>NW_026843580.1:666875-1000312 GCF_030254825.1 Meriones unguiculatus | reverse complement strand
AAATGAATATTTAAAATAGTCAGTTGTTGGTATTATTACATTTTGTTTTGTTGATGCATCATTGCTCTAGTCTCTTATTAGTTAATATTCTCTGATAATCCCCAGTCATGAAGAATTTCATTTCTTTTCTCTAGTCTTTGACATTTGTTTTTCTTTAAAGCAATGACTCCTGTAGATAAGCCTTTCACATGTTTTGTAGTTTACATTTTATTTGAACACTGAATGCTACCTCTAATGTCCAGTGCTTAGAACATAGTTCTGCAACTCTTTTCAGGTGTACCCTGACTGGTCAGTGTGAAGTAAAGAAGACCAGTGAATGAGTGTCCATTGACTTTCCTGGTTGGTTTGTTTGTTTGTTTTTGGAGGTGGGTAATTACAACTAAAGAGGGACCTGTGTAAGAACTGAGTTCACTGACCTACTTTGAAGCTTTAGTTACAACACAAGAAGGGAGGGGGAGGAGGGAAGATGGCAATGAGTCAGGTAATCAACTTTAGACAGTAAAAGTGAAAACTGTACATTTGGAGGGATTCATATACAGTGAAATCAAGTATATGGATTAGGAGCTGAGCTTGTTTCTGGAAAGCAAATTTCTATAGTTGAACTATAGATCTGGAGAAACTCATGTGGTAATTCCTAACAGGAATGTCCCCTCTGTCCCTGTTTGAAAATGCACAACCTGAGAGGAAAAAAAAGGTTTGAGTAATAATTGATGTGCCCTAATACATACCTGAAGTACCTGAAGAATATTGGACCATAAGGCCATTTTCAACTTTTAAAAATAATTTTTGAGATTATAATGAAATCATTTCATCCTTCTCTCTTCTCTCTACTCTTACATCTCAAATGCTGGGATGAATCGTTAAGGAGGCTACTTAACAATCAAAGCAGACGTGGCTGTCAGGTTCTCCCAGCATCCCTCAGTCCTCACCTGTTATAAAGTATGGGTGTCATACACAGATCTCTAGCCCAGGAGTTGAGTTGCCCTCCTCCCAGCTGTCCTTATTATGTATTCTAAATGTTTTGGTTACTTGGTCTTTTTCATTTGTCGTTTATCCTCCTGGCCCTTTGTTCAGGCTCTCCACTTCTCTTTCTCCTCTCTTCTCACATAGCTCAGGGTCATGTCAACTCTAGACTGTCCCAGATTTCCCTGTGTCTGACTATGTTCTCTCGTCTATCTATAATAAACTTTCTACTCCAACATACGTAGGAACAGCCACATCCTTTTTGTTTTATATCTCATTTTCATTGAGCTCCCATTAACTACTCCTTTCTTTCAAATTCATGGCCATTTGTTTCTTTATTGGTTGTTACTCTTTGGCTTTGACTGAAGTTTGGCTGATGGACTTCCCAACTATGAGGTAGAGATGAATTCACTGGACACTGAGTGTGTAACATAAATTACCTGTATCTTGGAAAATGAACAGGTGCCCTGGGAGAGTGGAAGATTGAATTTTAAATCATTTCCAAGATGAGGGTGTTGGAGGATATTTGATCCCAGGGTGATCCCTGAGATTGTGAACTGTAAAAACCCGTGCTTTGTTTGGTGTGGGTGAGCCCTAACACAAATCTTAATTCCAAGAATTTACAATTTATTGTAAACAGGTGATTGTGGTATGGTTCCGTCAGCCCTAGAACATGCCTTTAATTCAAAAGCTCTCTGTGCACAGGATTTAATAGTGTTAATTCTAGGTCAAGAGGCAAAGCAAGAAACCAGCTGACAGATATTAAAGAGTAAGTGGAACTTTCAGCTGAAATATATTTAAGACAGAGGGTAAAAGTGGAAGGAGTTTTAGCTTTGTAGATTTTGGGCTTTTTGAACTTTGAGCTAGAAGCCTTTGGCCTTGGGTTCCTTTAGCCTATCCTCCCTGAGCTGTCATCTGAACTGGTGAGCTTTTGGGGCTTTTTCCTCTTAGAGGTGAGGTGAATAACAGGGTCAGATGGATGCTTTCTTTGCCTCTCTGCACTAGCAGGTTTTAAAATCGAATAATTGGGATTTTCATTCTTTTATAACAACACTAGGTTTCTGTGTGCCCATAGGGTTTAGGACAAAGTTAGAATGCCTCTCCTATCTGCATCATTTGATCTTTGATCCACTGGTAGAGGAGCTACTACTGTCCTGAGACTCAGCTCTATTGTTCAAGATAATGATGTACTCTGGGGAGGGCTAACAATCAGGAGCAACAGTGGGAGGTAGTTTGTGGGTTTGTTCTGGGATTTTCCTCTGATGTAGCTCTAAAGAGCTGTGAGACCAGACCATGTCATGCTGAGTGTGGGGCCATTGTCCCCCGGCCAGGAAGAGCAGGCTGCTGAGCTATCACAGCCTGTTCTGCTTTGAAAGAGATAGACTGTGGTTCAGACTGTGGTTCAGGCTGTGGTTCTGTTGGTCTCCATGTGGTGATCTCGGCAGAGACCCTTGGCCTCCAACCCTTCTTGAGTGTCCAGAGAAGTGAGGACTTTGTGGCCTGGGCAGAAGAAAGTTGTGGTGCTTATAATATCACTTTCTAGTGTGCACACACATGCATTGGTTTTGCAGTGGACAGATTGGAAAACTGAAGGTCTCATTTCTAGAAATGATGAATGTTGTATTCCACATACAGCTTTGAGTAACAAATTTTACAAATCGTTTTGAAACTGGAAGAAAATAGGTGGTGGTGCTCATCTTTCAGGAATACTTGATTATGTTTTTTTTTTAACTTTCAACTACCACCAGTCACAATGGCATGCTTTAGAGAAATTCAATTCCAGGGTACAAAATGAATTTCTGAGATGCAGAATTTTGTCAGGTGTGCCTGGTTTTAGGTAAGTGGATAGGGCAGATTCCACATCTTGTGACATAATCCATGCATCAGAAAACATATTAAATTATTCTCCAACATTGCTTTGTGTGTGACTTTTGGCAAGGGCTGGGATGTGCCTGAACTCACCAGGGAACATGAGGGACTGCAAGCCATAGCTTATCTTTATGATCAACTCCATTTTCCACTTCCAGAGCAAAAGGGCTCTCTGGAAAGGAGGTTAGTAGTAGATGGAGGGTTAGAAATATAACAGTTTAGGTGTCACTTTGAGTTTGTCTTGTGTGATTTGTGAAATCTGTGTTTATTTGATTTTTATTAAAAAACAATCAAAGTTATCTCTGGTCCAGTGCACATTTTTCATGTTAGAGTTTCCTTAGGTCTTTTCATGTAAACTTGGCTATATTTTAGGCTTATGTTTTTGGCTTTTTCTCTCACCCCTTCATTCTTTCACAAACACTGTACACATTCTTAATTATTGAAGTTTGTGGTAAGTACAGAAGTCACATAATGCCAGAAGATTATGAGATTCATGACAATAGAATCATCCCTCATTTTTCTGTTTTCCTCTGTTTCTTACCAGGTGACTTTTCTGATATGAGATAGAGATTTTGGATTGTTCCTTAGCAATCACATAAAAACAATTTGCACTATGTCTGTAGAAGGCAGAAGAGACAACATGAAGGTGAGTGATACCAGTTGGACAGTTTATTCTTTCCTTTTGACAATTTCTTTTGGTGATCTGTCATTTTCTTCAGAAGTTTCATGTGTCCAGTTGTCTCCATATTCATTAGTTGGAAGATTTTATTCTCCTGAAAAGATTAAATCAAAACCTGCTCCATCCCTAATTCAGGGGAGAGGGTCCTACCTTTTTAGGCATGTTATATCTTTTATAGGGTAAAATGTTTTTTTGGAAATAGAAAAAATATAATATCTCAATTAAAGTTAAAAGATCTTTGAAAGTTTATAAATATACCTTAAAGTGTATTTATTTCTAGATAATAAAGTGCATTCACTTTGATTTTCAGCCTGTCTTTTACATGTAGCTTTTAAATGAAATCAATGTAAATCATATGTGCCTGCCTCTGCTTCCCAGGTGGTATGTAAAAGGCATGTGCCTCCCAAATGCTGGGATTAAGGCTGTGAACCACCAACACCCTGTCATTGTAACTCCTGAATTCAGAAAACAACTAATTAATAGTGAACTGTTTGTCTCTGCTGGGATTAAAGGCACTGTCTGTCACTACACTGCTCAAAAATTTTATATTCACTCCAAATTATTCTATCTCAAACAAGTTTATAACTTTGAATTTACTTAAAACATTTAAACCTCTTAACTGTTTTTCATATGAAACAACAAAAGTATCCTTTTTATTTAAGAAGAAAAAACTAGTCTTTATAAGTTTGTGTGGACTCAATGACCAAGCTGTCTGATGAACAGTTACCTCTGCTTATTCAGGGGATCTCCACTATTCAAATCTAATCATTATCAATTTTGATAGGATCCACCATTCCTTTCCTGTGGAGACATTTAGTTTTACCTGTGAAGACACAGTTCAACAGTTTCTCATTGTCTACTCCTTTTAGTTTTGTTTACTTCTTTTT
This sequence comes from Meriones unguiculatus, assembly GCF_030254825.1. Lineage (NCBI taxonomy): Eukaryota > Metazoa > Chordata > Mammalia > Rodentia > Muridae > Meriones > Meriones unguiculatus. Next base: position 995,914 of record NW_026843580.1, on the reverse strand, counting down.
GTTGTACAGTATTTAGGTGTGCTGTTAAGTTGCTAGTAAGAGATCTTGCAGATTTTTTTTTTTCTAAATGTACTTAGTGCTATGAACTGTCTTCTGGTCAACATTTCTATTGTGTACTATGAGTTTTGATATGTTATATATTCATTTCATGGAATTATTGCAAGTTTCTTATATCTTTTGATACTTCCACTGTTCAAGTATATCATCAGTTTTGGAGAACAATGTATGAGTTGCTGAGAAGATGGAACAATCTTTTGTGCTTGGGTGGATGTTCTGTAAACATCATTTGGGTATATTTAGTTTTTTGATGTTAGTTAGCTGGAGCATTTCTCTGTTTAGTTTGGTCAGGAGTGTCCATTGGTGAGAGTGATATATTGAAGTCTTCCTCTATTGGTTTATGAGGGCCAGGATGTGATGCAAGCTGCAGAAGTGTTTCTTTTATAACTTGGGTGCTCTTAGGTTGGGGGCATAGATGTTAAGTGTTGAAATGTTATATTGCTGGATGTTTTATTTTAATATGTCATGTCATTTGCCATCTTTTGATTAGTTTTTTTTTGGAAACTGTTTCGCTACATATTAAAATTTCTATACAAGCTTGATACTCTAGTCCATTTATTTAGAATATCTTTTTCCAACCCTTTACCTTGAGATAATGTCTATCTTGATGTGAAGCTTTGTTTGTTGTACTTAGAAGAAGGGTGGATTCTATTTTATCATCAATTTTGTGAGTCTGTGTCTTTTTATTGGTGAATTTGGGTTGATGTTATTAAGAAATATCATTGAACAGTGATTGTTATTTTTGTGGTGGTGGTGGTTTTAGCACCTTGAGTGGGGCTGTATTTATAGATACATATTTAAAATTGACCTTTTTATGGAACATCTTATTTTCCCCATTTGGTGATTGAAACTTTCTGGGCATGGTTAGTAATTTGTATTGTATTGTATTGGCTTCTGCAGTTTTTTAGTGTCAGAAGCACTCTGTCTAAGCCCTTCATCTTCTAGCATTTTTACTGAGAATACAGGATTAATTCCAAGAGATCTGCCTTTTTTGTTTTTTGGTTGGTTTTTGTTTGTTTTGGTTTGTCGGATTGGTTGGTTAGTTTGGTTTGTTTGTTTTCAGTTGCAGCTTTTCATATTCTTTCTTCGTTCTGTATATTTAGAGTTTTGATTATTCTCTGGTAAGAGGACTTTCTTTTCTGATCCAGTATCTTTGGTATTTTGTATGCTTCTTGTGCTTTGATAGACATCTTCTTCTTTAGGTTAAGAAATTTTTCTTGTATGATTTTGTTGAAAATGTCTTCTGGACCTTTGATCTCATCCTTCTTCTTCTAATCTGATTATCAGCATGTTGTGTGTTGTCATAATGTCCCAGAGTTCCTGGATGTTTCCTGAAAGTTTGTATGTAGACAGGCTGGTTTTGAACTTCTAGCTCTAACTCCAGTCGAGTGTTGGGCTTAAATGTAGGCCAACATGCCTGGCATCAACATCACCATCATTGGCTGCTGAGCATGGAATATATGGTTTTAGGTATTTATTTTGTTTTGTTTTGTATATGTAAGCATAGGCTATTGTGTTGATTTTCATCAACATCATGCATTTGAAATTTGGCAGGGAGTATATTTAATTTCTTAGGATGGCATTTAATGATGACACTAACACTATCTGAGCTTTCTGAGTCATTGAATTGTGGGTTTGTAACACTCTCCTTACCTGTTGTATTTTGTTTTTTTTTAATTTTATTTGTTTGTTTTATTTGTTTGTTTTATTTAAATTTGTTTTTTTTTTACTTTATTCTCTGACATGAACTCGAGTCTTTGATTACCTCCTCCTGAATGTTGCAGTCTTGCAATGCCACAGAGGAAGATGATGCAGCCATCCTTGATGAGACCTGATAAGCTAGAAGGGAAGGAATTCCTCCCCAATTAGGAGACTGGAGAAAGGGCATAGGGGCAGAAGAAGGAGGGTCGGTGGGCCTGGGAGGAGATGAGGGAGAGGGCAATGGCAAGGATACAAAGTGAACACATTGCAATAAATAAATTAATTAAATTAAAAAATAATTTATCCACTAAACATCCCAATTGTAATCTTCTCCCTTGACTCTTCCTTGTCTCACCCTCCATTCTTCTTTCCTCCTTATCCCACTTCCTATATCTCAGATACAGGGAACCTTCCTCTCCTACCATCTGAACCCAGCCTATCAAGTCTCACTACAACTTCCTGCATCCTCTTCCTCTGTGGCATAGCAATGCCCCCTCCACCAAGGGGAAATGATCAAATAGCAGACAACAGAGTCCATGTCAAAGCCAGCACCTTCTCCCCTTACTATGGATCGAACATGGAGACTGAGCTGCCTATCAGCTACATCTGAGCAGGGGTCTGGTTCCTCTTCATGAATGGTCTTTGGTGGGTCCATCAATCTCCGCAAGTCCCCATGGGCCCAGATTTGTTGTCCTTGTTGGTCTTCTTATGGAGGTCCTGCCAGCTCTGGGTCTTTCTACATTCTACTCTCCCACTCTTTCCTATGATTCCCTGTACTCTACCCAAAGTTTGGCTGTGAATATTAGCATCTGTTTCGAACCCCTAATGGGCAGAGTCTTTTGGAGGATATGTATGTTAGGCTCTCATCCTCTTCCCTCTCCTCAGTCACTTCTGGTGTTGATTCTATTTCCACTTTTGCATAAGAATTGAGCATCTTTCATAGGGTCCTCCTTTTTATTTAGCTCCTTTAGGTCTGTAGATTGTAGTATGTTTATCCAATATTATGGCCATTATCCATTTACAAATGAGCATATACCATGCATGTCTTTCTGGTTTTGGAATAACTCACTTAGGATGATCATTTCTAGTTCCATCTACTTGCCTGAAAATTTTATAGTTTCCTTTATTTTTTAAATACCCGAGGTGCATTCCATTGTGTAAATGTACTACAATTTCTGTAAAACAATGGTTTGGTTGAGAGACATGTAGTTTGTTTCCCTGTTATGGCTATTATGAATAGAGATGCTATGAACACAGTTGAACAAATATCTTTGTTGAATGGTGGATCATCTTTTTGATATATGCCCAGGAATGGTAGAGCTGGGTCTTGAAGTAACACTACTTAAAATTGTCTGAGAAAGCATCGGATTGATTTTTATAGTGGTTGTATAAGTTTGCACTCTCACCAGCAATGGAGGAGTGTTCCTCTTTCTCCACATTCTCACTAGCTTGCTGTCACTTCAGGTTTTGACCTTAATCATGATGGGTTTAAGATGGAATGTCATTTTCATTTCCATGATTACTACAGATATTGAGCATTTAATGTCCACCATTTGATATTTCTCTGTGGAGAAATCTCTGTATAGTTCTGTACCCCAGTTTTAAATTGGATTATTTGGATTATTGGAGTTTAATTTCTTCAGCTCTTTATATATATTGTTTATTAGCTCTTTCTGTTGTATGTAGGGTTGGTGAAGATCTTTTGCCAGGCTGTAGGCTGTCATTTTGTTCTGTTGACAGAGTTCTTTGCTTCATAGAAGCTTTTTGTTTCATGAGATCCTATTCCTTAATTCTTGATCTCAGAGCCAGTGTTCTTGGTGTTCTGTTGAGGAATTTATTATCTATGCCAATGAGATCAAGACTCTTTCCCACTTTTTCTTCTAACAGATTTAGTGTATCTGGTTTTATGTTGAGGTCTTTGAACAACTTGGACTATAGTTTGATGTGGGGTGATAAATATGGATCTATTTTCATTTTTCTACATGTAGACTTCCAGTTAGACCAGCACCATTTGTTGAAGATGCTGTCCTTTTTCCATTGCATGGTTTTGGCTTCTTTGTCAAAAATCAAGTGTCGATAGGTGTGTGGGTTTATTTATGACTCTTCACTTCAATTCCATTCATCCACCATTCTGATTTTATTTCAGTACCGTGCATTTTTTATTACTATTGATTTATAGTAGAGCTTGAGATCAGGGATGGTGATATCTACTGAAGATCTGCTATAGTACAGGAGTATTTTAGCTATTCTGGCTTTTTTATTTATCCATATGAAGCTGAGAATTGTTTTTTTCAAGTTCGTTAAGGAATTGTGTTGATATTTTGATGGGAATAGTATTTAATCTATAGATTGTTTTTGGTATGATAGCAATTTTTACTATGTTGATCCTACTGACCCATGAGCATGAGAGATATTTCTCTCTTCTGGTATCTTTTTCAATTTCTTTCTTCAGAGGCTTAAAGTTGTTTATTTTTTTTTTCATGCAGGTTTTTCACTTGCTTGTTGAGGATAACTCCAAGATACATTATGTTGTTTTGTTTTTTTCCTACCTATTGTGAAGGGTGTTGTTCTCCTAAATCTTTCTCAGTCCATTTGTCTTTTGCATACAGGAGTGCTACTGATTTTTTTTTTTTTTTAGTTAACTTTATATCCAACCACTTTGATAAAGTGTTATTCAACTGTAGGAGTTTCGTACAGTAGAATATTTGGGGTCACTTTTATATACTGTCATATATGTGAATAGCAATAATTTGACTTCTTCTTTATCAATTTGTATCCCCTTAATCACCTTTAGTTGTCTTATTGCCCTAGATAGGACTTTGAGTACTGTACTGAAGAGATTTGGAGAGAGTGTGTGGCCTTGTCTTGTCCCTGAGTTCAGTGGAATTGATTTAACTTTCTTTTCATTTAGTTTGATGTTAGCTATAGGACTGCTGTATATTGTTTTTACTATTTTTAGATCTGTGCCTCTGTCCCCAGTCACTCCAAGACTTTAAACAAGAATAACTGTTGAATATTGTTAAGTGCTTTTTTGGCTTCTAAGGAAATGATCCTGTGCTATTTTTTTTTCAATTTGTTTATATGATGGATTAAGATTCCATATATTGGACCATCCCTGCATGCCTGGAATGAAGCCTACTTGGTCATGTTGGATGATATTTTTGGTATGTTCTTAGATTTGGTTTGTGGTTAATTTATTGAGTATTTTTGCATCATTGTTCATAAAAGAGATTGGTCTGAAGATTTCTTTCTCTTTTGGGGTCTTTTAGGATTTATCAAGGTAACTGTGGTCTTACAAAAGGAGTTTGGTCATGTTGTGTCCATTTCTATTTTGTGGAATAATTTGAAGAATATCGGTTTTCACTCTTCATTGAAGTTCTTGTAGAATTCTGCTCTGAAATCATCTTGCCCTTGGCTCTTTTTTTGGAAGGATTTTGATAGCTGCTTCTATTTTTTTAGGCAGTATAAGTCTCTTTAATATCTTTACCTGATTTTTATTCAACTTTGGTAAGTGGAATCTAACAAGAGAATTGTATATTTCATTTAGATTTTTCAAATTTTGTGGCATATAGGCTTTTGACATAAGAGCTAATGGTTCTTCAGATTTTCTCAGTGTCTGTTATCTCTCTGTCTTCCTTTCAGACTTTGTTGATTTGGATAGTGTCTTTCTGCCATTTACTTAGTTTGGCTAAGAGTTTGTCTATATATTTGATTTTCTCAAAGAACTAGCTCTTGGTTTTGTTGATTTTTTTAAATTATTTTCTTTGTTTCTAATTTATTGATTTCAGCCCTGATGTTGGTTATTCCTAGTGGTCTACTCCTGTTGCGTGTGTTTGCTTCTTTTTTTTTTCTAGGGCTTTCAGGTGTGCCATTAAGTTGCTTGTATGGGATGTCTCTAATAGCTTATGAAGGCCTTTAGTGATATTAAAAGTCCTCTTAGGACTGCTTTCATTGCATCCCACGAGATTAGGTATGATGTGCATTCATTTTCATTGAACTGTAGAAAGTTCTTTCTTTATTTCTTTCCTCACCTAGATTTCATTGAGTAGGGAGTTGTTCAGTTCCCACGTGTGTGTAGGCTTTTTATTATTTCTGTTATTGTTGAGGTTCATCTTTAGTCCATCATGGTCTGATAAGGTACAAGATATCATTTCAGTCTTGTTGTATCTTTTGAGGCCTGGTTTGTGACCTACTGTATGGTCAGTTTTGGAGAAGGGTCCATGAGGTGCTAAAAGAAGATAGATTCTTTTCTTTTTGGGTTTAAAAATTCTCTAGATATCTGTTAGGTCCATTTGATTCATGACATCCATTAGTGTCATTATCTCTCAGTTTAAGTTCTTTTCCATTGCTCTGTCCCTTGATAATAGTGACATGTTGACTTCTCCCACTATTAATGTACGGTGATTGATATGTTCTTTAAGTTTTATTAATGTTTCTTTTACAAATGTGGGTGTCCTTGTATTTGGGGCATTGTTGCTCAGAATACAGATGCCATCTTGGTGGAATTTTCCTTTGATGAGTATGAAGTAGTCTTCCTCATTATTTATTTATTTATTTATTTATTTATTTATTTATTTATATTTAGGAGGAATAACTGACATCAGGCAATATTTTCATAGTTTGAAACTATGTGTAACAGCATAGTTTTTAAAAAAAATCCTTCAACATTTTATTGTGTTCTTTTTACATATTTATTAATAACACTTTATTCACTTTGTATCCCCCCTGTACCTCCCTTCCTCCTCCCCTTCCAATCCCACCCTCCATCTTTCCCACCCCTGGTCCTTTCCCAGTCCACTGATAAGGGAGGTCCTCCTCCCCTTCACTCTGATCCTAGTCTATCAGGTCTCATTAGGAGTGGCTGCATTGTCTTCTTCTGTGGCCTGGCAAGGCTGATTCCCCCTCAATGGGAGGTGATCAAAATCAAAAAGCAGGCCAATGAGTTCCTGTCAGAGACAGTGCCTGTCCCCATTACTATGAAGCCCACTTGAATACTGAACTGCCATAGGCTACCTTTTGTGCAGGGGTTTCAGGCCATCTCCATGAGTGGTCCTTGGCTGGCGTATTAGTTTCACAAAAGACCTCTGTGCCCAGAATTTTTGGAACAGTTACTGTCCTTGTGGAGCTCCTGTCCTCTCCAGGTTTACTATCTCCCAGTTCTTCCATAAGATTCCCTGCACTCTGCCCAAAGTTTGGCAATGAGTCTCAGCATCTGCCTTGACACCCTTCTGGGTTAGAGCCTTTCAAAGGCCCTCTGTGGTAGGCTCCTGTCCTGTTCCTTTGTTCTCCATCATCTGATGTCCATCCTCTTTGCCTTTTTGCATGGGGTTTGAGCATCTTAACCAGCATACTTCCTGATTAACTTCCTTAGGTGTACAGATTTTAGTATTTTTATCCTATATATTATATTCTATATCCACTTATGAGTGAGTATATACCCTGTGAGTCTTTCTGCTTCTGGGATACCACACTCAGCATGATCTTTTCCACTTCCCACCATTTACCTGCAAGTTTCATGTTTTCCTTGTTTTTCATTGCTGAGTTATATTCCATAGTATAGATATACCACAATTTCTGTATCCATTTCTCAACTGAGGGCCATCTCTGCTGTTTCCAGCTTCTGGCTATTACAAATAAAGCTATTACAAACATAGCTGAGTAGATGTCCTTGTTGTATACTTGAGCGCCTTTTGGATATATGCTTAGGAGTGGTATAGCTGGATCTTGAGGAGGCGCTATTCCTAATTGTCTGAGAAAGTGTCAGGTTGATTTGTAAAGTGGTTGTATAAGTTTACATTCCCACCAGCAATGAAGGAGGGTTCCCCTTTCTCCAAATCCTATCCAGCATGAGTTGTCACTTAAGTTATTCTTCTTAGTCATTTTGATGGGTGTAAGGTGAAATCTCAGGGTGGTTTTGATTTGCATTTCCCTGATGACTAAGAATGTTGAACATTTCTTTAAGTGTTTCTCTGCCATTCTATATTCCTCTATTGAGAATTCTCTGTTTTGCTTTGTACCCCATTTTTTAATTTGGGTTACTTGATTTGTTGCTGTTTAACTTCTTGAATTCTTTATAAATACTGGATATTAACCTTCTGTCAGATATAGGGTTAGTGAAGATCCTTTCCCAATCTGTAGGCAGTCGTTTTGTTTTGAAAACAGTTTCCTTTGACTTATAGAAGATTTTCAGTTTCATGAGGTCCCATTTATTGATTGTTGCTCTTAGAGTCTGCACTGTTGGTGTTCTGTTCAGGAAGTTGTAGCCTGTGCAAATGAGTTCAAGGCTCTTCCTCACTTTTTCTTCTAACAGGGTTAGTATGTCTGGTTTTATACTATACTGAGGTCTTTGATCCACCTGAACTTTAGTTTTGTGCAGAGTGGTAATTATGGATCTATTTTCATTTTCCTACATGTAGACATCCAGTTAGACCAGCACCTTTTGTTGAAGATGCTATCTTTTTTCCGTTGTATGGTTTTGGCATCTTTGTAAAAATCAGGAGTCCATAGTGTGTGGGTGTATTTCTGGGACTTCTATCCAATTCCTTTGATCCACTAGTTAGTGTCTATGCAAGTACCATGCAGTTTTTATTACTTTTGCTCTAGAGTACAGCTTGAGATCAGGGATGGAGATACCTCCAGAAGATCTTTTATTATGGAAGATTGTTTTAGCAATTCTGGGTTTCTTGTTATTCCATATGAAGTTGGGAATTTTTCTTTCAAGGTCTGTAAAGATTTGTGTGGGTAATTTGATGGGAATTACATTAAATCTGTAGATTGAATTTGGTAAGAGGACCATTTTTACTATGTTTATCCTGCCAAGCCATGAGCATGGGAGATCTTTCCATCTTCTGATATCTTCTATTTCTTTCTTTAGAGACTTGAAATTTTTTCATACAAGTCTTTGACTTGCTTGGTTAGGGTCACACCAAGGTACTTTATGTCCTTTTTGACTATTGTGAAGGGTGTTGTTTCTTTCTCAGCACTTTTGTCATTTGTATACAAAAGGGCTACTGATTTTTTGAGTTGATTTTGTATCCAGCCACATTGCTGAAAGTATTTGTCAGCTTTAGGGGTTCCCTGGTAGAATTTTGGGGGTCACTCAGGTATACTCTCATATCATCTACAAATAGTGATACTTTGACTTCTTCTTTTCCCATTTGTATCCCCTTAATCTTCTTTAATTGTCTTATTACTCTAGCAAGGACTTCGAGAACTATGTTGAAGAGATATGGAGAGAGGGGGCAGCCTTGCCTTGTCCCTGAATTCAGTGGGATTGTTTTAAGTTTCTCTCCATTCAGTTTGATGTTGGCTATATGTTTTCTGTATATTGCCTTTACTATGTTTAGGTATATGCCCTGTATCCCTGATCTCTCCAATACTTTAAAAATGAATGGATGCTGGATTTTTTCAAATGCTTTTTCAGCATCTAAGGAGATTATCATGTGTTTATTTTTTCTTTCAGTTTGTTAATATGGTGGATCATATCGATAGATTTTTGCATATTGAACCACCCCTGAATACCTGGCCTGAAGCCTGCTTGGTTGTAGTGGATGATATCTTTGATGTATTTTTGTATTGGGTTTGCAAAGTATTTTGTTGAGTATTATTGCATCAATGCTCATAAGAGTTATTGGCCTGAAATTGTCTTTATGCTGGGGTATCCAGGGCTGCTTGCTCCTGAATAACTGGGTTCTGGAGATGCCATATTGTTTGTCTTTTGTTGGTTGAGCTTTTACACTGGCCTCTACCCATTGGTATATCTTAGGTGTTGGGTGTTATTTTCTGGTACTTCCTGGAATCCTGTGGTGGGTTGAATCCCCTTGGCAGAAAGATTTTTCCCAAAGGAGCTCTCCTCCGTTTTTTAGGTATGGTCAATGAATGGCAGGTGTTTTTCAAGAATTGCCACAGCTCATCTCAGGCATACAGACCTGAGTAGTAATTGTTGCCTTTGTTAGTAAAGGGGGCTATCCTCTCACCCAGAGAAGTTCTGGAGACAGCTGCCCTGCTGCTGAGTTTCTTGCTGTAAATTTAGTGAGCTGCTGCTGTAACCTGGGTGCCTTCTGGTTTGGTCAGTTTAGTTAGGGAAAACTGGTTGTCCTTTGGAGCAGTATCTGGGGGTTGATCTCAGGGAACCCAGGCTTCTGTAGGTTTGAGTTTGGAGCTCTATACCACAGTAGCCAAGTGGTAATCAGTGGCAGGTGAGCACCACTTTCATGTATACAGCAGGAGGCTAGAGTATGGATCCTGTGGATAACCAGAAACTTTTCTGGAGCTAGGTGTCCTGAGGTAGGGCCAGATATTTTCCCCACCTTAGGGTTTTCTCCCAATAGGAAGACTCAGTCTGTGGTGTTTGACGTGGTGTGTAGAATGCATAGGCACTTACCAATGATGGCTCCAAGCTGGTGACTGGGAAAGAAGCTGAGAACTTTTCCAAAAATGTTCCTGTGTATGGTGGATGTAGTGTGTGTGTGGAGAGTTGGCTGAGTTCTCTAAGCTGGGACCTGCTGTTTCCCTGCCTGTGGGGTTTTCTCCAGACAGGGAAACCCAGCCTCTAGTGTCCGGGGGCACACAATTCTGTGATGGAGAGTAGGGCATATAAGCCTAGCAGCTGGAGGCACACTCAGGCCTGGCGGCTGTGCACCCACCGGTCTGCAGAACCTTTCCAGGGATAAAATGGGTGACCTGAGGTCAGTCCTGCTTTCTTCCCTGTTTTTTTTTCCTAGACTGGGGCTCCCAGTCTATGGTGCCCTGGAGAACATAATTTAGTCTGGAAAGTTTATCAGGACAGAAAGGTGTATCCTGGGACCCGGGATATCTTCCGGGTTCTTGCTGAGTGACCTGAGAGTGGACCTGACTGACTCCCACACCGTGGCATTTCCTATCACCTGGGAAACAGGATCTCTGTTGTTTTAGGGCCCAGAGTTCAGTCTTTTAGTTGCTGTACCAACATTGCTGTCCTACTCCTCAGACCCAATGTCCTTCTGGCACCACCATCTTGGATTCCCCCCTTCCTCATCCCTTTCAATTAATTTTGGTTGAAAGTCTATTTTATTAGATATTAGAATAGCTACTCCTGCTTGCTTCTTGGGTCCATTTGCTTGAAAACCTTATTCCTGCTGCAACATCCCAGAAACTTTCCCAGAGATTAGCTGGGTGCTCTGAGGTTGGACCCGATTGTTTATCTCATCATTGGTTTTCTTCTTACATTTGAAACACAGTCAGTTGGGACCCACATATCCAACTATTGGACGCCATGCAGTCTCTGCTACCCAGCGTATCAGACACAGTATGCAATCAGCCCAACCATCTGGGATCTATTTTTTTTACAGTTTTTTTTTCTTTATTTTTTTTTATCAGTTACATTTTATTGACTCTGTATCTCAGCTGTGTCCTGATCCCTCATTCCCTCCCAGTCCCTCCCTCCCTCCTTCATCTCCACTGTGCCCCTTTCCAAGTCCACTGATAGGGGGGACCTCCTCCCCATTCATCTGATCCTGTTTTATCAGGTATCTTCAGGACTGGCTGCAAAGCCCTCCTCTGTGGCCTAACAGGACTGCTCCTCCCTTCGGGGGTGGGGAGACCAAAGAGAAAAAAGATAATCAATTGAGCGGACATGGGGTAAGATGATCAATCCTCATTTAGAAAGACAGATGGGATGTGCATTGAACGTATGACAGGAGTCTACTGAGCACATCTGAAAGACTCTAACTAGCAGTGTTTTCAAAGCAAAGACTCATGACCAAACCTTTGGCAGAGTACAGGGAATCATAAGAAAGAAGGGGAGTTAGTCTGATGGGGAAAGGATAGGAGCTCCACAAGGACCAAATATATCTGGGATCTATTTTTAATTTTTACTGAATATGAGTATTTTGATTGTATGCATGAATATGCACCTCTTGCGTGCCTAATCCTCACAGTAGTCTGAAGATGTCTTCAGAACTCATGAACTTATAGCAATTGATAGTAGTGGGTCCCAGGTAATCACTGACAATTGAGCCCAATTATTTGAAAGAGCAGCAAGATCTCCTCACTGCTGAGCCATCTGTCCAGTTTTATGTTGCTTATTTATGATCAGCATTTACATTTACATGTTAATATTTTCATCTTTCTATTTTTAGGTGTTTAAACATGCATTCCCTTTTAGTAAGATATCATTGAAGTTACAGTTTAAGCTGGGGCAGTGCAATTTCTGGAGAATAAATATACAACAGGAGTGAATGTATAATTCCTTGTAGGAGCTTCAGTAAAGACCTCTGAGTTCTTTCAATATTTTGTGTTTGTTTGATTGACTTTTAGAGGAGGCTCTGTCTTACTCTATAGGTCTGGCTGTCCTAGAACTTTTTGAATAGATAATGCTGACATCCAGTTCAATAAGATACAGCTGCGTCTGCCTCCTGAGTGATGGAATTGAAGGCATGACAGAATACACCCAGCTTGTCCACCATTTTTTGTAGTTAATAACTGTTAATAAATTTCTCTGATCTGTACTTAGTATTGATCATCTGTTAATTTCTCTCTCTCTGTGTCTCTGTCTCTATGTCTGTGTCTCTCTATTTCAAACCCTTCTCTCTGTTTGTCTTTGTCCACATTAATTGCCATGTCTATTCCAAAGCTATATCCTCTTCAAAAAGTTCATATATGATACAGTTAAAACTTGTTATTCCGTTTTCTTCTAAAATGACTTAGTGATAACATTAATACTTCTTTTTTAATAGAAAGTTTTAATCTTTATTTTTAATCTATAGACTACATTATTTAGTAAGGAGGATATACAAAACAATGATCAAAGAATAATCGTGTGTTCTATTCCTTTTCTTTTGTCTGGTCACTCAGAAATATGGTGCTATTGGCTATGATTGTTGTTGCTTGCCACTCACATTATTTTTATCCATGTATTCACTGTAGTCCACTTTCCCTTCCACGAATATATGAGTCCCCCTCTTCACATACTGATATGCCACATCCCTGAGCCCTGGTCAAAACATAATATTCAGTACCATGTTGTCTTTTGACTGATGTTACCCATCTGTTCAGTGTCCCCTGATCAACACATCTCATTTGTTGCTATATAAAATATCATGACTGTGTTTTGTCCTTCCACCTTTCTCATGACAGGGTCCTGACCTACTCACCCAAGTAACTGAAAATGATTCATAGATTGCTCAAGTACCCAACTAATGGCTACTTTATATTCATGTCTTACAAACTGATGAAACACAGGTTTTTGAAGCACACCTTTGTTTTTTGTTTGTTTGTTTGTTTTTGTTTTTTTTTTCAATCTAACCTTTAGGCTTTTTCATCTCCCCTACTTCACATCACGCACAGCACCCAACTGTATAACATTCGCACTTCTGTGTCAGAAAATAAATGGAAGAAGCAGTAGAATTATATGATTATATTGACAATGACGTATAAATCATATCATTGCCACTGTTTCTGTTGTACAAATGTATGGCATATTTTAGAATTCAGTGACCTTCAATGATGTGCATGTGAAATTCAGCCAAGAAGAGTGGGCCTTGCTGGAACCTTCCCAGAAGCAACTCTACAAAGATGTGATGCTAGAGACCTGTGAAAACCTCACTGCTATAGGTAAGACTGCAATTTTTCTTTCACTTTTAAAATAGAGACAACTCTTACTTTGTTATTGATCCTCTTCTGTAATTCCAATTGAGAATGAGGAGGAATGTGGTAAATAAATCAGGCATGATTCTAAGGGTCACAGAAGATAATGATTTAAGTTTTGCCTTAATAATAACATGTTATTTCCAATAATATATATTTTCTCGTACTATATTTTAGGCTACAATTGGGATGACCATAATATTGAAGAACATTTTCAAAGTTCTACAAGTAATAAAAGGTAACATTATGTGCACACTGATACAGATATGAATCTTAAATTTTAATGTGTCCTGGAAGTTTGGGGTTTTTTGTTTGTTTGTTTATTGGCTGCTTTTTATTTTCTGTTTTTGAAATAGATTTTTTCTGGGTATCTGTGACTTTCTTAGACTTGCTTGTTAGACCAGCCTGACCTCAAAATAACAAGCAAGATATGCCTGCTTCTGCCTCCACAAGTGCTGGGATTGAAGGCATGTACCAGCACACATGGCTGTGTCCTGGAAGTTTTAAAGAAAAGCAACAGTGTAAAAACAGCACAGCTTTACGTGTACTGATGATCATTAAAATCTCATAATTCCATGTACTTCAATGTCAGGTATCTGATTTGTGTTTACAAGGCACTCCCCTAAGATAGAAGAAAATAAAATAATATTGTAACAAAAATACCATTTGAATCATATGGACATTACAGCTACTGACTTGAACTGCCAATCTGTTTAGTCTCATTCTATCTACTCAGATATTGTAAGAGGTATGCACACTGAATTGGTGATCAGTATGTGTCCAAAACCTTTTAATAAGCAAAAATTTCATAGTAGAACCAGTGTTACTCATTTTCATGCAGTAACTTTGTAAAGTTTAGTGAAAGAAGCAGCTTATGAGAATCAAGAATATTGTTGTGGAGAAACCTTAATCCCTATATGACATATCTATGATGAACAAAAAACAAACTGTGTTAATTCAATGTGGGAATCTTTATTATTTTTGTAAATTAAACTGGTATATCATATGTCAAAATGATTCTAAGACACATGATCATAGGGATATTGAAAGAAGCAGTGTCCCTGTCTTTCTCCAAGAACAATTGATTTGGTAGTAGTCCCCACTGTGAGTAAATTTTCTGAATGTGATAAATGGTTACTGTTAATTGGCTTTGCAACTTCACTGAGAATTTATCAGCAAACACATATTGCTGAAAATACCTATGAATACTAGGAATTTGGAACTTCTGCTTGTCCTGGCTCACTTTGTAAATGAAGTATCATTCATACAGCACAAAAATTTGTGAATGGGATTGCTGTGGTAAAACTCTGAATTCTTAAATACTCTTCATATATAGGAGAAAACCTCTTACAGAAAAATGATGCTATAAAAGTGATCCACATAACAAATTCTCTTACCATCACAGGGATCTTCAAAAATACCCATAATGAAGAGGAATACTGTGAATGTAAATAATGTGATAAAACTTTTAAATTTGATTCTTCTTTACCATTAGACCAAATTATGAAATTAATTCATATAGATAAATATATTTATTAGTGTAATGAAATGACGGTGGTAAATCTTTCACATGTGCCAATTATATTTGCAGGCATGAAAGCAGTCATACTGGAGAGAAACCCTTTAAATGCACTCTATGTGGGAAAACCTTCCCCTATATCACTGTTCTTATATGGCATAAAAGAACACACACTGGAGAGAAGCCTTACAAATGTAATCAATGTGGTAAAGCCTTTGCAAAAAATAGTCATCTCATGAGCCATAAAAGAACACACACTGGAGAGAAACCTTATGAATGTAATGAGTGTGGTAAAGCCTTTGCAGAAAACAGTACTCTCTTAAGCCATAAAAGAACACACACTGGAGAGAAACCTTATGAATGTAATGAGTGTGGCAAAGCCTTTGCAGAAAACAGTACTCTCTTAAGCCATAAAAGAACACACACTGGAGAGAAACCTTATGAATGTAATGAGTGTGGCAAAGCCTTTGCAGAAAACAGTACTCTCTTAAGCCATAAAAGAACACACACTGGAGAGAAACCTTATGAATGTAACCAGTGTGGTAAAGCCTTTGCACAAAACAGTCATCTCATAAGCCATAAAAGAACACACACTGGAGAGAAACCTTATGAATGTAACCAGTGTGGTAAAGCCTTTGCAGAAAACAGTCATCTCATAAGACATAAAAGAACACATACTGGAAAGAAACCTTATGAATATACCCAACCTGATAATGCCTTTGCACAGCAGAGTAGTCTCCAAAAACAGGAAAAGACACACAGTGGAGAGAAGCCTTGTTAGGGTAATTAGTGTGATAAAGCCTTTGCATGTAACAATCATCTCCTAAGACAACAGCACATTCTGGAGGGAAACCATATGAATATAACTACGTGGCAAAGCCTTTGCACATAACATCTCCTAATACATAAAAGAACACATACTGGAAAGATGTCTGACTGTAACCAATGTGAAAAAACTTTTGGACTTCAGAATCATCTTCACACTCATGAAAGAAATCCTAATGGACATATAGCCTGTGAGTGCTTTAATCATGGTGAAACCATTCCACATTTGTATAATCTTCATCATCATGAAAGGATTCATAATAGAGGAAAAACTTATGAATGTGTTAAAATGGTGAGGCCTTGCATAAATCTAGAATCATCATCATCATAAAAGTATCCTTACTGGAGAGGAATTCTGTGAGTATAAGCAATTTGGAAAGGCCTTTGTGTACTTTGGTCCACTGAGATGCAACGGAACTGTAAAACTAGCTCAATGGAAATGACCTCCCTTTTCTGAAGGGAACATGCAACAGTATTATATATTAAGGGGCAAGAGGAACGGAGAGTAGTCATGGGGCAGAGAAGGGAGGGGGATTACTATTGGAATTTAAAGTAAATAAACTTATTTTTAAAAAGAATACAATGAATGGTGAATATCAATTACATGCAACAGTATTATATAATAAGGTATTTACGGAAGACTTATTGATAATCCTGATTCTCAACATTTACTGTTTTCAATTGCCTCAGTTTACACAAGAAACTTTTAGTCCAGTGGATGAATATGTAGGGAATGGTGAATTAACACCAGCCAGGAAGTTCTCTGAGAGTATCACAACAGTGGTAGCCTGTAGAAGTTTCTTTGTGTACACAAACCTATTGTTCCAGGGGTTCTATTGAAAAACATCACAACCCAGACTGAAGTTTGAGATGTGAGGGAGGAGGCTTTCTCTTCTATGTATGACCCTGCTGCTGGTCTAGTTGTATAACCATGGCAAGGATGAGTTTTCTCTGCCTGACATCATCTGGAGAGTGTCTTTACACATAGATGCCATCAATCAAGTTTGATACATGGCCTTTGACACAGATCCCTGATAACTCTCCCCTCCCTTCAAATATAGGATAATTAGGTTCCATGTTCTTGTTCACATGATAGGAATGTGCTTTTTAATGCAAATCAAGCATCCTTGAAGTGCCCAGTTTTAAACAATTATCTACACCTATCCTTAGAGCATCCCAGTCACTCCCCAAGGGGTACATACCCTCTGTTTTCTGGAATTAAAGTTTAACTTACTTTCTGAGGTGGTTCGCAGAGTGTTCTGATCACTGTTATGCTTGTGGGTCTTCCAAGCTTTATACCTCATCTTCTGGCCCCTCCTTCCTTTCTGGGCTGGTGAGAAACAGTCTCCAGGCAGCAAGAAAACCATGTTCTCGGAAATGCTTGTGATAAAATGTTTTACATTTCATAGCATTTCAAATTTCATGTGTTTCTGGATATGAGATGGTAAATAAAACAGTGTCTTTGGGATGGGACTCTTTGAAATGAATTATACCTAGTGTTGATTTCACTAAAAGCTTGCAGGTATGAAATCTTCTGAGTTGAGCACAGTGGCCTATGGAGGAGAAATAAGAGCAGAAATTTTATTTTCCTGTTTTTAATAGCTGAGTAGTGTTCTGATAATGTATGGGTAGATGGCAGAGGAGGGGAACTTCTCTTTTCAGTGGACTAAGGAAAAAGGATTGGGGGAAAGAGGGAAGGAGGGTGGGACCAGTAGGAGTTGAGGGAGTAGCCTTTAATAGGGATATATAATGAATAAATTGTGAAAAAATAACAATGATTAATAAAATAAAAATGAAGTAGAAAAACAAAACTTATAAGCAAAACTACGAGTCCAGTCTGGGTACCCACCCTCCATCAAAGAAAAGAAAGAAGATATAAAGAAAGAAAAAAAATTAGAAAGTTATTATGAAAGAAAAAATATTTTCTTGTATCTGTTGAGACTTTCTTCCTTGTGAGCTCATTTTTTAATCATTGCCTAATGGAGAACATGCTGCTCTCTCTGAAGTTTATATTTCCATAATCATAGGTTTCATACCTGGAACAAATGGCAGAGGTTCATATTTAACATATCAAAACAGACATAGCTGCTAATTTTCTCCCAGCAATCCCTAAGTCCTTCCATGTTATATGGTCCTCCAGGCTGGCATAGTGCACCCAATACCCTGAATTCTTCCCAGGGCCTGAGCTAAACTCATTTCCCCCTTCCCCATATGTAGGCAAACTATTTTGGCTTCCTGGTCCTGTTGATAGCCATGCAAGAGTAACAGCAAAACATCTGTAGCACTCGTGGAATGTGGCTCCCCCGTTAGCATAGTCATGATGAGTTTGTCTTGGAGAAGCATAACCCCAAGAACTGCTTATACTGAGGACTTTGTGCTGTTGTGGAACATAGCTCTATTTGATGCCATTATGATGCCCATATTCCTCATTTGGTGTCTGTTGTTATGCCCCCATTTTCATTTCTTATGTTGCTGATTTGCGTATTTTCTCTCTGGCTTTTAGTTAGTTTGGCTAAGGGTTTGTCTACCTTGTTGATTTTCTCAAAGAATCAGCTCTTGGTCCCATTGATTGTTTGAATTGTTTTCTTTGTTTCTAATTCATTGATTTCTTAGTTTGAATATTTCCAATCATCTACTCCACTTGGGTGTGTCTGCTTAAGTTGAAGTCACACCATAATTCTTCCAGACATTTAAAAGGAGCTACAATAATCCTTCCTAAACTATCAAGAAAAGAGAAGAGAAGAAAAAAGGAAAAGAAACAGAAGGAACCCTTTGAAACTCTTTCTAGAAATCCAGCATTGCTGTCATAAGCAATCTAGTAAAACACAAAAAACAACAACAAAAGAAAACTATAGGCCAAAACTGTTGATAAAAATAGACTTTCAACCAAAGTTAAACAAAAAAGATAAGGAGGGGGTGCTGGAGAGATGTCTCAGAGGTTAAGAACTGACTGACTGCTCTTTGAAAGGTCCTGAGTTCAATTCCCAGCAACCATATTTTGGCTCACAACCATCTATAATGAGATCTGGTGTTCTCTTCTGGTGTGCAGGTGTACATGCTGGCAGAATAATGTACACATAATAAATAAATAAATAAATAAATAAATAAATAAATCTTAAAAAAGAAATTAAAAAAAAAAGATAAGGAGGGACAATTCATTCTCATCAAAGGAAAATTCCACCAGGAGGACATCACAGTCCTGAACATCTATGCCCCAAATATACGAGCTCCTGCTTTTGTAAATAAAAACCTGATTAAATCTTAAATCACACATCCCAACACCTTAATAGTGGGAGACTTCAACACTCCACTCTCATCAAGGGACAGATCATCTAGACAAAAGCTAAATAGGGAGAAATGACACTTACAGAGCAAATTTACTGAAGCAAATAGACCTAATATCTACAGAACTTTTCAACCAAACACAATGGAGTATGCCTTATTTTCAGTACCTCATGGAAATTTCTCAAAAATTGACCACATAGTCAGACACAAAGCAAGTCTCAACAAATGCAAGAAAATAAAAATAATTTCTTGTATCCTTTCAGACCACCATAGCCTAAAACTTGACCTCAACAACAACAGAAACTACAAAAGCATACATACATATTGTAATTAAACAACTCTCTACTCAGTGACAGCTTTCTCAGAAAAGAAACAAAAAAAGAAATTGGAGACTTCCTAAAATTCAATGAAAATGAAGGCACAACATACCAAAAGTTATGGGAAATGATGAAAGTGCTCCTAAGAGGAAAGTTCATAGCACTAAGTTTCTTCAAAAAGAAGTTCTAGACAAGCAATTTAATGGCAAACCTAAAATCCCTAGTATAAAAAGAAGTAGACACACACAAGAAGAGAAGATGATTGGAAATATTCAAACTCAGGGCTGAAATCAATGAATTAGAAACAAAGAAAACAATTCAAAGAATCAATGTGACCAAAAGCTGGTTCTTTAACAAAATCAACAATATAGACAAACCCTTAGTAAATCTAACTAAAAGGCTAATAGAAACTATCCAAATCAGCAAAATCAGAAATCAAAATGGGGGCATAACAAGAGACACTGAGGAAATCCAAACAATCATTAGGTCATAGTACAAAAGCCTACATGCCACAAAATTTGAAAATCTAAATGAAATGGACAATTTTCTTGATAGATTCCATCTACCAAAATTAAATCAAGATCAGGCAGAAAGATTGAATAGTCCTATATCCCCCAAGGAAATAGAAGCAGTCACCACAAGTCTCTCTTCCAAAAAAAATGCCCAGGCCACATGGTTTCAGCACAGAATTCTACCAGACCTTCAAAGAAGTGCTAACTCCAATTCAACTTAAATTATTCCACAAAATAGAAACAGAAGGAACATTACCAAATTCATTCTAGATAGCCACAGTCACCTTGAAACCTAAACTACACAAAGACCCAACCAAAAATGAGAAATTCAGACCTATTGCTCTTATGAAAATTGGTGGAAAAATATTCAATAAAATATTGGCAAACCTAATTCAAGAATATATAAAAGATATCATCCACCATGACCAAGTAGGCTTCATCTCATGCATGCAGGGGTGGTTCAGTAAATGGAAATCCATCATTTAAACAAACTGAAGGAGAAAAACCACATGATCATCTCCTTAGACATTTGACAAAATCCAACATCCATTCATGTTTAAAGTCTTGGAGAGATCAGATATACAAGGCACATAGCTAAACATAGTGAAGAAAATACACAGCAAGTCTATAGCTAACATCAAACTAAATGGAAAAAAAAACTTACATCAATCCCACTGAAATCAGGGACAAGGCAAGGCTGCCCAAGTACTGGAAGTCTTCGGTAGAGCAATAAGACAACTAAAGGAGATCAAGGGGATACAAATTGGAAAGGAAGAAATCAAAGTATCACTATTTGCAGAAGATATGATAGTCTACATGAATGACACCAAAAATTCATCCAGAGAACACCTTCAGCTGATAAACACCTTCAGCCTTGCCAGGCCACAGAGGAGGACAATGAAGTCAGTTTGGATGAGATCAGATAAGCTAGGGTCAGATGAAAGGGGAAGAGGACCTCCCTTATCTCTGGACTTGGAGAGGGGCATAGGAGGAGATGAGGAGGAGTAGGTGGAATTGGGAGGGGAGGTAAGAGGGGGCTACAACTGGGATACAAATTGAATAAGCTCTATTTAGTATAAAAAATAAAAACTTAATTTAAAAAATTGAACAGCAAAAAGTTTAAAGAAAAAAGTTGCACTTAGCACTTTTGGAACTGAATACAGCTGGCAGCCTTCAACAAAGATAGTGGCAAAACCATGGCTCCACCTTCTTTATCCATGAACCAACATGGTGGCTAGCCATGTGTTGCTGCATACTGTGGCCGCCAATGCAAAACAGCCATTAGGTGTCACTGATGGTGTTACTACAGCCTACAGTATAGCACTGTGGAGCATTTACAGTTCCCCATAACTAAAATTTCTAAAATTGTAATCAAATACGTTTTAGAACCAACTGCATAAAAGAACAGTACTTTAACTATTCTGGCCATACCAAACCTGTCAGCCAGAAAGAAACGGCATTAATCCATTCACTCAGGAGCTGGTGGTAGGTATATAATGGTTAACAATTACCTGAATACAACCCTGTATAACCCTATGGTAACATGGAGCTGCAGTTTTATTCTCCTGTTAAAGAGCATAAGCAGACATTTTGCATCGAATAATCTCCAGCCTTTTAAGTGAAAAACAACATATTTTACAGTTCTTTCTCAAATCATATTTGCAGGAACGCAAAACCAAAGCAAATACAGTTCATATGTCCTCTGGCTTTCTATACATACTCTGATCTTCCATAAAATTCTATATAACTTCTGGTTACTTTGGACAAGCTATTCCTTTCTTTTTTTTTTTCTTTTCTTTTCTCTTCTTTTCCTTTCCTTTCTTTTCTTTTCTTTTCTTTCCCTTTCCTTTCCTTCCCTTTCTTTTCTTTATTGTCACAGTCTCTTGCCTTCTCTCTTGCTTTTCAGACAACATAAAAACCTTCATCAAAATCCTCTCAACATTTCTTTACTAAGCCATGGGTTTTTTACCATCTTGAGATGATACACTGTAAAAACTGCACTTTTCTTAATTGCTTCAAACAATATGGCTTAGTTTCATTTGGTAAAATGAATAAAATAAATACCAAGGTCTCTTGACCTTCCCAAAGGGTCAAGAAACTGTTCTATGCTCTTTGTTAGATAGCCCAAGGTCATTATTTTAAATGCCTGATAATCTTTAAAATGTGTCATAGTCTTAAACATTTAAACATTCTCCAAAACTTGTTTTTGCTATATGAAAATAAATTACTCTTTTTATGAGTAAAACCACAAAGCATAACCATAGTTTTGAAAGTCAGAATCAAATTTTAAAACCAAATTTTACCACTGCGAACAATCCAATCTCTAAATTCAATACCAATTTAGAATGAGTCTTGTTTTCTTAGTCTAAAAGGAAACGGGATAAACAAAATTCATTTTGACTAAGAGGTTCTGTAACCACTCTTTTCCTTTGTTCTACCCCACGTGGCAATTTCAAAATGGTGGAGTCACATCACAATGCATGAAAAGCCACATGGTTGCTATTTAAAAACATCTGTGCTTCTGTAGATCTAATAAACACATATGCACACATATATGTTCTAAACAAGAGTTTGAATTTAATCTTTAGACATATTCAATAACTGTTAAGCTATAAACAAGACATACAGAGCATATTAACCATTTAAGATCAGTCAAAAATATGAAGTGGCAATATATACATTTAAACTGAGAAAACTTCTCTTACTCCATCCAGCTGTAATTGCCCTATCAGTCTGGGAAAGCTCTCACAGCCCACCCTGCTCTTGGGTGTCCTCTATCTGTCCCACCCCGAGGCATTCTCCTACCAAAGACCAAAGGCTTCCCAGCTTATAGTGCTAGGAGCATGGGGCAAGCAAAGTCACCATAGTGCATAGCTGTTTGGTCACCTGCCTACTGAGACCATCATAAACAAACAAACAAACCCATAAAAGAAGACAAGAAAATAATGTACCAATACAATGTATACAAAAAGAAAGGGAGAGGAAAGAAAACCCAAAAAGGTAGTGGACCATTTCTCAATGGCTCTCTTCCCTGTTCCATTAGAAGGTGGCCTTCCCCCAAATTGAGCTACATACAATTATACTAGCCTGAAATGGCAGCCTGTTATTATACCAGACCAGTTGATCTGAAATCTCAATTCCCTCAGCCCACTCCTGCCATGGGGCATTGCTGCTGCTGCCCCCACCATGATGAAAATGCACTCAACAATCATAGCTCCTAGCTGGGCAGGAGCAGTCCTGACAATTTCATTCCCAGACCCACCCTTGCATTCTCTCCCTCTGGCTGCCAGAATACCTGATTCTGCCACAGCAGGATGTTGGGAAGGTGAACAGCATGAGGGTGGAGGGGCTGAAAGGAACAAGGAGGGATTACAGCAAGTCTGTCTCATAGCATCATCACAGTCCCATACTCCAATACAAACAAACATTCATAAACACAAGGAACAAAATAGACAGACAAATGCATGCATACTTGCTGCTACACTACTGAAAACAAAACCAGAACCAAGTGTTTGGTTTTTGTTCATGGTTGGAAAGGCAAAAGCAGAAACAGGTTCTTCCTCTGGGAAAGGCACATCTGTGCCAAAGAAGTTTCTAAACACAAGGACTAAAATAGGACAGGTGCAGACTGAGTGGCCATGTAGCCAGATCATAAGGTAAGCTCAGATCCATGGAACTTTAGATCACTGCTCTGGTTTCCCTGCCACAAAAGCTCCAGAGCAGTGTGTGATTCTGAATCACCTCCCAACCTCAGGACTCTACCCAAGTGCCCACCAAAAAAAAGAAAAAAGAAAAAAGAAAAGAAAAAGAAAACAAACAAACAAACAACAACAACAAAAACAACGAAACCAGGGGTAATCCCCTGACTTTGGCAGCTGTGATTACCCCGAAGTCTTCCTCTGATCACATCCTGCTGCCATCACCAATATGAACACCTGAGGATTTTTTAGAATAGAGGACAGAAAGTAATCACACACATGCACACTTAGATACTTACGAGCCGCAATAAGACCATCTAGGTCAGGGTCGTGGAATCTTGGGGATCCTGATGAGCCCCGCAAATGTTATTCTCAGTTCATGAGACCCCAAAAGGTCACCAGGAATGGACTCCACTGAAAACATATGAGGGTTTATTTAATACAAGCTCGAGTCTGGGTCACAACAACCTCCTTGGTGAAGAGGAGGAGTATGGCAGGGTGGTCTAGGGCAACAAGGTTTTTAAAGGGAAAAGCCATAGGCAGTGAGTTACATGCCTTGGAGTTACATGACTGTGTAAGGGAAATTTACTTTTGAAATGATTGTTTTACTTTACATGCTAAGACACTAAATGGTTCTGGTCTGAAAATCTGGTCTGGTAACCTAGCAACTATATCTCTACTGGGCAAGAAAAGAATGTGGTAGGGCTAGTTTACCCCTGAAGGTGGCTGGACATGTATACACCTGTCTGGTCTTTCTTCAGTCTTATGCTTTAAACTTTAAACCAAAGCCCCTCCCCAAAAAATTAAAAAATAAAACCTAAATTTTTATTCTTTGGTCTCTCACTGTGTAGTAATTCCTTTGTCTCAGAAATGTAAAAACTATGAAGCCCACTGGAATTTGCTTCACCCATGTGATGTAAATATGTAAATATGTATATTGATGTTTTTGCATGAACTAGGTCAGTCTGTTTTTTTGGTATATTTTACATGAGTGTATGTCAATTATCTGGCTATAAGGAGTTCCTTTTTCATCGTCCATGGAATATGTGCAAATATATACAGATTTATATATCTGATCATTTGTCTACATGTATGTATGGGAGAACAGGCCACAACAGCTGGTCAGGGAAGATGTTTTCTTAAAGGGAAGCTTGAACTTGCTACAGTTCCTGCAGAGGACATGCTAGCAGAAATCAGCATCATCATCATAAGTAAGCTTGTAGGACTTTGTTAGTAAAATTTCTTGTTTCACCCACTTTTTTCAGTGAGTGTGTGTGCCTGTGACCTCTATCTTTTCTATCCATTTCTCTTTAGATCATGGAGGGTTAATGGGACCCTAAAACTCTACCAGACCTCTGAGCCTGCCTCAGAGACAGGAAAGATGATTGCCACTGAGCCCATAGTAGCCTGAAGAGTATCTCGGGGTAAACAAGCCTGGAATTCTTTGTCAGTCTAATTAAGACCACCTGTTGTTAAGCAATAAAAACATTAGGGAAAGAGTGACTTTGTTGTCAGAGTGACCAGAAAGCCTTAAGTGGCTCAATTGGTAAAGCACTAGGCTCCAAGTAAGGAGACTGGGGATTAACACCTAAATAAAACTGCTTTTGACTTCATCAAGATGCCCAAATCAAGTTTAGATATACAGAAAGAGACAAATATCAGTCCCTGACCCTGAATTCACATGCTTCAGTCTTTCCAAGCTGGGTATTCAATTCTGGATATTAACAATTATCAATTATTTTGAGGCTAAAATTTCATCGTGAAATTTCTTTCTTCCCTTTTTTTCTCCAGGCCTTCCCACACACTGCCCCATGCTCACCTTCAAATCCATGGCTTCTTTCTTCATTGTTACTTCATGTGTTATATATACATGTATTTTGAAATATAAACTGCTTGTTTTTTGAAGTATATGCAAATTTATTGTCTTTAATCAGTGCTTTCAGTTCCAAAATCATGTAAGATAATTACAGACATATATACATAAACTGTGACAGAACCCTTTTCCATTTTAACTCATATTTTTAATTATAAGATGAAAATGTTTTACTGTCTTGACCACACTAAATTACTTACAAATGATGTAAGATTGTGAAGCTTCTCTTGCTGATGAGTGAGGCTTACCTGCCATGGTAGACTCTCACCCTTGTTTGTGTCTTCTTTAGATCCTGTTTCAGTTTTGCTCAACAGCATTTTCTGGAGGGCATGGGCCACTGCCTACACTACATTTCATATGGAATAGCTGGGCTCAGACTTGGTCATCCCATCATTTTCTTCTGATTTAATCTGTATTGAAATGTTTGCTGTGTATGGTTTATGATTTCTACATAGCAAAGCAGGTGAGTAATCAAAGTTGTCAATCCAGAATTTATGGAAGAATCTCCTTGGTACTGGGGGATGTAGGTGCCTCGAGAGAATGCTTTAAGCCAGGGATGGCTCTTTTCTTTTAACATGAGAAGATTCCTCTGAAAAAGTTTATAAAATCATTCTTATTTGATAGACTCTAAATATAATGTGTTGTTTGGCCATGTTCCACACCTTCCTTCTGGTTGAAAATATTTTGCCATAAGGAAAACACATCATTTATTTATATCACTATAGACCACCTGTATATTTGCCTGTGTATTTTGGTTCAAGTCCAGCAAATCAACACCAACTAGTACCCAAGTATCAATTAGCTGGGATTTTTTTCCGAAAACAGACACACACATAGATTGATCTTTCTTCCTTCTTTCTTCCTCCTCCACCTCTTCCTTTTTTTCTTGGCCCATGTATATATGCCTTCATGTCAGCAGAGGAAGCCTTATGCACAGAGCTTACCACTGAGCACAGAGCACCTTACCTACTAAGCCTCCAGCACACCAAGCATTATTTAGTGTCCTGCCTGCTCACACACCGCTGGCCAGCAGAGGGCGCCAGAACACCCTAAACAAGGTCATGATGCCCAACCTGAGCTCAGGCGGGTTGGACCAATCCCCCCAGGATGCAGGCAGCAGTGTGGGAGTGCAGGATTGTGCATCTCTCTTTAGTCACCCCCCCGCCGTCTGCAGTTCTGCCCCACGCACGAGGCGTTAGGGGACTCCAGGCAGACGGACTGACAGATGTCGGTGGACAGGGGAGGGATTGCTTGCAGTCAAATATCTGAGTCCCCCACCCCGTCTCCCTCATGAATCCTGTCCCTTATGCTGCCTATAAAGCCCCTGCGGGCTAGTCCCTAAATCACGTTCCGGGGTCCCTCAGCTTTGCTCATGGGTGGCATGGCAAAAAGCCTGGAAGTAGGCTGGGGAAGCCTCTTCACGCTACTGCAGGCCTCAGTGGCATACAGCCAACACAGCCTTTCCCCTGGTCCCTGTGTTGGTAAATCTAAGGTCTTGCCAGACAAGCTTGCAATAGCCTTTAATCCAGGCACATGGGATGCAGACACAGGATGATCCTTGTGATTTCAATGTAAGCCTGGTTGGCAAAGACAGTCCAGGACAGTCAGGCCTACACAGAGAAACCCAGTCTTAAAAATCAAATCAGAAAATAAGATTAAAACAGAAAATTTGCGCTGGGTTTGGTGGCACAGGCCTTTATTCCCAGCAGTCTAGCAGGCAGAAGCAGGCCAATCTCAGTGAGTTCAATATCAGCCTGGTCTACAAATTTAGTCCAAGTTAGCCAGGGCTAAAACAGAGAAACTCTGTCTCAAAATACCAAATCATTCATGTATATAAATTCATGCATATAAATTTTAATATATATTTAAATACATCTTTAATATATTTATTAAATATAAAGTTATTGAATGTATTAATATGAGTTAATGTTTGATAAATATATAATGTAGTTAATATATTATATATTTAATATATATCAATACATATTTTGTTTTAATCATATATATAAAATCTGAGCCAGGCATGGTGGCACATATCTGTAATGCCAGCTCTCTGGGAGGCACAACTATGCTGATCTGCATGAGTTCAATGTCACCCTGGTCTACAAATCAAGTCTAGGACATGCAAGGGAACAGAGTCTAATAAAACAGGGTCCTTCACACCCACATATCTAGAGTTGTCTGAAATAACAGAGTGTGACTTAAACTATGTTATAAGAAATTCTTGCCAGGCATGGTGGCACACATCCTTAGTCTCAGCACTTGAGAGGCTGAAGAAGGTGGGTCTCTGTGAGTTCAAGGTTAAACTGATTTACAGAGAGAGTCCTGGACAGGCAACAATGCACAGACACACCATGTCTCAAAAAAAGCACATTAAGTTAAATGAAATGAAATTAAAAGAAAATATCAAATCCTGGCATATTGGCACATGCCTTTAATACCAGCACTCTGGCTGGCAAAAGGGGTGGATCTATATGAATTTAAGGCCTGCTTGGTCTAGAAAGCATGTCCAGATCAGTCAAAGCCATACAGAAAAAAACTGTGTCTCAAAAAACAGCTTCCTGAGATGTAAACAAAAAAGGTTAATTTCTTTACTCATTTCTGAGGGCTCAGGTTGGAGCTGAGGACAGAGATCTACTTGAGTGGGAAAACGACCTCAGGCATGTTTCTTTCTTTCTTTGTTTCTTTGTGTGTTTTTATTTTTAAATTATTCACATGGCCTAGGGTCATGTCCACTTTGGATTTTCCCAGGTGTCCTTGCTCTGTCTATACTCTTCCTCAGATCTGAAATAACTTACTCCTCCCCCATACCTAGTACCCATCAGGTTCATTTCTTTTATATTTCTTTTTTATTCACTGAACACTTCTAGTCTCTCACTCAAGGGGGAAGAAACTTTTCATTTTCCTGTAGAGACATTGAACCCTCCTAAGCTGACCAGCCTGGAAACCCAGTCCCCAGCAAGCAGCCGGAAAGAAGAAATGTTAATATTTACAAGAAATTGTGAACATCATGATTTATTGTACATAAAAACATTTTCTGTTCCTGGAATTACCATGATTAGATGAATTTTTAATGCTGTGACAGTTCAGGCAGACTGTTGGGTGAACGTTTTGAAAGGCAAATGTTGTTATAAACAAAAATGAAAATTCCAACCATTCTATTTTACCAATAAAGATTCAGGAGCCAGATGCTGCAGAGAAAAGATTCTAGCTCAGAGATGCAGATAAAGCACACAGCTGGCCTTCCTTCTCAGCTTCAGTCCAAATGGAGAAAAAAAATGTTCACTAGCTCAACTCATGCCCAGGAGAAAAAAAGCCAAAAATCTTGAGGCCAAAGGCTTCCTAGAAATCCCAGGGTGCTAAGGAGCTGAAGCTTAAGCTAAAGCTAAAGCAAAAGTCTGAGATAAGCCTTTCCACACTGTCTTAAATACCCCTCAACTCAAAGTCCCTCCTGCTCTTTAATGTCTGTAAGCATGTTTCTGGCTTCAATTCTTGACCTAGGGTTAACTTTAGTAAATCTTGTGTCCAGAAAGTTCTTGGATTAAAGGTGTCTGCTAGAGCTGGTTGAACCATACCATAATCACCTGTTTACAATAAACAAAAATTTCTTGGATTGTAGGTGTGTGATAGGGCTCAATCACACTGATCAATAAACAGTGTTTTACCATTCACAATTTTGGGGTTCATAATGGGATCAAATATCCTGCAACATTTCCCCTTTTGGCTAAATGAAAGACTTCTCCCTCTAACATCAATAAACTATCTACTATCAGGTATAAATGACATTCACAATGTCTAGTCTGTATGTAATTAGCAAACTTGAAAAAAGTATTCTACTCTCTATCTTGATGAATCAAAAGTTCTGTACCAATTTTAGTAGGTTTATCCTCTTTTATATGTCTATATGAGTGAGTATATACAGTGTGCATCTTTCTGCTTCTGAGATAGCTCACTCGGGATGATCCTTTCCAGGTCCCACCATTTACCTGCAAATTTCATGATTTCCTTGTTTTTTTTTTTTTTTTTATTGCTGAGTAATATTCCATTGTGTAGATATACCACAATTTGTGCATCCATTCCTCCACTGAGGGGCATCTGGGCTGTTTCCAGCTTCTGGCTATTACAAATAAGGCTGCTACAAACATGGTTGAGTAAATGTCCTTATTGTGTACTTGAGCCCCTTTTGGGTATATGTCTAGGAGTGGTATAGGTGGATCTTGAGGAAGTGCTATTCCTAGTTGAGTGAGAAAGCACCAGATTGCTTTCTAGAGTGGTTGTACAAGTTAAACTCTGTACACCTAAAGAAACTAATCAAGAGGGAGGACTCTTGCTAAAATGCTCAATTCCTATCCAGAAAGGCAAAGAGGCTGGACATCAGAAGAAGGAGAAAAGAGGGATCAATTCAGGAGCCTGACACAGAGGACCTCTGAAAGGCTCTGCCCTGCAGAATATCAATGCAGATCCTGAGACTTATGGGCAACCTTTGGGCAGAGTGCAGGGAATCTTATCAAAGAAACAGGAAACAGTAAGATCTGGAGAGGACAGGAAACCCACAAGGAGAGCAACAGAACCAAAAAAATCTGAGCACAGGGGTCTTTCCTGAGATTGTTACTCCAACCAAGGACTCTGCATGGTGATAACCTAAGACCTCTGCACATACGTAGTCCATGGCAGTTCAGTATTCAAGTGGGTTCCATTGTGATAGGAACAGGGACTGTCTCTGACATGAACTGATTGGCCTGCTCTGTAATTACCTCCCTCGGAGGGGGAATTAGCATTTTCAGGCCACAGAAGAGGACAAAAAAGCCACTCCTGATGAGACCTAATTGACTAAGATCAGAAGGAAGGAAAAGAAGTCCTCTCCTATCAGTGGACTTGGGGAAGGGCATGCATGCAGAGGGCTGAGGAAGGGAGGGATTGGGACTGGAGGAGGGAGGAAACCACGGGGGGATACAAAGTGAGTAAAATGTAATTAATAAAAATAATGATAATTAAATAATTATAAATAAAATAAATAAATAGTAAATAAATAATTAAATCTAAATTAAAAAAATTAAATAATTATAATTAAAGAAAAACTGTGGTTTTTATTTTTTGAGGTATTTCTGCATTGGGATTTTTACGTAATGAGTTATTTCATAGGTAACATGGTTTTCAAACCACCTTTGATTTTTTTCCCCCCAGAAGTGTTCATAGTGTTCAGAATGGGGCAACTCATAGCAGTCTTGGAAACATTTAAACAGTTTTACTATTTTTATGTATGTCTGTGCATGACATGCATGCCTATTGTCTGCAGGGGCCAGAAATAGGCAATGGATCTTCTGAAATTGTTCTTACACAAAGTAGCGAGATACTATGCCCATGCTGGTAAGAGAATTCAAGACTGTGGAAGTCTTATCAGTGATTTGATTTGATTTTAGTTCTTATTTTTTTTCACAATTTCTTGTTATATAGCCTGATTGAAACCCCCTTCCTCCAATCCCCCCAGTCCCACCATCCCTCCTTCTTCCTCCTCTCCCCTTTTCCTAGTGCAGGTAAAGGGGGAGTGCTTCACCATTGCCATCTCACATAGCCTGTTGAGTCCCATCAGGAGTGCATGGATCCTCTTCCTCCATGGCGGCATCCCAAGGGGTGAGTAATTAAAGAGCAGGCAATGGAGAATTTCTTTACCAAAAAAAAAATATATATATATATATCACCCCAAAAAATTTACTTTAGAAATCATGAAAATGACATAATATCTTCCACAAGCCAAAAACAAACAAACAAACAAAAAACCAGACATTTTACTCTTTGGGCCATTATACTGAAAAAAAAATTTAAAAGCTTGAACATTATCACAGCTTTGAGTTTATTACTTTCATATTTATACCATTGAGAATTTATTTAGTCTTCCTACATGTGTATGAGTGTTTAATTAATGTTTTCTTGTGTGTCCCTGGTTGTATGCCCTTGCACCAACCACAGGCATCCACTGCTTTCGGGAAATTCTGAGCCTCTGACTGAGTGATCAAAATCCTTTACATGAACTGCCAGAGTTCTTAAATGAGGAGCCATCTCTCAAGACACATTATTTATTTATTAATGAAATTCCCTTTTTATTTTCCATATTATTGTCTGTTCACTCAAATGTGATCAACATGTTTGCTTATAATAATTATTAGTGAATCTGTTATTTAAGTGAAAGTATATTATTTTTTATTAAAAATATTTCGTTATGAATTTTTAATTTATTTTTATTATTACAATTTATTCACTTTGTATGCTATCTGTAGCCCCATCCCTCATCTCCCCCAAATCCCACCCTCCTTTCCTCATCTTCTCCTATACCCTTCCACAAGACAACTGATAGGGAGATCCTCCCCTCCTTCCATCTGACCCTAGCCTATCAGGTCTCATCAGGACTGGCTGCCTTGTCTTGCTCTGTGGCCTGCTAGCACTGCACTCTGCTTCAGGGGGAGGTAATCAAAGAGTTCATATCAGAGATGGCCCCTGCTCCCCTTACTAGGGTGTTGACTTGGAGGCTGAGGTGCCACGGGCTCCATCTGAGTATGGGGTTTAGGTATCTCCACGAATGGTCCTTGGTTGGAGTATCACTCCTTGAAAGAAACCCTGGGCCCAGAATTTTTGATCTGTCGCTCTCTTTGTGGAGCTCCTGTCCCCTCCAGGTCTTCCCAGCTCCCCCTTCTTTCATAAGATTCCCTGTGCTCTGCCCAAAGTTTGGCTGCGAGTCTCAGCATCTGCTTGGCTACCCTGTTAGACAGAGGCTCTCGGAGGCCCTCTCTGGTAGGTCCCTGTCCTTTCACTTCTTATCCCGCTCCCCCCCCACCCGTGTACATCACATTGGCTTTCTGGGTGAGGACTGAGCGGTTTCCCGAAGGTCCTCCTTCTTGTTCTGCAAATTTTCACATGTTCATTCTGCATGATATGACTCAAAGTTCCTTATAAGTGAGTCTCTACCAGGCCTGTCTTTCTGCTTCTGGGATACCTCGCTCGGGATGACATGGGAAGACTAAATAAAATCTCATATATTGAAATACGAAAGTAATAAACTCAAGGCTGTTAAAGTGTTCAAGCTTTACTTTTCGGAAGGGCCACTCTCTTTCTCTAGTGGCCCAAAAAAAGTAAAATGTATGTTGTTTTGCTTGTGGAAGATATCATGTCATTTTAAAGATGTGTCTAAGGTAGATTATTGGGCTGTCTTTTCTTTTTTTTTAAATAAATTCTCAGTTCCATAGAATTTATTATTTATTTATTTATTATTGATTATTTTATTGATTTTTATTACAGAGTTAATAAAATGTAATTAATAAACAACAACAACAATAATAATAGTAGTAGTAGTAGTAGTAATAAAATAATAAAACACTTCTCAAAAAAAAATTCTCAGTTGCTTGCTCCTTGATTACTCACCCCCAGTGATGTAGCCTTGCCAGGCCCCAGACAAAGAGGTTCCATGTCCTCCTTATGAACGTTAAGAAGCTAGGGGAAGATGGCAATGGTGGAGAGAACTCCCCCTTTCAGTGGAACAGGGGAAGAAGATAGGGGGAAAAGGGAGGGAGGGTGCTACTGGAAGGGGAGTTGTGGAATGGGTCTCCATTAGGTAATGATTAAAAAATGAGCTCACAAGGAAGAAAGGTGGCAAAGACAAAGATTCTATTGTTCTTTGCTTTCTTTATATCATCTTTCTTTTCTTTGAGGGAGGGCGGGTACCCAGACTGGACTCAAATTTTTGCTGTCAAGTTTTGTTTTTCTAATTAATTTGTATTTTATTAATCATTTTTATTTTTTCACAATTTATTCATTGTATACCCCTTTTTAAAGGCCACTTCCTCAACTCCTACTGGTCCCATACTCCTTCCCTCTTTCCCCCAAACGCTTTCCCCTAATCCTCTCAAAGGAGGAGTCCCCCTCCTCTCCCATCCATCCACACATTATCAGAACACTACTCAGCTATTAAAATGAGGGAAATAAAATTTCTGCTCTTATTACTTCTGCATAGGCCACTGTGCTCAACTCAGAAGACTTCATACTATGAAGCTTGCCTGTAAGCTTACTGTGAAATAAACAATAGGTATAACTCAGTTTAGAGAGTCTCACCCCAAAGACACTGTTTGATTTACCATCTCACATCAAGAAACATGTGAAATTTGAAATGCTATGAAGTGTGAAACATTTTTTTCACAAGCATTTCAGAGAAAGTGGTTCTCTTGCTGCCTGGAGGCTGTTTCCCACCAGTCCAGGAAGGAAGGAGGCCCAGAAGATGAGGAAGCCACCCAGAAGATGAGGAAGCTTGGAAGCCACCCAAGCATAACAGTGATCAGAACACTCTGGGAACCACCTCAGAAAGTAAGTTCAACTTTAATTCCAGAAAACAGAGGGTATGTACCCCTTAGGGAGTGACAGGGATGCTATAAGGATAGGTGTAGATAATTGTTTAAAACAGGGCATTTCAAGGATGCTTGATTTGCATTAAACAGCACATTCCTATCATGTGAAAAAGAACATGGAACCTCATTTTCCTATATTTGAAGGGAGGGGAGTAATCAGGGATCTGTGTCAAAGCCCATGTATCAAACTTGATTGATGGCATCTATGTCTAAAGGCACTCTCCAGATGAAGTCAGGCAGAGAAAACTCACCCTTGCCATGGTTATACAACTAGGCCAGCAGCAGGGTCATACATGCAAGAGAAAGCCTCCTCCCTCACATCTCAAACTTCAGTCTGGGTTGTGATGGTTTTCAATAGAACCCCTGGAACAATAGGTATGTGTACACAAAGAAACTTCTACAGACTACCACTGTTGTGATACTCTCAGAGAACTTCCTGGCTGGTGTTAGTTCACCATTCCCTACATATTCATTCACTGGACTAAAAGTTTCTTGTGTAAACTGAGGCAATTGAAAACAGTAAATGTTGAGAATCAGGATTATCAATAAGTCTTCCATAAACACCTTATTATATAATACTGTTACATGTAATTGATATTCACCATTAATTGTATTCTTTTTAAAAATAAGTTTATTTACTTTAAATTCCAATAGTAATCCCTCTCCCTTCTCTGCCCAATGACTACCCTCCGTTCCTATTGCCCCTTATTATATAGTACTGTTGCATGTTCCCTTCAGAAAAGGGAGGTCATTTCCACTGAGCTAGTTTTACAGTTCTGTTGCATCTCAGTGGACCAAAGTACACAAAGGCCTTTCCAAATTGCTTATACTCACAGAATTCCTCTCCAGTAAGGATACTTTTATGATGATGATGACTCTAGATTTGTGCAAGGCCTCACCATTTTAACACATTCATAAGTTTTTCCTCTATTATGAATCCTTTCATGATGATGAAGATTATACAAATGTGGAATGGTTTCACCATGTTAAAAGCACTCACAGTCTTTCTGTCCATTAGGGTTTCTTTCATGAGTGTGGAGATTATTCTGAAGTCCAAAAGTTTTTTCACATTGGTTACAGTCAGACATCTTTCCAGTATGTGTTCTTTTATGTATTAGGAGATGTTATGTGCAAAGGCTTTGCCACGTAGTTATATTCATATGGTTTCCCTCCAGAATGTGCTGTTGTCTTAGGAGATGATTGTTACATGCAAAGCCTTTATCACACTATTTACCCTCACAAGGCTTCTCTCCACGGTGTGTCTTTTCCTGTTTTCGGAGACTACTCTGCTGTGCAAAGGCTTTATCAGGTTGGGTATATTCATAAGGTTTCTTTCCAGTATGTGTTCTTTTATGTCTTATGAGATGACTGTTTTGTGCAAAGGCTTTCCCACACTGGTTACATTCATAAGGTTTCTCTTTGCTGTGTGTTCTTTTATGGCTTAAGAGAGTACTGTTTTCTGAAAAGGCTTTACCACACTGGTTACAGTCATAAGGTTTCTCTCCAGTGTGTGTTCTTTTATGGCTCATGAGATGACTGTTTTTTACAAAGGCTTTACCACACTGGTTACATTCATAAGGTTTCTCTCCAGTGTGTGTTCTTTTATGGCTTAAGAGAGTACTGTTTTGTGCAAAGGCTTTGCCACACTCATTACATTCATAAGGTTTCTCTCCAGTGTGTGTTCTTTTATGGCTTAAGAGAGTACTGTTTTCTGCAAAGGCTTTGCCACACTGGTTACATTCATAAGGTTTCTCTCCAGTGTGTGTTCTTTTATGGCTCATGAGATGACTGTTTTGTGCAAAGGCTTTACCACACTGGTTACATTCATAAGGTTTCTCTCCAGTGTGTGTTCTTTTATGGCTTAAGAGAGTACTGTTTTCTGCAAAGGCTTTGCCACACTCATTACATTCATAAGGTTTCTCTCCAGTGTGTGTTCTTTTATGGCTCATGAGATGACTGTTTTCTGCAAAGGCTTTGCCACACTCATTACATTCATAAGGTTTCTCACCAGTGTGTGTTCTTTTATGGCTTATGAGATGACTGTTTTGTGCAAAGGCTTTACCACACTGGTTACATTCATAAGGTTTCTCTCCAGTATGTGTTCTTTTATGCCGTATGAGCTGACTGCTTTTTGCAAAGGCTTTACCACGTTGATTACATTTGTAAGGCTTCTCTCCAGTGTGTGTTCTTTTATGCCATATAAGAACAGTGATATAGGGGAAGGTTTTACCACATAGAGTGCATTTAAAGGGTTTCTCTCCAGTATGACTGCTTTCATGCCTGCAAAGAAAATTGGCACATGTAAAAGATTTACCACTGTCATTTCATTACACTAATAAATATATTTATCTATATGAATTAATTTCATAATTTGGTCTAATGGTAAAGAAGAATCAAATTTTAAAGTTTTATCACTTTATTTACATTCACGGTATTCTCCTTCATTACGGGTATTTTTGAAGATTCCTGTGATGGTAAGAGAATTTGTTATGTGGATCACTTTTATAGCATCATTTTTCTATAAGAGGTTTTCTCCTATATATGAAGTGTATTATAAGAATTCAGAGTTTTACCACAGCAATCCCATTCACAAATTTTTGTACTATATGAATGATACTTCATTTACAAAGTGAGCCAGGACAAGCAGAAGTTCCAAATTCCTAGTATTCATAGGTATTTTCAGCAATAGGAGTTTGCTGATAAATTCTCAGTGAAGTTGCAAAACCAATTAACAGTAACCATTTATCACATTCAGAAAATTTACTCACAGTGGGGACTACTACCAAATCAATTGTTCTTGGAGAAAAACAGGGACACTGCTTCT
The DNA here is from genome assembly GCF_030254825.1 of Meriones unguiculatus. NCBI lineage: Eukaryota > Metazoa > Chordata > Mammalia > Rodentia > Muridae > Meriones > Meriones unguiculatus. Next base: position 959,288 of record NW_026843580.1, on the reverse strand, counting down.
TTCAATATCCCTATGCTCATGTGTCTTAGAATCATTTTGACATATGATATACCAGTTTAATTTACAAAAATAATAAAGATTCCCACATTGAATTAACACAGTTTGTTTTTTGTTCATCATAGACATGTCATATAGGGATTAAGGTTTCTCCACAACAAAATTCTTGATTCTCATAAGCTGCTCCTTTCACTAAACTTTACAATGTTACTGCACGAAAATGAGTAACACTGGTTCTACTATAAATTTTTTGCTTATTAGAAGGTTTTGAACACATACTGATCACCAATTCAGTGTGTATACCTCTTACAATATCTGAGTAGATAGAATGAGACTAAACAGATTGGCAGTTCAAGTCAGTAGCTGTAATGTCCATATGATTCAAATGGTATTTTTGTTACAATATTATTTTTTTTTCTTCTATCTTAGGGGAGTGCCTTGTAAACACAAATCAGATACCTGACACTGAAGTACATGGAATTATGAGATTTTAATCATCATCAGTACACATAAAGCAGTGCTGTTTTTACACTGTTGCTTTTCTTTAAAACTTCCAGGACACAGCCATGTGTGCTGGTACATGCCTTCAATCCCAGCACTTGTGGAGGCAGAAGCAGGCAGATCTGTGTGATTTTGAGGTCAGGCTGGTCTAACAAGCAAGTCTAAGAAAGTCACAGATACCCAGAAAAAAAAATCTTTTTCAAAAACAGAAAATAAAAAGCAGCCAATAAACAAACAAACAAAAAACACCAAACTTCCAGGACACATTAAAATTTAAGATTTATATCTGTATCAACATGCACATAAAGTTACCTTTTATTACTTGTAGAACTTTGAAAATGTTCTTCAATATTATGGTCATCCCAATTGTAGCCTAAATTATAGTACGAGAAAATATATATTATTGGAAATATCATGTTATTATTAAGGTAAACTTAAATCACTATCTTCTGTGACCCTTAGAACCATGCCTGATTTATTTACCGCATTCCTCCTCATTCTCAATTGGAATTACAGAAGAGGATCAATAACAAAGTAAGATTTGTCTCTTTATTTTAAAAATGAAAGAAAAATTGCAGTCTTACCTATAGCAGTGAGGTTTTCACAGGTCTCTAGCATCACATCTTTGTAGAGTTGCTTCTGGGAAGGTTCCAGCAAGGCCCACTCTTCTTGGCTGAATTTCACATGCACGTCATTGAAGGTCACGGAATTCTAAAATATGCCATACATTTGTACAACAGAAACAGTGGCAACAATATAAATTTATACTTCATTGCCAATATAATCATATAATTCTAGTGCTTCTTTATTTTCTGACACAGAAGTGCGAATGTTATACAGTTGGGTGCTGCGCGTGATGTGAAGTAGGGGAGATGAAAACGCCTAAAGGTTAGATTGAAAAAAAAAACCAAAGGCATGCTTCAAAAACCTGTGTTTCATCAGTTTGTAAGACATGAATATAAAGTAGCCATTAGTTGGGTTCTTGAGCAATCTATGAATCATCTTCAGTTACTTGGGTGAGTAGGTCAGCACCCTGTCATGAGACAGGTGGAAGGACAAAACACAGTCATGATATTTTATATAGCAACAAATGAGATGTGTTGATCAGGGGACACTGAACAGATGGGTAACATTAGTCAAAAGACAACATGGTACTGAATATTATGTTTTGACCAGGGCTCAGGGATGTGGCATATTAGTATGTGAAGAGGGGGGCTCATATATTTGTGGAAGGGAAAGTGGACTACAGTGAATACATGGATAAAAATAATGTGAGTGGCAAGCAACCACAATCATAGCCAATAACATCATATTTCTTTGTGACCAGACAAAAGAAAAGGAATAGAACACATGATTATTCTTTGATCATTGTTTTGTATATCCTCCTTACTTAATAATGTAGTCTATAGATTAAAAATAAAGATTAAAAATTTTCCATTAAAAAAGAAGTGTTAATGTTATCACTAAGTCATTTTAGAAGAAAACGGAATAACAAGTTTTAACTGTATCATATATGAACTTTTTGAAGAGGATATAGCTTTGGAATAGACATGGCAATTAATGTGGACAAAGACAGAGAGAAGAGTGTGAAATACAGAGACAGACACATAGAGACAGAGACACACAGAGAGAGAAATTAACAGATGAACAATACTAAGTACAGATCAGAGAAATTTATTAATAGTTACTAACTACAAAAAATGGTGGACAAGCTGGGTGTATTCTGTCATGCCTTCAATTCCATCACTCAGGAGGCAGACACAGGTGTACCTTATTGAACTGGATGTCAGCATTATCTCTTCACAGAGTTGTAGGACAGCCAGACCTATATAGTAAGACAGAGCCTCCCCTAAAAGTCAATCAAACAAACACAAAATATTGAAAGAACTCAGAGGTCTTTACTGAAGCTTCTACAAGGAATTATACATTCACTCCTGTTGTATATTTATTTTCCAGAAATCCGCAGTGCCCCAGCTTAAACTGTAACTTCAATGATATCTTACTAAAAGGGAATGCATGTTTAAACAGGTAAAAATAGAAGACAAAAATATTAGCAGTGTAAATGATGATCATAAATGAGCAACATAAGATAGGAGAAATGGCTCAGCAGTGAGGAGCTCTTACTGCTCTTGCATATAATTGGGCTCAATTGTTAGTGTTTACCTGGGACCCACTACTTTCAATTGCTATAAGTTCATGAATTCTGAAGACATCTTCAGACTACTGTGAGGATTAGGCACACAAGAGGTGCATATTCATGCATACAATCAAAATACTTATATTCAGTAAAAACTAAAAATAGATCCCAGATGGCTGGGGTGATTGTACACTGTGTCTGATAACCTGGGGAGCAGAGACTGCACAGTGACCAATAGTTGGATCTGTGGTCCCCCAAACACCACTGACTGTGTTTCCAAGGTAAGAAGAAAACCAATGATGAGGGAAACAATTGGGTCCAACCTCAGAGTGCCCAGCAAATCTCTGGGAAAATTCCTTGGATGTTGCAGCAGGAATAAGTTTTTCAAGCAAAGGGACCCAAGAAGCAAGCAGGAGTAACTATTCTAATATCTAATAAAACAGACTTTCAACCAAAATTAATTGAAAGGGATGAGGAAAAGGGAATCCAAGATGGCATTGCCAGGAGGACCAGGACAGGAACAAGACAGCAATGTTGGTACAGCAACTAAAAGACTAAACTCTGGGTCCTAAAAGAACAGCAATCATGTTTTCCAGGTTAGAGGAAACTCAGTGGTGTGGGGATCATTCAGTTCCACTCTCAGGTCACTCAGTGAGAACCCGGAAAATATCTCAGGTGCAGGATGCACCTGTGTGTCCTGATCACCTTCCCAGGCAAAACTGTGTGCTCCTGGGCACCAGAGACTGGGAGCCCCAGTCTCAAAAAAAAAGAACAGGGAAGAAGAAAGTTGTACTGACCTCAGGTCACCCAGTCTATCCCTGGAAAAGGTCCTGCAGGCTGGTGGGTGCACAGCTGCCAGCCTTGAGTGGGCCTCCAGTTGTGAGACCTGCATGCCCTACTCTCCATCACAGACAGAACTCTGTGCCCCAGGACACTAGAGGATGGGTTTCCCTGTCTGGAGAAAACCCCACAGGCAGGGAAAGAGCAGGTCCCAGCTTAGAGCACTCAGCCAACTCCCCCCACACACACACTACCACCACCACACATGGGAACATTCTTGGAAATGTTTTCAGGTTCTTTCCCAGTCACCAGCTTGGTAGCCATCTGGCAAGTGCCTACCCATTCTACACACCATGTCAAACACCACAGACTAGGTCTTCATGTTGGGAGAAAACCCAAAGGTGGGGAAAACATATGGCCCTACCTCAGGACACCTAGCTCTGGAGAAGTTTCTGGTTATTCACAGGCTCCAGACTCTAGCCTCCTGCTGCACATGTGAGAGCAGTGATCAGCTGCCACGGGTTACTGCTTCGGTACTGGGGCACAGAGCTCTAACCTCAGACCTATAGAAGCCTGGGATCCCCAAGATCAACCCCCAGATACTGCTCCAAGGGACAACCAGTTATCCCTAACTAAGCTGACCAAACCATGGGGTACTCAGGTTACAGCTACAGCTTACTAAATTTACAGCAAGAAAGCCAGAAGCAGGACAGCTGTCTCCAGGACTTCTCTGGGTGAGAGAAGAGCCCCCTTGACTAACAAAGACCACAATTACTGCTCAGGTCTCTATGCCTGTGGTGAGTTTTGGCAATTCCTGAGAAATACCTGCTATTCAGTGACAGTACCCCAAAAGCTGAGGAGCCCTCCTTCAGGAAAAATCATCTTCCTGCCAAGGGGATTATCCCCACCACAGGATTCCAGGAAGCGCCAGAAACTAACACCCAACACCTAAAATAGCCAAATGGGTAGAGGCAAGTGTAAAAGCTCAAAAAGACAGAGCAGTATGGCATCTCCAGAACCCGGTTATTCAGGGGCAAGCAGCCCTGGACACACCATGGTAAATGAAATTCAAGAAGATGACCTTACATCTGTGCTTATGAACAGGATAATAGCGGAAAAAAATAAACTACATAAAGATCTAGATGAAGATAAAGTCAGATTATTGCCTTTTGCAAAGAAATGGAGGAAGATAAAGGCAAACAGATTATGGACATCCTTAAAGAAATACAGGAAGTTGCAGCGAAGTAATTTGTGGCTTTTAGAGAGGAAATACTTAAATCACTAAAAGATATTAAAGAAACAGAGGATTGTTTGAACAAACAGCTGAAGGAATTGAAGGAAAATACAGTCAGAGAAGTGAAGGAAATCAATAAAATGGCTCAAGATCTGATAAGAGAATTGGAAAAAAATTAAAGAAAACACAAGTGGAGGAAACTGTGGAGAGAAAGAACTTAGGGAGGAAAAGAGGAACTACAGAAGTAAGCATAAGCAATAGACTCCGCGAGATGGAAGAAAGAATCTTAGGTGTGGAAGACACAATGGAATAAATAGATGTAGCTATCAAAGAAAATGTTAAATCTAAAAAATTCCTGACACAGACCATCCAAGAAATCCAAGACAACATGAAAAGCAAAACCTAAAAGTAATAGGAATAGAGGAAAAAGAAGATTCCCTCCTCCAAGGCCCAGAAAATATTTTCAACAAAATCATAGAAGAAAATTTCTCCAACTTAAAAGAGAGGTCTACAAGAATACAAGAGGCCTAAAGAACACCCAATAAATTAGACCAGAATAGAAAATCCTCCCACCACATAATAAACAGTAAGTATACAGAACAAAGAAAAAATACTAAAAGCTGCAAAGGAAAAAGGCCAAGTAACATATAATGGCAAACCAATCATTATCACACCTGACTTTTCATCAGAGACTATGAAAGCTAGAAGGGCCTGAACAGATATCATGCAGACCCTAAGAGAACACAGATGACCACCCAGGCTACTATACCCAGCAAAAGTCTCAGTCATCATAGATGGAGCAAACAAGATATTTAATGACAAAAACAAATTTAAACAATACCTACCCACCAATCCAGAGGTACAGAAGCTCCTAGAAGGAAAACTAACTACAACCCAGGAAAGCTAACTACATTCAGGAAAACACAGGAAAGAAATAATGTCTAAACTAAAAGTAACCAAGCACACAAACACACTACCACAAGCAACATCAAAATAAAAGGAACTAACAGCGACTGATCATTAATTTCCCTCAACATCAATGGACTTAACACTCCAATAAAGACACAGACTATCAGAATGGATATGTAAACAAGACCCAACAATCTGTTGCATACAAGAAACACATCTAAGTCACAAAGATAGACATTACCTGAGAGTAAAAAGGTGGAAGGTTCCAAGCAAATGGACCCAAGAAACATGCAGGAGTAGCCATTTTAATATCTAATAAAGTAGATTTTCAACCAAAATTAATCAAAAGACATGAGGAAGGTCATTTCATACTCATCAAAGGAAAATTCCGCCAAGAAGAAATCACAATTCTGAACATCTATGCTCCAACGACAAAGGTACCCACGTTTGTAAAAGAAACATTAATAAACCTAAACCACATACAAATCCCCATACATTACTACTGGGAAACTTCAACACCCCACTCTCAACAAAGGACAGGTAAACAACAGAAATTAAATAAAGAAATAATATCTCTAATAGAGGTCACGTATCAAATGGACCTAACAGATATCTACAGAATCTTACACCCAAAGAAAAAAGAATTTACCTTCTTCTCAGCACCTCATGGAACCTTCTCCAAAATAGACCATATCGTTGGTCACAAAGTGAGTCTCAACAGATACAAGAAGATTGAAATAATGCCTTGTATCCTGTATAATTACCATGGACTAAAGCTGGACCTCAACAACAACAGAAATAGCAAAAAGACTACACTCACATGGAAACTGAACAACTCACTACTAAATGACAGCTGGTTCAGTGAAGAAATAACGAAAGAAATTAAAGTCTTCCTAGAATTCAATGGAAATGAAGACACAACACAACCAAACTTATGGGAGACAATGAAAGCAGTGCTAAGAGGAAAGTTCATAGCACTAAGTGCCTTCAAGAAGAAATTTGTAACATCTCACATAATCAACTTAATAGCTCATCTAAAGGCCCTAGGAAAAAAGAAGCAGACGCACAAAAAAAAGAATAGACACTGGAAATAATCAAACTCAGGACTGAAATCAATAAATTAGAAACAAATAAAACAATTCAAAGAATCAATGAAACCAAGACCTGGTTCTTTGAGAAAATTAACAAGATAGACAAACCCTTAGCCAAACTAACTAAAAGGCAGAGAGAGATTATCCAAATTAACAAAATCAGAAATGAAAACGGGACAAAACAAAAGACACTAAGGAAATCCAAACAATCGTTAGGACTTACTTCAAAAGACTATATGCCACAAAATTTGAAAATCTAAATGAAATGGACAATTTTCTTAATCAATTACACTTACCAAAGCTGAATCAAGAGCAGGTAAATCAATAAAATAGTCCTTTATCCACTAAGAAAATAGCATTCCTCAAAATACTCCAATCCACAAAAAGCTCAGGACCAGATGGTTTCAGTGCAGAATTCTACCACACCTTCAAAGAAGAGGTAACTCCAGCTATCTTCAATTTATTCCACAAAATAGGAACAGAAGGAACACTACGAAACTCATTCACTGAAGCCACAGTCACCTTGTAACCTAAACCTCACAAAGACCCAACAAAGAAAGAGAATTTCAGGCTAATCTCCCTTATGAACATTGATGTAACAAAATAAATCAACAAAATACTTTGCAAACCCAATACAAGAACACATCAAATATATCATCCATTATGACCATGTAGACTTCATGCCAGGTATGCAGGGGTGGTCCACTATACAAAAATCCATCAATGTGATTCACAATATTAAAAAATAGAAAGAAAAAAAAAACACATGATAATCTACCTTAGATGCTGAAAAAGCATTTGAAAAAATCCAGCATCCATTCATGTTTAAACTATTGGAGAGATCAGGGATACAAGGCACATACCTAAACATAGTAAAAGCAATATACAGCAAGCCTGTAGCCAACATCAAGTAAACAGAAAGAAACTTAAAGCAATCACACTGAATTCAGGGACAAGGCAAGGCTGCTCACTTTCTCCATATCTCTTCAACATAGTTCTTGAAGTCCTTGCTAGAACAAGAAGAAAATTAAAGGAGACCAAAAGGATACAATTTGGAAAGGAAGAAGTCAAAGTATCAATATTTACAGATTATATGATTGTATACCTGAGTAACTCCAAAACTTCTACCAGGGAACTCCTACAGATGATAAACACCATCAGCAAAGTGGCTGGATACAAAATTAACTCAAAAAATCAGTAGCCCTCCTGCATACAAAAGATAAAAGGGCTGAGAAAGAAATTAGGGAAACAACACCCTTCACAATAGCCACAAAGAACATGAAGTACCTTGGTGTGACCATATCCAAGCAAGTCAAAGAGTTGTATGAAAAAAACTTCAAGTCTCTGAAGAAAGAATTGGAAGAAGATATCAGAATATGGAACTATCTCCAATACTCATGGCTTGGCAGGGTTAACATAGTAAAAATGGACATCTTACCAAAAGCAATCTACAGATTCAATGAAATTTCCATCAAAATACCAACAGAATATTTTACAAACCTTGATAGAAGATTTCTCAACTTCATATGGGATGCAATAAAAGCAGTCTGAAGAGGAGTTTGAATACCAACAAAGGCCATCATAAGCTATTGCAGACATCCCATACAAGCAACTTAATGGCATACCTGAAAGACCTAGGAAAAAAAAAGCAGACACACCCAGCAAGAGTAGACCACTAGGAAAAACCAAACTCAGGGCTGATAACAATGAATTAGAAACAAAGATAATAATTCAAAGAATCAACAAAACCAAGAGCTAGTTCTTTGAGAAAATAAAATCACGGACAAATTCTTAGCCAAAGTAAGTAAATGGCAGAAAGACACTATCCAAATCAACAAAGTCTGAAAGAAAAAGATATAACAAACACTGAGAAAATCTAAAGAACCATTAACTCTTATGTCAAAAGCCTATATGCCCCAAAATTTCAAAATCTAAAATATACAATTCTCTTTAGATTCCACTTACCAAAGTTGAATCAACATCAGGTAAAGATATTAAATAGTCTTATAGTGCCTAAGGCATTAGAGGCAGCCATCAAAATACTCCCAACCAAAAAAAGCCAAGGGCCAGATGATTTCAGAGCAGAATTCTACAAGACCTTCAAAGAAGAGCGAATACTGATATTCTCCAAATTATTTCAAAAAATAGTAATGGATGCAACATGACCAAATTCCTTTTGTAAGAACACAGTCACCTTGATAAATCCACAAGGATTCCCCAAAAGAAAGAGAACTTCAGACCAATCTATTTTATGTACAATGATGTAAAAATACTCAATAAAATACTTGCAAACCAAATCCAAGAACACATCAAAGATATCATCCACCATGACCAAGTAGGCTTCATCCCAGGCATGCAAGGGTGGTTAAGTATATGGAATCCATCAATGTAATCCACTGTATAAACAAATTGAAAAAAAGACCATTTTCTTAGATGCTGAAAAAGCATTTGACAATATCCAACAGTTATTCTTGTTTAAAGTCTTGGAGAGACCAGGGACAAGGCACATATCTAAAAATAGTAAAGATAGTATACAGAATATATACAGAATATACAGAATATATACAGAATAGTAGATAGCTAACATCAAACTAAATGAAAAGAATGTTTAAGTCAATTCCACTGGACTTGGGGACAAGACAAGGCTACACACTCTCTCCAAATCTCTTCACTACAGTACTCGAAGACCTATCTAGGGCAATAAGACAACTAAAGGAGATTAAGGGGATACAAATTGATAAGGAAGAAGTCAAAGTATCTCTATTCACAGATGATATGACAGTATACAAAAATGAGCCCAAAATTCTACTGTAGGGAACTCCTACAGTTGAAAAACACTTCAGCAAAGTGGGTGGATATAAAGTTCACTTAAAAAAAACTCAAAAAAAATACACTCCTGTATGCAAAAGACAAATGGACTGAAAAAAATTAGGAAAATAACACCCTTCACAATAGCCAGTAAAAAAACAAAACAAAAAAAACAACAACAACCAAAAAAACATAATGTATTTTGGTGTTATCCTCAACAAGCCAGTAAAAAACCTATATGAATAACAACAACAACAAAAAACCCTAAAAACTTCAAGCCTCTGAAGAAAGAAATTGAAAAAGATACCAGAAGAAAAAATATCTCTCATGCTCATGGATCAGTAGGATCAACATAGTAAAAATTGCCATCGTAACAAAAACAATCTACAGATTCAATGATATTCCCATCAAAATATCAACATAATTCATTAAAGAACTTAAAGAACAATTCTCAGCTTCCTATGGAAAAATAAAAAAGCCAGAATAGCTAAAACAATCCTGTACAATAGGGGATCTTTAGTAGGTATCACCATTCTTCATCTCAAGGTCTATTATATATCAATAGTAATAAAAACTGCATGGTACTATAATAAAAACAATCAGTGGATCAATGGAATTGAAGTGAAGACCCATAAATAAACCCACACACCTATGTTCACTTGATTTTTGACAAAGAAGCCAAAACCATGCAATGGAAAAAGGACAGCATCTTCAATAAACAGTGCTGGTCTAACCTGAAGTTTACATGTGGAAACATGAAAATAGATCCATATTTATCACCCTGCACTAAACTGCAGTCCAAGTTGTTCAAAGACCTCAACATAAAACCAGATACACTAAATCTGTTAGAAAAAAAAAGTGGGAAAGATCCTCGATCTCATTGGCATAGAAGGTAACTTCCTCAACAGAACACCAAGAGCACTTGCTCTAAGATCAGGAATTAATGAATAGGATCTCATGAAACAAAAATCTATGAAGCAAAGAACACTGTCAATAGAACAAAATGACTGCCTACAGCCTGAGAAAAGATCTTCACCAACCCTACATACAACAGAAAGAGCTAATAAACAATATATATAAAGAGCTCAAGAAATTAAACTCCAACAATCCAAATAATCCAATTTAAAACTGGGGTACAGAACTAAACAGAGATTTATCCACAGAGGAATATCAAAATGGTGGACATTAAATGCTCAATATCTATAGCCATCATGGAAATGCAAATGACATTCCATCTTAAACCCATCATGGTTAATGTTAAAACCTGAAGTGACAGCAAGCTAGCAAGAATGTGGAGAAAGAGTAACACTCCTCCATTGCTGGTGGGAGTGCAAACTTATACCACCGCTTTAGAAATCAATCTGATGCTTTCTCAGACAATTGGAAATAGTTTTACTTCAAGACCCAGCTATACCATTCCTGGGAATATATCAAAAAGATGATCCACCATTCAACAAAGATATTTGCTCAACTATGTTCATAGCATCTATATTCATAATAGTCAGAATAGGGAAACAAACTACATGTCTCTCAAACAAACCATTGTTTTACAGAAATTGTGGTACATTTACACAATGGAATGCTACTTGGGTATTGAAAAACAAAAAGGAAACCATGAAATTTTCAGGCAAGTGGATGGAACTAGGAATTATCATCCTAAGCGAGTTATTCCAAAACCAGAAAGACATGCATGATATATACTCATTTGTAAGTGGATAATAGCCATAATACAGGATAAACATACTACAAGCCACAGGCCTAAAGGAGCTAAATAAAAAGAGGACCCTATGGAGGATGGTCAATTCTTATTCAAAAGGGCAAATAGAATTGACATCAGAAGTGACTGAGGAGAGGGAAGAGGATGAGAGCCTAACATACATATTCTCTGAAAGACTCTACCCAGCAGGGGATCGAAGCAGATGTTAAGACTCACAGCCAAACTTTGGGCAGAGCACAGGGAGTCATAGGAAAGAGTGGGAGGATAGAAAGACCCAAAGCTGACAGGAGGTCCATAAGAAGACCAACAAGTCCAATGAATCTGGGCCCAGGGGACCTGCAGAGACTGATGCACCAACCAAAGACAATTCATGAAGAGGACCCAGACCCCTGCTCAGATGTAGCTGATAGGCAGCTCAGTCTCCATGTGGGATCCATAGTAAGAGGATCCCATGTCTCTCACATGGACTCTGTTACCTGCTCTTTAATCACTTCCCCGTGGTGGAGCGGGCATTGCATGTCACAAAGGAAGAGGATACAGGCAGTCCTAGTGAGAATTGATAGGAGGGCTCCTACCATCTGAGAAGTAGAAAATTAGATAAGGGGGAAAGAGGAAAGGAGGGTAAGGCCAGCAAGAGACAAGGGAGGGGTTTCAACTGGGATGTTAAGCAGATAAATTATTTTTAAATGCTATTTATTTATTTATTACAATTTATTCACTTTGTATCCCTACTGTAACTCCCAGTCCCATCAACCCTCCTTCTTCCCTCCCATGCCCTTTTTCTAGTCTCCTGATAGGGGAGGAACTCTTCCCCTTCTGTCTGATCCTAGCTTATCATGTCTCATCAAGGATGGCTGCATCATTTTCCTCTTTGGCCTCACAAGGCTGCACCCTCCAGGAGGAGGTGATCAAAGAGCCAAGTTCATGTCAGAGAATAAATTACTAAGAAACAAATTTAAATTAAAAATGAATTAAATGTGAATAAATAAATAAATAAAGTTAAAAAGAACCAAACAGAACAAGTAGGAAGGTTGTCATACACCTGACCCTACATTCCAGGCTCAGTGGCCAATGATGATGATGTTCATGCCAGGCATGTTGGACTAAATTTAAGCCAAATACTCAACTGCAGTTAGACTTGTAAGTTCAAAACCTGCCTGGTCTACATACCAACTTTCAGGACAGCCACAGCTACATAGAAACTTTTTCTTCAATGTCAAAACAGAAACATTATCTTCTCTGGGAGCTATTTTGATTCAATCAAATATGTTCTGACCAAATTCACTGTAGAATTATTGTCATCCCATAATGAAAATGTAGTCTAATTTCAATGATCCTAAAATTCTGCAATAGCTCATACACTGTCCAAATGTCCAAAGTCTCTACTGACACAGAAGAAAAATCTCTTGGGTGCCACATCTTGTAACATCAGAAACAAGTTACATCATTCCAACATAGATGCACAGAATACCCATTTTCATTCCAGTATATAGTGATGGGAGACTGGACCAAGGAAAAAAGATCAGCAAGGAAAACAACAAATCCTGTTGCTGATTCAAAAGGCTTAGATGGTCCTATCCCTGCAATGTATCATACATCTCTGTTTGGTTACTTCCACTTCCTAAAGGCAGCACTATATTAGATGTGTCTCATAACTTAGGTATCTGAACATCTTGTAGTGTCAAGGTACAACTTGACCCTGCTTCATGCAATGAACCTTTACAGCATCTTCGCTGGGGATCTGATTCTGCCAAACACAGATGGCTGGCACAGTGCTGAACAGAAACCACAAAGAAAGCATCCATTACCTTAAATTTTGAATCTTTCTTGTTTCCAGAACCAGCACAACATGGGTGAGCCTGTCAAGTTGGATTCTAAATTGGGATGGACGTTGTCACACTTTGACCACATTTGGAGCAGCTTTTATATGAAGTTCTTTCCTGGCACTAGGAATCACGTTGCCTACTCCTTCCATTAACAGAAGAATTAGCAAGAGGGAGTATTAATCTATGGAAACCATCTTAGGCTTCAGATCCAAAGCTAGGACCTTCTCTTTGATGGCAATAATCTCCTTGAAAATTCCTGTCTCTGTTTCACCACGTTTCTGCCATCTAAAACTACCCAGTGTTTTCTCTACAAACCAAAGACCTTACATTTATTTCTGCTCCACTTGGCTCATTCTTTTACTCTGGCCCTGAACATCTCACTAATAATATCCATTCAACAGATTCAACATTCCATGTAAGAAATCCAGCCCATTATTTTTTAATTCTACTTTACTCAATTTCTCAAGGCATGGGCAGAATAAGCATGATTTGCAGCTAAAATATCACACAAATGACCTCTAGCTTAATTTTCCATGGAGTCTATTTTTCCCTGAAATCCTATGACCTGGACTTACTTTGTCTGCATTACTGTCAACACTCTGATCAACTAAGTCCTACCAGAATAGCCGATGAAGCTCTGTATACAGCTTTCTAAAGTTTTTCCCATCTTAAATCCTGATGTTTTCCATATTCCTTAAAAAGTGAATATTCCAAGGTTGTGTCCAGCAGTGAAATCACTCTTTGTATATATATATATATATATATATATATATATATATATATATATATATATATATATATGTTCTAATTTGCTACTTTGTTCTGTGACTACATCCCGTAACCAAAAGAATCCCAGGTCACAAATGGGTTTACTCATTGAGTTTGGTTGTGTCAGATCACAGTCCATCATTTTGGGAGCTTAGCATAGAAAGTCAAGTTTGAATGAAATTAAGGCAAAAGCCATGACAAACGTTTTTGGGTTGGTCTCCTACTTAATCACTGTCTCATGCTCAGGTAGTTATCTTACGTGGGCCAAGCCCATTTTCTTAGGGTTATTGCATCTCTCAGTGGAAGAGCCTTCCCACACCAATCATCTGTCAACACAATCTCTCACAGATATAGCAGCCAGCTTCTCTGTTGAGGGCATGCCCTTAATTGAGGCTCCCTCAGATGACTGTAGGCTTTGAAATGTTGACAACTGAAGCTAATAAGGACAAAGATACAACAATATATGAAAAAGTAAGAGGGAACAAGTCAGGAGCCTGACACAGAGGACCCATGAAAAGCTCTGCCCTGCAGACTATCAATGTAGATGCTGAGACTTATGGGCAACCTTTGGGCAGAGTGCATGGAATCTTAGGAAAGAAGTGGGAAACAGTAAGATCTGGAGAGGACAGGAACTCCACAAGGAGAGCAACAGAACCAAAATACCTTAGCACAGGGGACTTTCCTGAGACTGATATTCCAACCAAGGACTATGCATGGAGAAAACCTAAGACCCCTGCACAGATGTAGCCCATGGCAGTTCAGTATCCAAGTGGGTTCCATTTTAATAGGAACAGGGGCTGTCTCTGACATGAACTGATTGGCCTGCTCTTTAATTACCTCCCCCTGAGGGGGAAGCAGCATTACCAAGCCACAGAAGAAGACAATGCAGCCATTCCTGATAAGACCTAATTGACTAGGATCAGAAAGAAGGAAAAGAAATCCTCCCCTATCAGTGGACTTGGGGAGGGGCATGCATGCAGAAGGTGGAGGAAGGGAGGGATTGGGATGGGAGAAGGGAGAGAATCACAGGGGGGATACAAAGTGAATAAAGTGTAATTAATAAAGAAAAAATATAAAAAAACAAAAATATTGTGTTAATTCTATCAGTCACTTAAGTAGTAAAAACCGATACATTGACGATTGCAAGAATTTGAAAACACAGATATACCAAGGAATGAGGAGAGGGAAGCCTTTAAGATCAAGAAGAGAAAAGTAAAACTGTTTCTCTAAATCAAGTCCCCAAATCAACAGAAACTCAAGGAATTATAGCATAATATAATAAATTTTCAGAAGGCAAAAATATGTGAAGGTCTATTCCTTTCAAGAGAAAAAATTAATATAATATAATATAATATAATATAATATAATATAATATAATATAATATATATATATATATATATATATAAACAAATCACACAATATACATAGCACCCCTGTCAAAAGGAAACACAAAGATAGGCCTATAAATATAACATAGTCCTATAAGCAAATACAATAGGATTATAGTCAAAATCAAAATCAAAGACATCACTGGCCATTGCTCAACTTGTGCAATCTGGTTATTTCCTTTGGCAACAATAAAAAATGTATTGGAGGTGGAGGGCTATTCCAATTGAAGAGATTCCATTAAAGCATACAAATGTTTCAACATTAGAATAAAATAATTTTGACTACTAAAATTATCTCCTACTCTTATGATAAAGAAAGGAATATCTGTTATGATCATTTGGGAACCATATTATTTTCTGTGATTGATGATTGGATATATGTCTGCACCAGTGTCAGAAAACGTAAACTTTTAAATGTCAAGTAGAAGAAAGCAGATTTTTATAGAAACAGTGTGCTTGTATTATATACTTAAACACCTCCTTTTGCACCAATTGCTGTAATGACCAATATCATCTTCATCATCTTCATGATGTTTGTTTGTTTAAAGATTTTTTTTGTGTATCTTTCAGCTATGTTTGTATATTCAGGATGTGCTGTGGTATGTGATATGAATAAATTCCATAAGGAAATCCAGGCAAAACATAATCACACTATTGGAGGAAACCAATAAATTCCTTAAATAAAGCCAACAAACATTTGAGGGATGTGAGGCTTTGCTGGATTAGGGTAAACTCTGACATCTTTGGTTAGCCATTTATTTGCACTCAGTCTATGAAGGTGAACTCTGTTTTCTCAAGGAAGGGCCTAAAAATCCACTCCCTGATATGTTTGACCCCAAGTCTGGTAAAGAGCCTCAGGGCAGATTATTAGCCAAACCCTTTCCTGATAAGAAAACTGCTCCAACAAGCATCTCTAAATTCCTAGAAATGCATCACCCTGCTTAGGATCTTATTCTTCAGCAGTGACTTTCAACTGTACTCAGAGATTTTCCCCCTACAAATAGGATAATTAAGTACTGTGTTCTCCTTCTTGCAATAGGACCATGATACTGCATGGAAAATGAATATACATTTTCATGCATACATAAGCCAAGTATCCTTGACCCCTAGACCATAGTAAATCAAACATTCATCCTCAAAATCCTTCTCTTTGCCCAAGGTTTATAAATCCCTGACTTCAAATAAACATGCTGGGTGTGAATCCATGTGGTTGGTTGTATGCCACTTGATACCATCAGCCTTCCATCATGGCCCCTGAGAGTCATCATTTATCTCCCTTTGGGCCTGCTCAATGGCCCACTGGGCCTAGGACTCACTGGGTCTGTGTCTCACCAGGCCTGAGTCTTGGTTGCAACCAACCAGGCATGGACTTTCACCTGCACTTCTGAGGTGCTTAGCACAGCAGCTTAACCAAGAATGGTAACACTTTGGTATTGCCATAGGCTAGAACACCCGAATTTCCACTACCACTGGTGATCTCATTCTAGCTGTAACAGTCCATAGAAAATTCTTTTGATACTCCAGCCTAGTGAACATATCAGATTCAGAAGCCAGAAAAATATCAATTGAATTTTTGGCTTTTGAAAATGCTTATTTAAAATGCAAAAAGGTGATTAGACCTTTAAAAGCAAGATCAGCACCAAGAGAGGCATGGATTAGAAATACAATGGATATTTGATCTCAGGTTTATGATACTAACCTGATAGGAGAAGAACTTTCTAAGAATCTAAGTAAAGGAAAGGGGTCCAGCATGGCAGCAAACAGTGTGCAATGTTTCTGAGGGGAACAGGATCTAAAATTCTGAAATTTGTGAATGGAGGGGCTGCTGAAGCCAGAACATCCACATTGAGGTTTCCTGGGTGAGAGGGGAAAATCTGTGAGTTTGGAGAGTTTGTAGCCAGGTCACCCATGGACATCTCTGAGGATTGAGAGTGTCGAATATTCAACCCCCCCTGTACTTCCCCTTGCCCAAGCATGGGTCTCCCTGCTCAGCAGAGGTGGCAATAGTTGTCCCATGCATATGATGATATACATGAGTGATCCCATAATTTAACCAGAGAACTCCTTCAGCTGATAAACACTTTCAGCAAAAGGGCTGGATACAAAATTAACAAAAATTCTGTAGCCCTCCTATATATGAAAGACAAAAGGGCCAAGAAAGAAATTAGGGTAAAAACAACCTTCAAAATAGCCACTAATAACATAAAGCACCTTGGTGTGACTCTAACCAAACAACTGAAAGACCTGTTTAAAAAACAATTCAAGTTTCTGAAGGAAGTAATTGAAAAAACATATCAGAAGAAGAAAAGAGCTCCCATGCTCATGGATTGGTAGGATTAAAACAATGAAAATGGCCATCCTGCCAAAAGCAATCTACAGATCCAGTACAATTCCCATCACATACCCATACAATTCTTTACAGACCTTTAAAGAAAAAAAAGTCAGTTTCATATAGAAAACAAAAAATCCAGAATTGCTAAAACAATCTGTACAACAACAGATCTTCTGGATCTCAAACTGTTCCACAGAGCAATAATAATAATAAACTGCATGCTACTAGCATAGGTACATAATGGTGGATCAATGGAATCAAACAGAAGGCTCAGAAATAAACCAACACAGCTACGGATACTTTATTTATTTTTTTGACAAAAAAACCAAAACCATACAATGGAAAAATGACAGAATCTTCAATAAATGGTGCTGCTCTAACTGAATGTCTACATGTAGAAAATGCAAATAGATCCATATTCATCACCCTGAACCAAATTAAAGCACAAGTGGATCAAAGATCTCAACATAAAACCAGATACACCAAATCTGTTAGAAGAAAAAGTGGGGAAGAGCCTTGAACTCATTGGCACAGGAGACAACTTCCTGAAAAGAACACCAACAGCACAGGCTCTAAAATCAACATTCAATAAATAGGACCTCATGAAACTGAAAATCTTCTGTAAAGCAGAAGACTGTCATCAGATCAAAACAACATCCTACAGACTAGGAAAGTACCTTCTCCAACCCTAAATCTTACAGAGGAATATTGAATGGCAGAGAAACATTTAAAGCAATGCTCAAAGTCCTTAGTCATCAGGGAAATGCAAATCAAAACTACCCTGAGATTTACCTTACACCCATCAGAATGCCTAGGATAAAAAACTCAATTGACAACACATGCTGGTGTGGATGTGGAGAAAGGGGAACCCTCCTCCATTGTTGGTGTGAATATAAACTTGTAAAACCACTTTGGAAATCAATCTGGCTCTTTCTCAGACAATTAGGAATAGTGCTTCCTCAAGATCCAGCTATACCACTCCTAGGCATATATCCAAATGATGCTCAAGTACATAACATGGAACTTTGCTCCACCATGTTCAAAGCAGCTTTATTCATAATAGCCAGAAGCTGGAAACAACCCAGATGTCCCTCAGTTGAGGAATGGATACAGAAATTGCACATTTACACAATGGAATACTACTTAGTAATTAAAAACAAGGAAATCATGAAATTTGCAGGCCATTGGTGGAATCTAGAAAAGATGATCCTGAGTGAGGTATCCCAGAAGCAGAAGGACACATATGGTGGATATTAGACATATAATATAGGATAATCATACTGAAATCTGTATAGCTAAGGAAGAAGGAGGACCCTGGGTAAGATAATCAATCCTCACTCAGAAAGGCCAATGGGATGGACATCAGAAGAGGGAGAAAACAGGGAACAGGGCAGGATTCTACCACAGAGAGCCTCTGAAAGACTAAGGAATATGGAGACCACTGGACAAATAAAACTTTGGAAGAAAAAGGATAGATCACCTAAAGAAAATGTCCAAAGAAAAGGAGTAAACTGGCCAAGTGGTATCACCTACCTCCATGTTGTCTCTTCTGCCTTCTACAGACATAAGTGCAAATGATCTTTATGTGCTTGTTAAAGGAGAATTCAAAATCTCAATCTCATATCAGAAAAGCCACCTGGTAAGAAACAGAGGAAAACAGAAAAATAAGGGATGATTCTATTGTCATGAATCTCATAATCTTCTGGCAAGATGTGATTTCTGTACTTACCACAAACTTCAATAATCAAGAAGAATGTGTACAGTGTTTGTGAAAGAATGAAGGGGTGAGAGAAAAAGCCAAAAACATAAGCCTAAAATATAGCCAAGTTTACGTGAAAAGACCTAAGGAAACTCTAGCATGAAAAATGTGCACTGGACCAGAGATAACTTTTATTTTGTAATTAATACAAATTAAAGAAACACAGATTTCACAACTGCTACAAGACAAACACAAAGCAACATCTAAACTGTTATATTTCTGACACTCCAGCTACTACTAACCTCCTTTACAGAGAGTCCTTTTACTCTAGAAGTCTCTTGGAAAATGGAGGTGATCATAAAGCTGGGCTATGGCTTGCAGTCCCTCATGTCCCCTTGTGGGTTCAGGCACAGCCCAGCCCTTGCCGACACTCACACACAAAAAATGTTGGAGAATAATTTAGTATCTTTTTCTTGCTGCATGAATTATGTCATAAGATGTGGAATCTGCCCTATCCACTTACCTAAAACCAGGCACACCTGACAAAATTCTGCATCTCAGAAATTCCTTTTGTACCCTTGAATTGAATTTCCATAAATCACACCATTGTGACTAGTGGTAGTTGAAAGGTAAAAAACAACAACAACAACAAAACGTAATCAAGTATTGCTGAAAAATGACCACCACCACCTCTTTTCTTCTAGTTTCAAATGATTTGTAAAATTTGTTACACAAAACTGTATGTGGAATACAACGTTCATCATTTCTAGAAATGAGACCTTCAGTTTTCCAATTTGTCCACTGCAATACCTATGCCTGTGTGTGCACACTAGGTAGTCAAATTATAAGCACCACAACTTTCTACTGCTCAGGTCACAAAATCCTCACTTCTCTGGTCAATAAACACTCAGGAAGGGTTGAAGGCCAAGGGTCTCTGCTGAGATCACCACATGGAGACCAATAGAACCACAGCCTGAACCACAGTCTGAACCACAGTCCATCTCTTTCAAAGCAGATCAGGCTGTGAGAGCTCAGCAGCCTTCTCTTCCTGGCCTGGGGAAAATGGCCCCACACTCAGCATGACATGGCCTCTGGTCTCACTCACAGCTCTTTAGAGCTACATCAGAGGAAAATCCCAGAAGAAACCCATCAACTACCTCCCACTATTGCTCCTGACTGCTATGCCTGCCCAGAGTTCCTCATTAGCTTGAACAATAAAGCTGAGTCTCAGAAAAGTAGTAGCCCCTCTATCAGTGGATCAAAGGTCAAATGATGCAGATAACAGAGGCATTCTAGCTTTGCCCTAACCCCTATGGGTACACAGAGCCCTAGTTTTGTTCTAAAAGAATGAAAATCCCAATTATTCGATTTTAAAACCTGCTAGCGCAGAAAAGGCAAAGAGAGCACCCATCTGATTTTGCTACTCACCTCACCTCTAAGAGGAAGAAGCTCCAAAAGCTCACCAGTTCAGATGACAGCTCTGGGGGCGATAGGCGAAAGGAACCCAAGGCCAAAGGCTTCTAGCTCAAAGCTCAAAAAGCCCAAAATCTACAAAGCTAAAACTCCTTCCACTTTTACACTCTGTCTTAAATACATTTCAGCTGAAAGTTCCACTTACTCCTTAATCCCCGTTAGCTGGTTTCTTGCTTTACCTCTTGACCTAGAATTAACATTAATAAATCCTGTGCACAGAGAGCTTTTGAATTAAAGGCATGTTCTAGGGCTGATGGAACCATACCGTAATGACTTGTTTACAATAAATTGTAAGTTCTTGGAATTAAGGTTTGTATTAGGGCTCACCCACACCAAACAAAGCACGGGTTTTTACAGTTCACAATCTCAGGTATCACACTGGGATCAAATATCCTGTAACATCCTCATCTTCGAAATGTTTTAAAATACAATCTTCCACTTTTCCAGGGCACCTGCTCATCTTCCCAGATACAAGCCATTTATGTTGCACATTCCATTACACACTCAGTGTCCAGTGCAATCACCTCTACCTCATAGTTGGGAAGTCCTTCATCAAAACTTCAGTCAAAGCCAAAGAGTAACAACCATTAAAGAAACAAATGGCCATGGATTTGAGAGCAAGGAGTAGTTAAGGAGAGCTCAATGAAAATGAGAAATAAAACAAAAAGGATATGGCTGTACCTAGAAATGTTGGAGTAAAAAGTTTATTATAGATAGACAAGAGAACATAGTCAGACACAGGAAAATCTGGGACAGTTTAGAGTTGACATGACCCTGAGCTATGTGAGACGAGAGGAGAGAGGGAAGTGGAGAGCCAGAACAAAGTTCTAGAAGGATAAATGATAAATGAAAATGACCAGGTAACTAAAACAGTTAGAATACATAAGGAAGGACAGCTGGGAGGAGGGCAGCTCCACTCCTGGCCTAGAGATCTGTGTTTGACACCCATACCTTGTAACAGGTAAGGACTGAGGGATGCTGGGAGGACCTGACAGCAAGGTCTACTTTGCTTTGGTAAGTAGGCTCCTCAACCATTCATCCCAGCATTTGAGACCTAAGAGTAGAGAGGAATGAGTAGGTTAAAACAATTTCATTATAATCTTAAAAATTATTTTTAAAAGTTGAAAATGGCCTTATGGTCCAATATTCTTCGAGGACTTCAGGTATATATTAGCGCACATCAATTGTTACTCACCTTTTCTCTCTGGTTTTGCAATTTCAAATGGGGGAAACATTCCTGTTAGGCAGTACCACACCAGTTTCTCCAGATCTTCTGTATTGTTTTAACTAGTTCAACTATCAAAATTTGCTTTCCAGAAACAATCTCAGCTCTTAATACATATTCTTGATTTCATTGTGTATGAATCCCCTCAAACATCCATTTTTCACTTTTACTGACTGTCTGAAATTGATTACCTCATTACCATCTTTCCTCCTCCTCCTCCCTTTTTGTGTTGTAACCAGCTTCAAAGTAGGTCAGTGAACTCAATTCTCACACAAGTCCCATCTTCAAAAAAAAAAAAAAACCAACCAAACAAAAAAAAAAAAAAAAAAAAACAAAAAAAAAAAAAAAAACAGGAAAACCAGGGCTGTCAGTGGACACTCATTCACTGGTCCCTTTTACTTCACAGAGACCAGTCAGGGCCCACCTGAAAAGACTTGCAAGACTGTGTTCTAGGCACTGGGCAGTAGAGGTAGCATTCAGTGTTGAAATAAAGTGTAAACTATATAACAAGTGAAAAGCTGATCTACAGGAGACATTGCTTTAAACAAAACAAATATCAAAGTACTAGAGAAAAAGGAATGAAATTCTTAATGACTGGGGATTATCAGAGAATATTAACTAATAAGAGACTAGGAAAATGATGCATCAACAAAAATTTAATAATACCAACAACTGACTTTTCTAAGTATTTATTTATTTATTATTATGTATACAATGTTCTACACGCATGCACACCTGTACACTGAAAGAGGGCACCATATCTCATTATAGATGGTTGTGAGCCACCATGTGCTTGGTGAGAATTGAACTCATGACTTCTGGAAGAGCAGCCAGTGCTCTTAAGCTCTTAGTTGAAAAAAACACATAGGCATACAGATTTTGAAAAACACAGGCCATTCTTTGGTAGAGGGAAAGCCATTAATAAGATACTGTTTAATGTTGCCCCTGTGTCCAATATTAGCTGCTGAGACTGGTAACCTGACAGACATAGCTTTATCCACTAGCCTGTGTCTCAAATTTGAACTGACAGAACTATGTCAATGAGGATTGTACATACAGGCATAGGACAGTCCCTTAATTTGAAATTCAATATTCACTGGATCAAGCTACCTGACCCAAATTGTACACCCACCAATCTGGTATGTTTTCATTCACATTCATGAATTAATAAATACACGTTGGAAAATTACAAATTAGAAACCTCATCCTGCCACATTTCTAGATAATCCTCGTGAGCAAACATGTATCCCGGGATCCTAATCTCTAACAGGCCTGGTTAGCATACTACTTCTCTGTGGAGTGTTTTACAGGCAGTCTTCCCTCATCTAAATTCTAACTGGTGTCACTCATTTCTAAGCAATAGTAAATACTTTACATCATCAGTTCTAATCTTCTATAGCACAGCTTAATATTGGAGTGCTCTCTGACACAGGACATACCATTTACAACCCCCACAAAATCCAAATGCATCATTAGAATTGAGAGAACCAGACCTGGCACCTCCAAAGGTAACCATGAATTAGGCCTAAAAATGGTTACCTAAAGGTCACCAAACTAGTGGCCCCACCACAAGGTCACCACAAACTAGGTTATGGGTCACCAATTCCAGAAATAAGGTCATAAGATTCCCTACCCAAGGAACAGTCTGAGGATAACTACAAGAATGTGAAAGTATCTTACTCAAGTTGGGATATTTGTGCTGAGCAGCCCACCAACCTTGTATTAGAACATTCCATGGCACAGAAATTAACTAACATTCCTGAGACCTATAGCTACCTCACTCAGTGTTAGTTATGTTAGCTAGCCAATCACTTTGTAAAATGTTTGCCCTCACTGAATGTCACCCAATCCTGTAACTGTTAAACTGGAACTTCCTGTTCCTTCTTCAGACTCCAATCAAAACCCTGCCATGCAACTTCTCAGGGCTTTCCTCTCTGGTCTGCTGTGCTGGTGATCATGGAGGGACTGGGGTTAAGCCCCTATAAAGCTCTCTGCTCTTGCATATGTTGTCCAGCTCCTGATGATCTTTGGAGACCCTAAGATCTGGGCATAACATTTGGGTGCTCATACAGGATTCCCAAGAGCCCCAAGCACCACTGGCACATGAAGCTGAACACCAGCCTGTTAAGTGAGCACTCTGCCCATGTCTGTTTGTCTGCATCTGCCTCTGTGTTTCCGTAGTTTCTGTTTTCAAGCCTTGAGGCAAAATCTATAATCTATGTGGTCAGAAAGGTTAAAGCTGATGCTCTGGAGAGCTGTGAGCCACATGGGGCCTGGAAGACAGTCCATATCCCCCTTGAAGGGGCGCATCTGTAAAGAGAGTTGAACACCCAGTTTTCTGTGATCTCTGGATCTCAGAGGGCATGAATGTGCCCCTATCTGTAAAGGGTGGTAGATAACTCAGTTTTCTGTGATCTCTGGATCATTGGATAAGGACAAGGCAGCTAGCTCCTGCAGCACAGATTTGCTGATTTCCTACTTTCATTTTTTCCACTGCAGGAGTGGTGGGATCTGTTGTCTGGCTCTGTGTATTTTTCTACTGCACAAGCAGTGGGATCTGGCTGTTTTGTCTTTTTGTTTGACTGTCTTGTCTGTCACTGTCTGGTTTTTGTTATTGGGCCTGACTGAGGACATGGGACAGAATCCTTCTATCTCCCTAAATTCTATTATTTCCCATTTCAAGGAGCCTTGAGCCATGCTCCAAAGGCTAAGTGACAGTGGTAAGGAGGTGCCAAGGGATGTATGTGGTATGCAGAGTCCCAGGCTTGGCACCTCTGCCACTGGTCTCTGGTCTCTGGTCTGGCATAGCTTGGCTACTGCTCTGGGTCTCAGATCTGGTAAAGATCAACAGATACTGGAGTTGCTACTCCAGTCTCTGGTCTGGCTGAATGCTTGCCGTTCCAAACTCTGGTGTAGGTGGGTGGATCCTGATTTCAGGGCAGGCCACCACGAATGGAACAGGATAGAGGGCCCATAGAGAGACAGGCCACTGTTCTGAGTTTTGGTATTTTCTTCTTCCATTCTCTTTGCGTGCATTGTACCCAGTACATTTTTTCTTGTGTTGTTCTTTTGTGGTTTTGTTTGCTTGTGATGGTCTCAGTGGGCCAGTGACCAAACAGTTGTGCTCCACGGTGACTTTGCCTTTCCCACACACCCAGAACTACAAGCTGAGGCACCTCTGGTCTCCAGTGGGAGCACACATTTCCACATGCTTGGGTCAGAAGGCTTGGTTGGAGAGGGGTATGTATGCAGAAAATCCTGTTGCGCTGGACCTCATTGTTTCCTTGCTTCCTCTCTGAGGAAAGTTGGTGACCTGAGGTTAGCTCTGACTTGGAACAATAATCGTCAAATATGCTCTTAGCCAAAACATATTGTGGTTATTACTGTTATTATTATTTGGTTAGGATCCCCTGTAGCCCAGCCTGGCCTGAAACTAAACAGCTATAAGATGACCTTGAATTCCTGATCCTTCTGCTCTGCCTCTTGACAACTTTCTTCCTTGCTCAGTGTGAATTTACAAACATTGCTCTTGAAAAGATGCAATTATGTGAAAGCATTGCCAAAGGGACCCCTGCTGTCAGGAGGGGAGGGGAGGAACATGTTCAAAAATTTCCTGGCATGAAAACAGAAAGGAAAAAACCCTGCTTAATTAAGTTCCACATTTTGTGTGTATGCCCAAGAATTCTTAAGTTGTGTTTATATGTACATCCTTACATCATATATATACTCTAAAAGCTTGCTGAATAATGGTGTTTCAATGTCTTCCTCACATTTCAACTGAATTATTTTGGGGCCCTAAATCTAAACCTAATTCTTATTAATATTTGAAGGTTTTTCTTGTTTTGAATGTATGGTTTTATTTTCTTAGTTAACAGTGTGTGCACAGTCCCTTACACCAGGGTCATCATACTTGGGTCTCTAGAAAAGTAATGATAAACAACAAACAGTACTAATAATGTTAGTGACTAAAATGAAAGTTACTGAGTTCATTGTACAACGATCTCAGATGCTCTTTTCAGACAGGACATTTTATGATGAAAATTTTTTTTAATGAGGCACAAAATGGCTCTTAAGCTTAGGGCTGGTTTACAGCATGCTCTTGAAAACAAGGTTCAAAATGCATCCTGAAGTCATAACATCAAATGATTTACAGAAATGGACACAATCAACTTCATAGATATGGTCTTCTGGGGATAAGTATGGCAGGATGCAAAACCCTGGACATTTTCTTATAAAACCTAATGAAAACATACATTCTTCCCAGAAAATGAATATTTTCATAAAACCAACTATGTATAAAGCAGGTATTCAGTGAATGTCAGGAGAGGGACCAGGTTAAAAACTAACACCAAATAAGTAGCACTGTTGCTGTATCTGGAATTTCTATCTTGTTTGGAAGGCAGATACAAGAAGATAGTTAATCCCTGTATTTAAGGCAGAGCATCTGCATAAAGAGAAGCAATGCTTTGCATCTCCTGTTCCTTTTCTTTCTCCTCCTCTTCTTCCTCCTTCTTTACCTTGTATATGTGAAGCAAATGTTCTACCTCTGAGCTGCATTCCTAGCTTCTGTGCAAAACAAGTAGATACAGATAGTCTTTGCATATGATAAAGCCAGATGCTAAATCTCACTAAAGCTTAAAGGAAGTAACTTGTTATGGGACAAATGAAAGAGAACACAGAGAAGGCAACAGGCATAGAGGAGGATGTCTTAGTAACAGCAGTAACAGAACAAGATAAAAAGACTTCAAGAGAAGTTTATTACAGTTGGCACAATGGCTGGCATTAATAAAAAAATGCTACATGCTCCCATCCTTTAGGTGAGAATTCTGTATTACTATCAGATTACGAAGACTTTGTTCAAGGCATTTACTACTTAAAAGGTTATTTGTCCTTCTACAAAGAGTTACTGTTTGTGAATTAGTTACCCAGTACTGTGCTAAGTCCTGAACACACAGAAAATGATTCATGAAAGCACCATTCTTTCTCTAAAAGCTTACAGCCTTGTGGGGTATTCCACCATAAACAAACCTATAGATCATGCAAAGAAATGTATACATCACTATAAAATCCACTATGAAACCTAAAGAAAAGCAAGAGGGATCTAACACCCCAGAAGGGATAAAGAACATACGTATTCAAAGGTCCAGAGTTGAGAACATTTTAGTTCCATAGGGGAAATGAAAGAAAGTGAATTTGTTTGGAATATAAATGGGAAGAAAGTAATAATAATATTAACAACAACAATAATAATAGTAATTGCCAGAGCCCGCCAGTAGAGTTGAATTGTTCTTGAGTCTGGAGTGAGGACTGAAATTGATAAACCAACAGACAACACATGGGACCTTTCCGAGAGGCTCTAGTGGAAGCTAGATGCCTTGCTTTATATCAGACTCCTCTTAAGACAGAGTAAAAGCACTTTAGTATAATGAGTTAAATTCACAAGTAGGTGAAACAAGAGGTGTGATTTTGACAAGGTATCCTACATGCTGTCTCAAAGAAAAGAAGCTAGACTTGGAAATTCTTCACTAACTCCAGTGAAGGCCTTAAAAAGCAGTCTTTCTGCTGAGACTTAAATATCAAAGCAGCTGGTAAAACAGCAGTTCCCAACAAGAAATAACAAAGACTAAAGAGGAAGCTGAGGAGATGGTTTAGTGATGAAAAATACTTTCTGTGGGGCTGGAGAAATGGCTCAGATGTTAAGAGGACTGGCTGCTTTTGGTCATGAGTTCAATTCCCAACAATCACATGGTGGCTCACAACCATCTATAATGAAAATTGTTGCCCTCTTCTGACATGCAGGTGTATATGAAAACACAACATTATATACATAATAAATCTTAGAACAAAGCAAAACATTCTCTACTTTTTTTTGCAGAGTTCCTAGCATGTCCATGGTGGTTCACAATCTTCAGTAGCTCCTGTTCCAGGGAATTTGATGCCATATGGCCTCCTGGGAAATAAGACACACATGTGGTACACTTCTATACATACAAGTAAAATAATCTTATCACTCATCTACACAAAAGATAAAAATACCCTCTCAAAAAAAAAGAGGTCAGCAGGTGTGGTGGCACACACTGGATCTCAGTGATTTTGAGGCCACCCTGGTCAACAGAGCTAGTCCAGTCAGGCAAAGCTACATAGAGAAATCCTGTCTTGAAAAGCAAAGCAAAATGACAACCAGCCAACCAACCAACCAAACAAACAAAACAAAACAAAAAAGATCATAAAACAAGTGTGGTGACACATGCCTGTAAATGGAGCATCAGGAAGGTCAGGAATGAAGGACAACCTGGACTATATGAAACTCAGTCTCAAAAACAAAACAGCAGCAGCAACAACAAAACAACACAAGAATCTGAGTACCTGAGATGCTTTGGGACATTAAAATTTTTATCTTAATTCCTGTCTCCATAGGAAGCTATTGAGGAGTGTAGTTCTTTGAATGAAAATGACCCCTACGATCTCATATGTTCAAAAATCTGGTCCCCCGTTGGTGGAACAATTTTGGAAGCATTAGTAAGTGTGATCTGGTTGAAGAGTTGTGTCACTGTGGGTGGGCTTTGAAGTTTTAAAATCCCACACCATTCTGAATTAGCTCTTTGCCTCATACTTATAGATCAGGATGTAAGCTCTTAACCACTGTTTGCTCTGGTGCTCTGCCTGCCATTACTGTCTGCCACCATGGTCTCTGCCATGATATTCATGGACTTATCATCTGAAACTCTAAGTACCCAAACAACTGTTTCTTCTATAAGCTGCTTTGGTCATGATATCTTAGCATAGTGATAGAAAAATAACTAAGACAAGTGATTTGAAAATAGGATAGAATTGATTTGGTGTACACTTATCTCAAGGACCTTTTTGTTCTATAAAATTAATAGTAAGATTACAAAAATTTAAACATACACACACTTTTATGCACTGCCTGGGGATGGGTCCCTGTGGTCTTGTTCTCAATTCCCAGCATAACTTAAAGGGGAAACTTACACAATGTTCTGAGCCCTTGATGTCCTGCAGATGAAGGAGGAGGATGTCCTCAAATTCCTTGCCACAGGAACCCAGTTATGTGGCACCAACCTTGACTTTCAGATGGAGCAATGCATCTACAAAAGGAAGAGTGATGGTATCTACATCATAAATCTGAAGAGGACCTGTTGCTTTCGGCTCAGACTACTGTTGCCATTGAGAACCTTGCTGATGTCAGTGTCATCGCCTCCAGGAACACTGGTGAGCAAGCTGTGCTGAAGTTTGCCGCTGCCACTGTAGCCACTCCAATTGTTGCCCCCTTCACACCTGGGATCTTCACTAACCAGATGCAAGCAGCTTCAGGGAGCCATAGCTTCTAATGGTAACTGATCTCAGGGCTGAAACCAGCCCTTCCCAGAGGCTGCTTAGGTGAACCTGCCTACCATTGCTCAGTACAAGACAGATTCTCTGCACTATGTGGACATTGCCATCCATGTAACAAGGAAGTTCACTCAGTGGTGGATGCTGTCCGAGGAAGTACTCCTCATGCATGGCACTATCTCCTGTGAGCAGTCATGGGAGTTTATGCTTGGTCTTTACTTCTACATATACCCAGAGGAGACTGAGAAAGAATAGCAGGCTGCTGCTGAGAAGGCCATGACCAAGGAGGAATTCCAGGGTGAATGGATTGTGCCAGCTCCTGAGTTCACTGTCGCTCATCCCGAGGTGGCAGACTGGTCTGAGGGTATGCAGGTGCCCTCTGTACCCATGCAGAAGTTCCCTACTGAAGACTGGAGTGTCCAGCCAGACACTAAGGACTGGTGAACAGCTCCCACAGCATAGGCCACTGATTGGGTTGGAGCCACCCTTGAGTGGTCCTGAGCTCCTCTGCAGAAACCTGTGCAAACAGCAAAGGTGGAAGGAAAATAAAGTTCCTAAAAGCTGAAAATATGCACACACACACACACACACACACTTTAGAAACAATAGTTTTGAGTGTTGGGTGTAATGGTACACTTCTGTAATCCTGGCTCTTAGGAGGTTGGGGCAGAAGGAAGGTGAACTTGGGCTATGTAGTGAGATCATCTCAACAATAATGACAAGACTAGAACAACTAGAGATTGTTTTGAGGCTGGGGTATGTAGCTCAGTGGTAAATCATGTGCTAAGCATGCACAAGGTGGTTCTAGGTTTCATTGTTATCTCCAAAATACCAAACAACCAAAGCAGAATATTGGGGCTGGAGAGATGACTTGGAGGCTAATAGAACTGGCTGTCCTTCCAGAGGACCTGAGTTCAATTCCTGGCAACCACATTGTGGTTCACAACCACCTATACAGGGATCTGATGCCCTCTTCTGGCATGCAGGTGTATATGCATGTAGAGAACTCATAGACATAAAAATCAAAATCAAAAAAAGAAAAAAAATGGGCCGAAGAGATGGCTCAGAGGTTAAAAACACTAGCTACTTTTCTAAAGGTCCTGAGCTCAATTCCCAGCAACCACCCCCCTCTCTACTCCAGCATGCACACAGACTGCACCAACAGAGTCAGCTTTGTGGAAACACACCCTGTTCAGGTACTAGGGATCTGCACTCAGAGGAGCCCACCTTTGTTCTAATGCTCTGCTAAAGCTTTTGAAATCTTTAACTTTTGAACAAGGGATCCTTCACTTTTGTTTTGCACTGGACTCTGCAAATTATGTAGCCAAGGCCTGTGTACCAAATATTCAATCTATATAAGAACAGCCTGCAAAGCCTCTCAGTAGCACTGTGACCACTGCAGTCCCAGATACTTCGAAAACAAATGTCAAGACACAATGGCCTAAGACACAGTCTGTCAGCCATCTCTGGATCTCTCTTTCCTGCACTCCAAACATAGTTCAAACTGAAAATGTGTGCTTGGTACACTAACTTTTTTTCTCAAAATAGGGCTTTTCTGTGTAGACAAGGCTGGCCCTGAACTCAGTGCGACCCACCTGCCTCAGCTTCTCTGAGTGTGGGCTCACAGGTGTATGCCACTGCTCCAGGCTTACAGACTTAATTTTAAGACTGTGTCAATATCTTGCATTTTGTCTTTAGGTTTTCTATATAAGGACTTGGAACATAGCTCAGTTGGTAAAGTGCTTGCCTTGCATCCAGGAAACCTCGTGTTTTGTACACACCTGTAATCCCAATAAGGAGGTGCAGTCAGGGGCATCAGAAGTTCAACATCATCTTAATGTGCTTGGAATTTTTGAGGCTAGCCTGAGATAAGTAAAACCTGATTTTAAAAAATAAGTTTTACATATAAAAAGGCATTTTTTTTACACACATGGAACCAATGAAGAGGGAAAAGGGTAAGGAAGGTATTATAAACTATCAAGATGGGAAATGACAAGTATGTGAGTGTGAAATGGACATGTGGGAAGTAGGAGCAACAGGACTGAAAGACAAATGTGGGCCTGAGTGAAAGGCCAGTATCGAGGGTAGCAGTCATTGAGATTTTTGCTTAGGCAACTTCGTGTTTTGAGATATGGAAGTCATCAGGGAAATTTCCACATCTCTCAGTCTCCTAAGTTATGGGTTGGGAGAAGAAATCTGAAGGAGCCCTGGTTGTGGCTGCAGGAAATATGATCAAATCCAACTCTCAGACTGCCTGCCTAAACTGTAGTGGCTAACCACAGCAAGCATTGGCAATGCCTGTACAGTGAAACCACTTACCCCACCACAGTCCACACGGGGAGTATCAGGCTGAGAAATCCCCCCCACACTAGGAATCAGCTTCATCTTGTCTTGTAAGGCAAGAAAGGCTGTCTTCTCTCTTGCATAGCTTCATTACTTGAGGCTCCCAGCCCTCAGCAAAACAAATCTGGACTTGGATTGTTCTCTCCCTTGTTAGTGAAAGATGATGGTAGTTATCTTAGGGGGTGGAATGGCCTTTAGCCAGCCTCATCAATCAGGCTGTCCTGTCCAGGCTTATCAGTTTCAGCAGCCTGGCAGTTGTTAGGTGAGAAACCAAAGTATATCTTCAGTGGATGTTAATGTGTTCATGCATAGATAGAAACACACAGTACTTTTAGGCCTTTACCTTATGTCATGGGAAAACTTCATTTACAAAACAGCCATTTAAATGTCCACTAGTCTATCTAAGACCTTAATAGAATAAACATAGTCAAGAAGGTAGTGCTCAATTCTAGGTTTGGGAAACAACATCGATAAAGAAAAAGAAAGAAATTAAAATAAACTTGCAAGTTGGGAATGTAGTTTAGTATTAGTAGGATGAACAATGATTACCTCAGGTTAATGTCAATATTTTCAAAGAGAATTTAAACAATATGCATTTAAAGAGTAAATGGGCGCTGGGGAGATGGCTTAGTGGTTAAGAGAACTTGATTCTCCTCCAAAGAACTAAGTTCAGTTCCTAGCATCCATGCTGGATGCTCACAGTTGTCTCTCCCTCTAGATCTGGGGTCTCTGACACTCTCTTTTGGTCATCACATGCACACACATACATATGTACACACAAAGAGTTATACACACACAAAATAAGCATAGATCTTTTAAAAAAAGGTAAAATGAGAACACTATCATTACAAAGTCAACCCAAAATGGATCAAAGGCCAAAATGTAAGAGCTATAAGTGTGCAAAGGTTACATAGTAGTGAACTTTCATGATGTTAAATTCAATAATTATTTTTTAAATATGACACAAAAATCATAGAAAACCAATAAAACTTTGGACTTCATCAAAGTAAAATACTTTTTTGAACCAAAGGGTAATATCAAGAAGATAACATGACAGTCTACAGAAAGAAAGTCTGCAGAGTTTTTATTTGACAGAAGTCTAGTTTTTAGAATAACAAACACAACAAAAACAAACAGGGCTGGGCTAGGGGTATGGCTCAGTAGAACAGAGCTTGCCTAGCATGGGGGAAGCCAAGGGTCAGACACCTCAGCAGGGTGTGGTAAAGGTGTAGTTAGGCAGAGGACTAGAATAGATATTTCTTCAAGGAAGATTTAGAAATGGCAGTCATACAGAGGAAAATATGCTGAACACCATGAGTCATTAAAGAAATATAAATCAGGAGGACAGTAAGACATCTACTCAGCTAGGCCTGGTGGTTAATTCCATGCTGTTAACCTCAGTATTGGGGGTGAAAATTAGGCTGGAGGATCCAGAGTACAAGAGTAAACTAGGTCACAGGTTAGTTGGGTCTCTAGTGAGACCCTGTCTTAAGAGCAACAGCATAAGTTAATAATTCACACTTATTGGGACAGGCAGTGGTGGCACACTCTTAATCCCAGCACTCACTCAGGAGTACAAGGCAGATAGATCTCTGTGTATGAGGCCAGCCTGGTGTACAGAGTGAGTTTTAGGACAGCCAGGGCTACACAGAGAAAACCCCCCCTTTTTTTAAACAAGCTAAAAAAGTAAAGCAAAACAACAAAACCCCAAACAAACAAACAAAAAGTAATCTATACCTCTTAAGATATCTATAATATTTCAAAAAAACAACCAAGGAAACAACTGTTAACAAAGATATAAAGATAGAAATAAAGTTAGAATTCTTGTTCAGTGTTGGTAGGTAAAATCATTACCATATGTAATTTACTACTGTCCATTAGTGCTACTCTTAAGGATATACCAAGAGAATTGCAAACTGGTACTCGGGCACTTTTTTGTTCTTTTAAGATTTATTCATTTTATGTATGTGAGTGCTCTATCTGTATGTACACTTGCATGCCAGAAGAGGGCATCAAATCCCAGTACAGATGGTTATGAGCTACCATGTGGGTGCTGGGAATTGAACTCAGGACCTCTGAAGGAGCAACCAGTACTCTTAACCACTGAGATATCTCTTTAGCTCCACTCACATATTTTCTATACATGGTCATGGCGCTAGACAGAAACAATGCTCTATGCTCTAAATCACCAGTGGATAAGCAAGGCCTGATTTGTACATAGAGAAGAGGGTTATTCAACAGTAAGGAAGAATGCAGTACTGGTGCTCTGATATAATACAAGGCAGCACTAATGATAGAGCATGGATAAAACTAGGAAAAAAAGCCAGGTGGTGGTGTGATGGCTCACACATTTAATCCCAGCACTCAGGGGGCTGAGGTAGGCAGATCTCTGTGAGTTCAAGGCCAGCCTTGTCTACAAAGAAAGTTCCAGGACATCCAAGGCTACACAGAGAAACCCTCGCTCAAAATATCAACCAACCAACCAACCCAAAAGCAAAAACCCAAAACCTAGGAAACAATATTCCAGACAAGATTAATTCAAGTTATAGGAAACAGGCAAACCCATAGAATCAGAAAGTGAGTGGTTATTGCCAGGGCCTAGAGAGAGAAATGGTAGTGTATATTTAATGGATTTTGGGTGGGTGATGAAAATGGTTTGAAACAAAAAAGACAGCTGTATTCGTTGTCCAATGGTGAGATATATTAAATGCCACTGGAGTGTATATTTACTTTTATGATATATACATTTATTCCAAGTATAAAAAGATTGTTTATTTTATGTGTATGGATTTTGCATGTCTCTGACATGAACTGACTGCCCTGCTCTTTGATCACCTCCCCTTTAGGGAGCAGCCTTACCAGGCCACAGAGGAAGACAGTGCAGCCAGTCCTTATGAGACCTGATAGACTAGGATCAGAATGAAGGGAAGGAAAACCACCCCTATCAGTGGACTGGCAGAGGGGCATGGGTGGAGAAGGGAGAGGGTGAGTGGGATTGGGAGAGGAGGAGGGAGGGAGCTACAGGGGGGATACAAAGTGAATAAATTGTAACTAATGAAAATTTAAAAAAAATAAAAAAAGAAATAAAAAATAAACTCAATCGACTAGGATAATCTCTAGACCGGACAAAGAGCCCCATGAATTTATCTGATTGCACTTTTGCAATAGAGCAACTTGGAAGTTAATACCTGTTTCAGCTACCAGAGCTTTGAAACAAAAAAGCAGTGAAATTCAGGTGAGCAGGGCTCCCTGGGAAGCGACACGACCATTTCAGGAGGATCCCTGGGATGCCCTGTTCTTAGGTGGAACCCAACTCTCTTGGGCACTCAGAGGAAAGCCCAAGGTGAACGCTCCCAGCCCAGGAATCTCAGAAACCATAGGTGTCTCTGAAGATTGCGCAAGTCTTTTCCTCCCCCGCCAGCTAGGTGGCATGTTTCTAAAATCCCAATCTGCACAACATAAACAGAAAACGTTCAGCCAGAAAGCCTCGGTGGTGCAAATTAAAAGCTTCCAGCAGAGGGCGGGAGAATCTTTGCTGCGCGGCCAGTGGCAAGCAGGCAGCAGAGAAGAGCAAGCTTTCCAGTGACCTCACGACCCTCCATGCCCTTCTCCC
Source organism: Meriones unguiculatus (assembly GCF_030254825.1). Classification (NCBI taxonomy): domain Eukaryota; kingdom Metazoa; phylum Chordata; class Mammalia; order Rodentia; family Muridae; genus Meriones; species Meriones unguiculatus. Next base: position 924,096 of record NW_026843580.1, on the reverse strand, counting down.
CCCACTGCAAAAGGGAGAGAGAAGGCGGAAGGAAAGACCCCTGATAGAGGAAAATAAAGAATAGGGGAGGGGGGCGTTGAGGCAGAGGGCAGCCTCTAAGAGCTCCCCCTCGGAGCAGCCGCCCACTTCCTGAGCCGAGGGTCCAAGCCGGCTCGGGGGAACCCGAAGGCCGAGCCCTCGCAGATGGGACAGGGGAGGGGCTTGCGCGAGGCCCAGCGCAGGCGCAGTGCGCGCCTCCATTGTCAAGCGTGACGTAAGCGCCATTGCTATGGCAACAGCCGCCAAAGGGAAAAGGAAAATCCCTTTGGGTTGCGGCGGCGGCGGCGGCGAGGGTTGGCGACTGGAACCCGCTTCCCGGGCACGATGGCGGCGGTCGTGGCTTGGCTAGTGGACTACTTCATCGTGGAAGCCTGAGACCAGGAGAAGCCAGGTAAGGGTGTGGGGCAGGCGCCGTCCCGGGCTCCGCCTCCGCCTGACCCGGGCTCCGCCTCCGTCCCCTCGGGCTCCGCCTCCGCCCCAGGCTCAGCCTCTGCACACACTAGGCTCCGCCTCTGCTCTCCCAAACTCCGCTTCCCTCATCCGCCGGGCTCCGCCTTCACCTCACAGGGCTCCGCCTCCCTCCGCCTCCGGGCCTCTCCCCGTCTCTACCCCGAGTTCGCTTTCGTTCCCGGGCTCCGCCCCCCCTCCGCTAGGCTCCGCCTCTGCTACCACGGGCTCCGTCTCCCTCCTCCGCCGGACTCCTCCCCTGCCCCCCCGGGCTCCGCCTCCGCCTACAGGCTCCTCCCCCGCTCTGCTTCTGGGCTCCGCCTCCGCCCCCAGCAGCCATCCAGTGGGCTAGGCAGTGCTGGGCCTGGCATCGCGGCTGGGAGGCTGAGAGGAGAGAGGGTTGGGTCCCAAGGTGGAGGAGCCTGTTGGCCATCGCGGAGCAGGCGATGTGTGTGAGGGACGCGCTAGACGGCAGTTGCGAGGCAAGGCAGGGCTGTGCAGCTGGGGGCTGGAGGGCTGGGCGGGTCGGGAGAGCCTGTCTGAGTTCTGCCAAGAGCTTTTGTGGAGGATGCTGGTACCTGGGACCGCGCCCTCTTGCTGCCAGGGTTGGGAGGGCGGGAGTACACTCTGAGGAGTTTCTAGGATACCCTTGTGCTCTGCATCCTGAGGAAGAGTGATGCTGGGGCCAGTCCTCCAGGAATGGAAGTGCAGAGTCCGGTGCTGCCTCCTGCCTGCCCTAGGGCGGGTAGAGTGGGGGAGCTTGGACATCCCAGTCGAATGAATGCCTTAAAAATGTACTTAAACAGGCTACAGGATCCGTGCACATTTCTAGGAATATTGTTTCAGGACGTATGTGCCAGCATTCCAGAATGAAATGACTCTTCTTAAGTAAAGACAGCCACTGCAGGTGCTCTCTCTCATTTAGATTTCACGTGATTTAATTGTTCTCTTTATTCATCAGAGGATTCTTCATAAGGAACAGTTTGGCAGATACACTGCTGTTTATACTTTGATGGACTTGTACAACCAGGAGTTTACAGGGTTCATGCGGGCTTATTTTCCTATTTGTATTTCTTTGGGTTGCTATGTGTAGATAATCAGGATATAATAACAAGGTTACTGTAGAGCTGGGAAAGCTCTTTTATTTCAGGTTTATTCCAGTTTTACACTTGCAAGGAATTTTAGCTACCAGCCCTGCAGCCCCTTGTCTCAGGAGGTGCTTGGTTGTGTTTGGATGATTGTTAGTCGTTGGTAGCACTAGTGTACTAATGTTCTACTCATCTCTTTTTTATTATTTATTCATCCCTAAGAAATTGTTTAAGAGCAGGGACCCTTCACATTTTTTTCTCACTATTATCTAATTGAGGTCATTTAAGAGAATCATTTGCAGGTCGGTAGGATGGCTTGCTGGGCAAGCCTGGAAACCTGAGTTTGATCCCTGAATTCCTGAAAAGGTGGAAGGAAAAAATGATTGCACAGAGTTGTCATCTGACCTTCCCATATGTTCACTGATATTCATCCTTTACCCACATCATGAACACTCCCCACACACACATACACAATAACAAAAGAAGACTGTGGGCTGTATTTAGAGAGTCTTCTTGCTGCTCCAAAATGTCATGTCATTTCACTTTTCAGTCTCTTACAGACATAGTCTTACCCAGACTGCCAGTGTGGAGAATCAGCTTTGTTTTTAATCTTGTTCAGTTTTCAGTTACATTGCTCTTCTCCTTACAACAATTTTATTTAGTTTGTTTTTTTTGACCCAAATTCTCTCTACAGAGACCTGGTTGTCCTGGGCTTCCCTATGTAGACCAGGCTGGCCTTGAACTTACAGAGATCTGCCTTCCTCTGCCTCCCAAGTGCTGGAGTTAAAGACCACACACAACTTCCCCACAATTGAAACAATAACAAACTTGAAGATAGTTCCAAGTATGTACAGTTAATTGTTGTTTTACTTTGCACATTTTGAAAGGAAGCTGCTGACCTTATGCCCTGTCACTCAGAATGGTCTAGTGTTGATTTTATACAAACAAGAACTTTGTCTTACATAATGACAGTTCAGTTATCAAATTTGGTAATTCACACTGACACAGTATTACATTTAATTTGGGTTGTGTTGACTATGTTATTACTCACATAATTGTCGAGGAAGTGTGTACATTTAAGTGTTGCATTGTTTCCTTATCTTTTTAGTCTCTTTCAATATGGAATAGTTCTGTCATCTTTTTCATAATCCTTTCACTTGTGATGACTGTGGGTCAGTTATATTTTTTCTTCATTAATTTATTTATTTGTTCATTTTACATCTCACAACCCCACTCCCTCCTCTCCTCCCAGTCCTGCCCTCATCCCACTCACCCATATTCCCCAGATAGCCCCCAACCAACCCACCCTGGCACATCAAGTTACATCAGTATTAAGCACCTCCTCTTTCACTGAGGCAAGTCAAGGCAGCCCTGCAAGGAAAATGGGATCCAGAGGGAAGCAACAGAGATAGGAGCCCAAGTCAGAGACAGCCCCTGCTCTAGTTGTTAGGGGACCCACTTGAGGACAAACAGCCCATCAATTTCATATGTGGAGGGATCCTAGGACTAGTCCAGGCATGTACTCTTATTGGTTCTTCAGTCTCTATGAGTCCCCATGGTCCCAGGTGAGCTGGCTATGTAAGTCTTGTGGTGTACTACCCCCTCCCAGCTCCCTAAATCTTTCCTTTAACTCTTCCACAGGACTCTCCAAATTCTGCCTAATGTTTGTTTGGCTGTGGGTCTCTGCAACTGTTTCCATTATCCATTGGATGAAGCCCCTCAGATGATAGTTATGCTAGTGTCCTGTCTACAAGCATAGCCGAGTATTATTAATAGTGTCAGAAGTTGAGTCTTTTCTATGGGTTGGGTCTCAAGTTGTGCCAGTCACTGGTTGGCCATTTCCTTAATCTCTGTTCCATCTTTTATTCCTGCATATCTTGTAGATGACAAATTTGGGTCGAGGGATTTGTGAGATGGTTGGGGTCCCCCTCCCTCCTCTGGCTACAGGATGTGTCTACTTCAGTTTCAATATCCCTGCTGCTAAGAGTCTCAGCCAGGGTCAACCTCATATCTTCCCAGGCACCTACAAAATTCCAGGTCTTCATCTTATCTCAGAGATGCCTCAACACCAATTTCCTTTCTTTCTTAGCCCTCTTACTCCCCCATCTCCACTTTACCCACACATGATCCCCCCTCCTCTTCCTCTCTTCACCCCCTCTCCCACCCACTTCCTCTCTTACTCCACTTCCCATGTCTGTCCCCTTCTTAGTGGGATTCAAGTATCCTCTCTTCTACCCTCCATGTTACCTAGTTTATTTAGGTCTGTGGGCTGTACCATGGTTATTTTGTGCTATATGGCTAATATCCCAGGTTAGTTATTTTTATAGACTCTCTCTAAGCTCTTTGTGTTCTCATAGATCAATACATAAACTGGGACAAGGGTATCACAAAAGTATAACACATTGTGTCCTATCAGGTGGTACATATTTTGACTTTGATTACTTGTAATCAGTGTTTTCCAGGATTTTCTACTACACAGTTAATACCTTGCACCCCCATGAGTGCCTTGACACTCTGTGTCTTGGTCCTCATCAGAATATTAATGCATTTGCCATACACTTACATCAATATGGATTCATGGTTTATGTGCCTTCTGTAGTGGACTGGACTGTTACTGTTTGTTTTAGTCTGCTGCAGCTAAGTGACAAATGATTTATAAACAAAGGCTTTACTTTTCAGAGTTGTGAACTCTGGAAAGTCTAAAGTTAAATTATGAGGTCTAGTTGGGGGCATGCTTATCTAGTCCTGTTCTCACTTTAAACTCAGTGTTATAGGATCTCTTCAATAAGGTTATGAACCTATTTATAAGGGCTTCACCTCCCAGACCAGGGTACCTCCCAAAGATCTCATGCAGCTCTGTTACTTTGGGTCTTAGGACTTCAACATAGGAATTTTGGGAGGACATAGATATACGTATCATTTTGATGTTTAAATTGTTTTGTCATTTGACCAATGAGAGCTTATAAATCTGGCTTCTGTATCTTTTATTTTCTTTCCATTTTTAATCTTAATTTTTACTCATTACACTTTATTCACATTGAATCCCTCCATGCCCCCTCCCTCCTCCTCTCCCAATCCCATTCTGCCTCCTCCTTCTCCACACACATGCCTCCCCAAGTCCACTGATAGGGGAGGTCCTCCTCTCCCTTCCCCTGATCATTGTCTATCAGGGCTCATCAGGAATAGCTTCACTGTCTTCCTCTGTGGTCTGGTAGGGTTGCTTCCCCCTCAGGGGGAGGTGATCAAAGAGCAGGCCAATCAGTTCATGTCAGAGACAGTCACAGTTCCCATTACAATGGAACCCACTTGGACACTGAACTGCCATGGACAACATCTGTGCAGGTTTCTAGTTTATCTCCATCAATGGTCCTTGGTTGGAGTATCAATCTCAGAAAAGACCCCTGTGCCCAGATTTTTTTAGTTCTCTTGTTCCCCTTGTGGAGCACCTGACCTCTCCAGGTCTTATTATTTCCTACTTCTTTCATGAAGTGCTCTGCACTCTGCCCAAAATTTGGCTACAAGTCTCAGCATCTTCTATGATACCCTGCAGGGTAGAGCCTTTCAGATTCCCTCTGTGGCAGGCTCCTATCATGTTCCCTGTTTTCTCCCTCGTCTGATGTCCATCCTCTTTGTCTTTCTGAATGTGGATTCAGCATCTTAGCTAGAGTCCTCCTCCTTCATAAGTTTCTTTAGTTGTACAGATTTTAGTATGTTTATCCTATATTGTATATCTAGTATCCACTTATGATTGAGTATACACCCTGTGTGTCTTTCTGCTGCTGAGATACCTCACTCAGGGTGATATTTTCCAGTTCCCACCATTTGCCTGCAATTTTCATGATTTCCTTGGGTTTTTTTTGTTGTTGTTGTTTTTGTTGTTGTTGTTGCTGAGTAATATTCCATTATGTAGATGTACCACAATTTTTTAATCCACTCCTCAGTTGAGGGGCATCTGGGTTGTTTCCAACTTCTAACTATTACAAATAAAGCTAATAAAGCTGTTACAAACATGGTTGGACAAATGTCTTTGTTGTATACTTGAGCATCTTTTGGATATATGCTTAGCAGTGGTATAGCTGAATCTTGAGGAAGCAGTATTCCTAATTGTCTGAGAAAGTGCCAGATTGATTTCCAATGTGATGTACAAGTTTACATTCCCACCAGGAGTGCAGGAGGGTTCCTCTTTCTCAATATCCTCTTCATCATGTATTGTCACTTGAGCTTTAGATCTTAGCTCTTCTGATGGGTGTAAGGTGAAATCTGAGGGTTGTTTTGATTTGCATTTCCCTGATGATTAAGGGCATTGAGCATTTAAGTGTTTCTCTGCCATTCCTCTATTGAGAATTCTCTGTTTACCTTTGTACCCCCCTTTTTTTAATTGGATTTTTTGATTTATTGCTCTTTAACTTCTTGAGTTCTCTATATATTCTGGATATTGGCCCTCTGTCAGATATAGAGTTAGTGAACATCCTTTCCCTATCTGTAGACAGTATCCTTTGCTTTACAGAAGCTTTTCAGTTTCATGAAGTCCCATTTATTGATTGTAGCTCTTAGAGCCTGTGTTTTTGGTGTTTTGTTACACCAGCAAAGACACAAGACCTGAGAAAGAGATTTTCCTGGCACAGGCAAGAAGAGCATAAGAGTCCTTTCCAAAGCAATGGTTTGCTTCAAGAAAGCAAGCACCGGAATTTAACTTATGGCATATGGATAAGTTCAAATGTGGGTTTGTCTACTCAGAGACATTCTAAATTAAGTCCTATTCTGAATGTGAAAATAATGTAAAAATAAGAGATAAAAAGGCACTCTTGGCATTTCTTGGCAGAAATAGATGTAAAAATTTTAAAATTATGGACAGAAATGCCTCTGGAATGTTTACTTTTGACCACAGTTCTTAGCTGAAAATGAAGTAAATGAGGCCATGAAAGTAGATTTCTCAGGGAGCAATGACATCTGGTAATAATATCTGATCTATGAGAGGGATATTACAATGCTACAGTTCTCACTCACAGAAGGGACAGAGAGCCCAATTTCAGAAAACTTCTAACATCGCTGTGTACACTATCCCTCAGGAAAAAAAATCTATTACTTGAAAGATAGTTTGCATTTTGAAATCATTTTGATACATGATATTCCTACATAGCCAGGCCTGTTTTAGAAGTGTCCGTGGAGTTGGGCATGGTGGCACACACCTGTAATCCCAGCACTCAAGGAGGAAGAGGCAGACAGATTTATGTAATTTTGAGGATGGCTGGGTCTACAAAGTGAGTCCAGAACAATCAAAGCTACACAAGAAAATTGTGTCTCAAAAACAAAAAAAAAAAAAAAAAAAAAAAAAAAAAAAAAAAAAACTGAGAATACAGTCTGTGGAACAATCTGGCCTCAGTCTCAGAGAGATCAGCCTGCCACTGAATCCTAGGTTTAGGGTGACAAGGATGCACTTCTGAGCCAAGCTATGATTTTTAAGTCATCTATCCTTGAATCAATAAATTAAAGGATAAAATAAGATGTACAGAGGAACCATTTTCCTTTTCAAGAACAACAATAAGTCTTCAAATTCTACAAATAATTTCTGTCATCTATAAGTGGCTCCATTGCTTTGTTAATTTGATCATTTATAACTGGATATAAGGTATATAATACTAAAATCTGTACAGCTAAACAAGCTAATCAAGAAGGAGGACCCTGGGTAAGATGCTCAATCTTCGTTCAGAAAGGCAAACTGGATGGACATCAGAAGACAGAGAAAACAGGGAACTGGACAGGAAACTACCACAGAGGGCCTCTGAAAGACTCTATCCAGCAGAGTATCAAAACATATTCTGAGACTCATAACCAACCTTTGGGCACAGTATAGGTAATCTAATGAAAGAAGGTGGAGATAGAAAGACCTAGAGGGGACAGGAGCTCCATGAGGAGAGAAATAGAATGAAAAACTCTGCACACAGGGATATTTGGAGACTCATAATCCAAACAAGAACCACAAATGGAGATAATGTAATACCCGACAGATTTAGCCCATTGCAGCTTAGTGTCCAAGAGGGTACCCTAGTAATGGGAACAAGGACTGTCTCTGACATGAACTCAGGGCCTGGCTCTTTGATCGCCTCTGCCTGCAGGGGGAACAGCCTTACCAGTCCACAGAGGAAGACAATGAAGACAGTCCCCATGAAACCTGATATACTAGGTTCAGATGGAAGGAGAGAAGTACCTCCCCTATCCAGTGGACTGGGGGAGGGGCATAGGAGAAGAAGAGGGAGAGAGGGTAGGATTGGGAGGGGATGAGGAGGGGTCTATAGCAGGGATACAAAGTGAATAAACTGTAATCAATAAAAATAAAAATGAATTAAAAAGTGCTGGAGTGTGTTTGTGTACACATACATGTTATTGTGTATATGTGATAGAGTACAACTTATTGCTATTTATCATCTACATCCCATATATAAGTTCTTGACATGGAACACAATGAGTCTTTTGGCCAGTGACCACACTGGCCCTTATTTAGCCTGAAAATATATTTACGTATATGCTAGTGTGTGATTTTGCATATACAGCAGCCCAACTATAGAAACATTAGAAAAATCTATAGCACTGATATGAACTACTCAGGGATTGAGCTCACATCATCAGGCTTAGCAATAACTAAATTTACCCACTGAGACAATTCTCTGACCTTCACTTGCAGTTTTGAGAAATTCTTAAGAATAAGTCTTTATTCCTAAGAAGGCACTAACACATTCCAAAACAAGACAGGAGTGTATAATTTTCATTTGCAAGTAGAATTTATTATTCAAATAATTTCTTTTTCTTCCATCCTCAGATGACAATATATTCATAATCAGAATAGAAGACAATATTGTACTGATGTAATTTTTCAAGTAAGTTTTATGAGTCTCAATGAGCTTAGTGGGGAGTGTTTGTGGTATGCAAAAGAGACCACATACCTTGAAGATCATAGAACCATGACGAAAATAGATCCCACACTCTTCGTATATCTGCATAGCCTAAGAATGAATAGTCCATCACACGCATAACATGTCTTTTTGAAATAAATCTTGTTGCTGTTACATTAACTTTCACTTCTAGATAAATCTCTAAGAAGGCAATACTTCAAGATGATGTGCCATATAGTAAATATGGGAACATGTAGAAGCATGAATCTTCAAACAATATATACATACATACATACACACATACTATTAAGCATCAATTAATTATTTATATCCAAGCAAGGCTTAAAAACAAACATCTTAAATGAATTTGTGAAAACATAAAAAAGTACAAGTTCTCATAGACCCTTTCTTGAAAACTATGATCTCACACTGTCTGATATAAATGAGCAATGCGCCACATAGAGGATGTGGATTCCATTCTATGCATTGCAGCAGAAAAATACCTATAACCAAGTGGAAATGCATTAGAACATGAACAGCCACCACAGAAGGAATATCAGAACAACCTAATAAACTTCTGTGAATGGATTTGCTACACACACAGCAAATTTAATACCTACTCCAATGTTTCAAAATTCAGACCACAACCACAATTGGTGATCTCCTCCATTATAATGAAGTGAACATGGTAAATAATTACTTCTTCTGAGGCTCTGATAAAAACAGATTCAAAATAGTTTCTTTTCTTGGAAATGAATACATTTATTATGTCCAAAGTAATAAACACTTTTGCATAAATAAGATTGCTCTCTTCTACGAATGCTTTTCTACTTCCTGACATCAAGATGATATATTAATATTTAAGATATTTACAGTACTGGATACATGGTTTTGCAGTTAAGACAAGTTCATTCCCAGGACCTAGGTCAGGTTTTTGACAACTTTCTATAATTTTTGTTATGAGAAAATCAGTGGGTCTGGTCTATATGGAAAGTAAAGTGGACAGGCACATGAACAGACAAAGACAAACTGTTATCACGTAAGAGAAATTAGAACAAATTCTTAAATATACTCATGTTTTACTTGTATAAGCATTCATTACTGAACTCAGGTGTTGAGGGAACTACAGGCTTATCTACAAATATCTTCATCATGAATTCCTTCATGTAACAGAAATCAAACATGTAGGTTTGAAATCAGAGAAATGAATCCTTTTCAGTTGGTGGTATCATTTTGGGAATGTTTAAAAAAATGTATCCCTGCTGGAGAAAGTATGTTACTTGGGGTGGGCTTGATAGTTTTCAGCTGCATACCATCTGTAGTTCCCACTCTCTGTTTCATGCTGCAGGTGGAGGTTGTGAGCTCCAAGCTTCCTACTTTATCTGCCATGTATGACATTTGTTTTGCCCAATTTAAAGTGATCCCATATCCTCTCCCATATCATAAGGCAAAGTAAACACATTTGGAAGTTGCCATAGACATTGTGTTTGGTCACAGAAAATGCACTAATATGCACACATAAATTTTACAACTGGATGATTTATTTCATGTAATTGAAGTGAATTGTGAAATAAAAATGGATTATCTTACTGTTTCAATCCATATGCCTTTGGTCAATGAGATTTCAATTGGAAACAAAATAAGGATGGATGTCACAAACACATGCATACATCGTTGACACTTCTTAGAATTTTCCTCCAAACTAATCTAGTGTAATTGAATGCAAGTTGGTGGGTCAAAGACCTTTACAAATCTTTTATTCTAATAGATGTTCTACAGAATGAGTTCTTTTAGGTTCTCAAAGGCTACTGTGATATGCAAAGGCTTTAAGATGTAGCCCACAGAGTAAAGCTTTTACTCTTATATAATGGTAGCATGAAGCAGAAAACCTTATCATACTGACTATATTCATGGTTTTTCTCTGCAGCATGACTTTTTCTCATGATTTCAAGGAAAACCCTATGAAAAGGATTTACCACATTGCTTATTCAGAGGGTTTCCCTGCAGTGTGTTTTCTTTTATATATTTGGAGATAACTGTATTAAGAAGAGGCTTTATCACATTGAAGACATGTATAAGGTTTCTCTCTACTATCTGACCGTTTGTATACTTGAAGATGACTTTGATATGCAAAACATGTAAAAGCAAATTGTATGTGGGAACATGCAAAAGCAATTTGTCCTAACTATTTCCTTTTAGTTACCAGCATTCATTGATATATAGGGTGAACATAAGTTCAAGTTCATAGTCCCTAGGAAAGCTGTAGACTTCTCAATAGCTGACCGGCTTTAATTACTTAACTTTTGTTGCCCAAAATGACTGTTCCATACCATGATTTCTGGTCCCCTAACATAATGACTGACCCAAACCACAAATTCTCTTTACTAAAACACAATACCTTTTCCTAACCACAAAAGAACAAATGGATATGATTGTTTTGACTGTTAAACCTACATTTTGCATCAGGTGACTTCCTCTAAGACATAAACAAATCCCATATCCCTAAACCATGACTAATGGAAATAATTCAGTTGTAAAACGCTAAAGATGTTTATGATTTTCAAGCTCAGAACCTCTGTAACTTTCTGGCTCATTGGATGGGTAGGCATCACAGTTAAACATTATGTGTCCTTCATCAAACTGGATGACAATATTTTTTTTATCAGTATTGATCTGTTTGAGTTATAATGGATTCAGTGGACAGAAGAACACAAAAGCCTTACCATATTCATTATATTCTCAGATTTTTCTCTCCATTTTGAAACGTTTATGATGATGTAGAATATAGATATGTGCAAAGGTCTCCCATTTTAACACATTCATAAATTTTCTCTCTGTATGAATTCTTTCCTGATGACGAAGATTATACAAATGTGGAGTAGCTTCACCATGTAAATACACTCATAGTCTTTTGTTCCAGTATGAATTCTTTCATGACATTGAAGATAATTGTGAAGAGCAAAATTTTATTAGGAGATGACTGTTTTGTGAAAAGGCTTTAACACATAGATTACATGATTAAGGTTTCTCTCAAGGGTGAGGTCTTTTATGTATTAGGAGATGACTGTTACATGCAAAGGCTTTCACACATTGATTACATCCATAAGAGTTCTCTCCAGTGTGAGCTCTTTTTTGTATTAGGAGACTACTGTTACATGCAATGGCTTTATCACCTTAGTTACATTCATAAGGCTTCTCTCCAGTGTGCTTTCTTTATGTCATAGGAGATTACTATTATGTCAAAATGCTTTATCACATTGGTTGCATTCATAAAGTTTCTATCCAGTGTGCTTCTTCTATGTACATGGAGATTATTATGGCATGCAAACTTTTTCACTCATTGGTTATATTCATAGGGTTTCACTCCAATAAGTGTTCTTGTTCAAGATAAGACTTACATGAAAAGACTTCATGACATCAGTTATATTCATAAGGATTTCCTGCAACATGAATTTTTATGTCTTTGGAGAACACTGTTATCTGCAAAGGCTTTACCACATTGGTTACATTCATAAGGTTTCTCTCCACTGTCAGTTCTTCTATGTAGCAGGAGATGACTGTTACATGGAAAGGTTTTACCACATTCATTACACTCATAAGGTTTCTCTCCAGTGTGAGTTCTTTTATGTCTTAGGAGATGACTGTTTGATGCAAAGGCTTTACCACATTGGTTACATTCATAAGGTTTCTCTCCAGTGTGAGTTCTTTTATGTACTAGAAGGTTACTGTTACATGCAAAGGCTTTACCACATTGGTTACATTCATAAGGTTTCTCTCCAGTGTGAGTTCTTTTATGTACTAGAAGACTACTGTTCTGTGCAAAGGCTTTACCACATTGGATGCATTCATAAGGTTTCTCTCCAGTGTGAGTTCTTTTATGTACTAGAAGACTACTCTTGAATGCAAAGGCTTTATGACATTGGTTACATTCATAAGGTTTCTCTCCACTGTGAGTTCTTTTATGTACTAGAAGACTACTGTTACATGCAAAGGCTTTACTACATTGGTTACATTCATAAGGTTTCTTTCCACTGTGAGTTCTTCTATGTAGCAGGAGATGACTGTTACATGCAAAGGCTTTACCACATTCATTACACTCATAAAGTTTCTCTCCAGTGTGAGTTGTTTTATGTATTAGGAGATGACTGTTACGTAGAAAGGCTTTACCACATCGGTTACATTCATGATGTTTCTCTCCTCTATGTATCCTTTTATGTCTTAGGAGATGACTTTTATGTGCAAAGGCATTGCTATATAGGCTACATTCATAGTGATCTGCACCAGTATGCATACTTTTACATGTGTGGGGACTACTGTGATGTGCAAAGACTTCATATTGAGTATCTTCAGGGAGTTTGTCTGCACAATGATTGTTTTCATGCCTGCAAAGATAATTGGCACATATGACAACTTTTCCACATTCATTACACTAATGGATGTTTTTGACACATGACTTAATTTTGCAATTTGAATTAAAGGTAAAGAAGAATTACATTTTGAGTTTTCATCATTATTTTTATATTTATGATGTTCTTCTCTACGGGTTGTTTTGCATATTTGAAAATACCTGTGATGGTAAAAATATTTTTTTACCTGGCACACATTTATCATATACTTTCTTCTATAGGATGTTTTACCACATGTTTATAGAAAACTAGAATACCTCAGAGCTTTAACACACTAACTGGATTAATAACTTTCCCTATACTGTGCGCCAAACTAAATATGTAAAGATAATTGTTAGAAAAAGAATAATTTGTATATTCCTAAAACTTATATTTTTTGCAAGTGTGATTTTGTGAGAATTCCTAATGAAGGTGAATAGCCAGGTAAATGATGCTAGTTTATATTCTGTGAAAATGTGCCAGTACAGGTGAATGCTGATTGATGAGCCAGCAACCAGCTAAGTACTGACGAAATCATATTATTGTTGGTTCTATGGCTGATCACCTGTCATATATTTTGTAAACATTTGTCCTTCCTTACTTATCTATTGGAAATAATAAAGAGCTAACAAGTGATAGCACTGCACAAAATGGAGGACAGAACTTCTGAGTGAGAGAGGGTTACTGGGAAGAAAGCAAATGATAGGCTACTCACCAGCATGACAGTGAGGTTAACAGATGGACATGACCACGAACAAAGAAGTAGAGCTGGCCATGCATCCGGACACTGTGCTAGGTTTGTGTTAGGGAAAAAAAGGGTTCAGAATCTGCCCAGTTAAATTGCCTAAGCTTTAAAATATTAAAAAGCCTCTGTGTCATTATCTGTACTGCTGGCAGCTCTAAATAGCCCATATAAAGTATAATAGGTATCAATTTTTAAACATCCACTCAAAATGGGGACTACTATACCTTTTAGTTGTTCTAGGTGGTACATTGTTTCTTTCAATATACATATGTTATAATGACTTGTATACATTGTGATACATGATTATATCACTATTAAAGAATAATAATAAATAACATGATTTCATGATGCATTCACACATATCTGAGTTGTAGGAGACTAAACAAATTTCACTTTTACCTCATAGCGCTAATGAGTAAACAATTTAAACATTGATCTTGTGTAAGTATGATTTCCTTGCATTCTTTCTTAGAGGAGTGCCTTGCAAGCACACATCAAATACCTAACATGGAGGTACATGGTTTAGTAACAAGTTAGACATCATCAATTAATACACTTAAAACAGTTCATTTACACTCTCCCTTCTCTTTCAATCTTCCAGAACATATTAAAATTTTCTCAGAACGATATTCATTCATAAAAATTACCTTGCATGTCTTCTAGAATTTTGAAAATGCTCTTCTATATTATGACTTTCCCAATTGTAGCCTAAAATACAATAACACAATATGTATGATTCATTATCGGAAATAAGACAAAATTTAAGTCGTGCTCTATGGTCAATGAAAGAACCATTCACCTCATTCTTGCTCATCCTCAAGAGAAATTGCAGAAGCACTTCAATAATGAATAAAGAGTTTTCCGCATATTTTTAAAAAAAATTCACTGTCCTACCTATAGCAGTGAGGTTCCTGTAGGTCTCCAGCACTACATCTTTGTAGAGATTCCTCTGGGAAGGATCCAGCAAAGCACACTCTTCTCGAGTGAAATTCACATGCACATCATTGTAGGTCAATGCTGTCTAAAATATACACACACATGTACAACAGAAAGCATGATATTTAGAATACTGGAAATGTATCCTTCATTTAAAATATTTTTAGGGGGAGCCAAGATGGCGGCGCCGGGAGAACAGCGCGTCTGAGAAGCAGGACAGCACTCTCCGTGCAGAAACCAGGAGACTGAACTCAGGGCCCTGAAACTACATCGATCATGTTTCCCAGGTGAGGGGAGGCTCCCACAGCGTGGGAATCGGTCGGGTCCTCTCACGGCTACCCAGCCAGAACCCGGAAAAAATCCCAGGTAATGCAGGCTTTGGGAATCCAGGCTGGAGCCACAAGCAGGCGTGTCCCAGTCACTTTCCCAGACTGATCTGTGGGCACAAGGGTACATGAGACTGGGAGGCCCAGTCATGGGGGAACCCCACGGGGAAGCAGGGTTGCAGGTCTGATCGCAGGTCACCCAGTCTTTCCTGGAAGGTCTCTGCCACCATCACAGTCGAGCTCCTGCCGTGCACGGAGAGCTTTGCGCTCAGCTCAGCAGTACAGACAAGCTGCGTGCCCCAGTACAACAGGGACTGGGAACCCCTGTCTGGAGAGGACCCCACAAAGAAGGAAGAAACCGTGCTGCTGGGGTCACCTAGGGAAAGTCTAGCAGACTGCAAATTGCAAACAGGTGAGTACAGCCACCCATCACAGATCTGGGCCCAAACAGGGAACACAGTGATTGGAAACTCAGCTCCCGCAGACTAGCAGGTGGGCGCACGCTCCACCAGCTCAGAGGCCTGCTTCATAGCAACTACTCCTTACAGACAGAACTGAGTGCCCCAAGACACCGGAGCAGTACTCACCCGCCACAGATTATCTCTTGGGTTCTGGGGCACAGAGCCCCAACCTCAGACCTACAAAAGACCGGGAACCCTGAGATCAACCCCCAGATACTGCTCCAAGGGGCAACCAGTTATCCCTAACAAAAGCGACCAAACCACGGGACACACAGGTTAAAGCAGCTGATCACTAAATTTACAGCAAGAAAATCCAGAAGGAGGGCAGTTGTCTCCAGTACTACTCCTGGTGAGAGGAGAGCCCTCTTGACTAATCAGGACCACAGTTACCACCCAGGTCTCTATGTCTGAGGAGAGCTGTAGCAACTCCTGAAAAACACCAGACATCCAGGGACGATACCCAAAAAGCTGAGAAGGCTTCCTTCAGGAAAAAGCATTTTCCTGCCAAAGGGATTCTCTCCACTACAACAGTCCAGGAACAACCAGAAACTAAATTCAAACAACTAAGATAGCCCAATGGGTAGAGGACAGCGTAAAAGTTCAACCAACAAAAGGCAGAGCATTATGGCATCTCCAGAAGCCAGTTATCCAGGGGCAAATAGCCCTAGACACCCCAGCATAAATGAAATTCAAGGAGATGACCTAACATCTATGCTCAAGAAGATGATAACAGAGGAAACATATAAAATATGAAAAGAAATAGAAGAAGCTGCAGCCAAGCGGTATGTGGCCTTTAAAGAGGAAATGCTTAAATCACTGAATGAAATAAAAGAAACAGTGGATTGTTCAAACAAACAGCTGAAGGAATTGACAGAAAAACATGAAAATACACTCAGACAGGGGAAGGAAGCCAACAAAATAGCTCAAGACCTGAAGATAGAATTGGAAAAATTAAAAAAAAAAAAAACACAAATGGAAGAAATTGTGGAGAGAAAGAACTTAGGGAAGAAAGCAGGAACTACAGAGGTTAGCATAACCAATAGGCTATAAGAAATGGAAGAAAGAATCTCAGGTGTGGAAGACACAATGGAAGAAATAGATGTATCTGTCAAAGAAAATGTTAAATCTAAAAAATTCCTGACACAGACCGTCCAAGAAATTCAAGACAACATAAAAAGACAAAACCTAAGAATAATAGGAATAGAGGAAAAAGAAGATTCCCTGCACCAAGGCCCAGAAAATATTTTCAACAAAATAATTGAAGAAAATTTCCCCAACTTAAAGGAGAGGCCAATAAGAATACAAGAGGCCTATAGAACACCCAATGAATTAGACCAGAAAAGAAAATCCTCCCGCCTCATAATAATTAAAACTGTAAGTATACAGAACAAAGAAAAAATACTAAAAGCTGCAAGAGAAAAAGGCCAAGTAACATATAATGGCAAACCCATTAGAATCACACCTGACTTTTCAACAGAGACTAGGGCCTGGACAGATATCATGCAGACCCTAGGGAGAACACAGATGTCAGCCCAGGCTACTATACCCTGCAAAACTCTCAGTCCTCATAGACGGAGAAAACAAGATATTCAATGACAAAAACAAATTTCAACAATACCTACAAACAAATCCAGCATTACAGAAGACACTGGAAGGGAAAATACAACCCAAGAAAGCTAGCTACATTCAAGAAAACACAGGAAATAACCCCACTACAGTAAAACAAAACACAACCAAGCACACAACCGTATGACCACAGCCAACATCAAGTTCAAAGGATCTAACAGCCACTGGTCATTACTCTCTCTCAATATCAATGGACTTGATTCTCCAATAAAAAGACACAGACTAACAGAATGGATGCGTAAACAAAACCCAGCAATCTGCTGTATACAAGAAACACACCTATGTCACAAAGATAGACATTACCTGAGGGTAAAGGGATGGAAGATGGCTTTTCAAGCAAATAGACGCAAGAAGCAAGCAGGAGTAGCCATTCTAATATCTGATAAAATAGTCTTTCAACCAAAATTCATCAAAAGAGATGGGGAAGGACACTTCATACTCATCAAGGGAAAATTCCAAGAAGACAACACAATCCTGAACATCTATGCCCCAAATACAAGGGCACCCACATTTGTGAAAGAAACATTGATAAAACTTAAACCACATATAGATCCCCACACACTAATAGTGGGAGACTTCAACACCCCACTCTCAACAAAGGACAGGTCAACAAAACAGAAATTAAACAAAGAAACAATATCTCTAACAGAGGTCATGAATCAAATGGACCTAACAGACATTTACAGAACCTTACACCCAAACACAAAAGAATTTACCTTCTTCTCAGCACCTCATGGAACCTTCTCCAAAATAGACCACATAGTTGGTCACAAAGCAAGCCTCAACAAATACAGGAAGATTGAAATAATCCCTTGTATCCTGTCTGATCACCATGGAATAAAGCTGGACCTCAGTAACAACAGAAATAGCAAAAAGCCTACACATACATGGAAACTGAACAACTTGCTACTAAAAGACAGCTGGGTCAGGGAAGTAATAAAGAAAGAAATTAAAATCTTCCTAGAACTCAATGAAAATGAAGACACAACATACCCAAACTTGTGGGACACAATGAAAGCAGTGCTAAGAGGAAAGTTCATAGCACTAAGTGCCTTCAAGAAGAAATCTGAGACAGCGCATTTAAGCAACTTAATGGCTCACTTAAAAACCCTAGAAAAAGAAGAAGCAGATACACCAAGAAGGAGCAGACGGCTGGAAATAATCAAACTCAGGGCTGAAATCAATCAATTAGAAACAAATAAAACAATTCAAAAAATCAATGAAACCAAGAGCTGGTTCTTTGAGAAAATCAACAAGATAGACAAACCCTTAGCCAAGCTAATTAAAAGTCAGCGAGACACCATCCAAATCAGCAAAATCAGAAATGAAAAGGGGGACATAACTACAGACACTGAGGAAATCCAAGCAATCATTAGGACTTACTTCAAAAGTCTATACGGAACAAAATTTGAAAATTTAAATGAAATGGACAATTTTCTTGATCGATTCCACTTACCAAAGCTAAATCAGGACCAGGTAAATCAATTAAATAGTCCTATATCCCCCAAGGAAATAGAAGCAGTCATCAAAAGTCTCCCATCCAAAAAAAGCCCAGGACCTGATGGTTTCAGTGCAGAATTCTACCAGACATTCAAAAAAGAGCTACCTCCAATTCTCTTCAAACTATTCCACAAAATCGAAACAGAAACAGTACCAAACTCATTCTATGAAGCCACAGTCACCTTGGTACCTAAACCTCACAAAGACCCAACCAAAAAAGAGAACTTCAGGCCAATCTCCCTTATGAACATTGATGCAAAAATACTCAACAAAATACTCGCAAACCGAATACAAGAACACATCAAAGATATCATCCACCATGACCAAGTAGGCTTCATCCCAGGTATGCAGGGGTGGTTCATTATATGGAAATCCATCAATGTGATCCACCATATTAACAAATTGAAAGAAAAAAAAAAACACATGAAAATCTCCCTAGATGCTGAAAAAGCCTTTGACAAAATCCAACATCCATTCATGTTCAAAGTATTGGAGAGATCAGGGATACAAGGCACATATCTAGACATAGTAAAGGCAATATACAGCAAACCTATAGCCAACATCAAACTGAACGGAGAGAAACTTAAAGCAATCTCACTGAAATCAGGGACAAGACAAGGCTGCCCACTCTCTCCATATCTCTTCAACATAGTTCTGGAAGTCCTTGCTAGAGCAATAAGACAGTTGAAGGAGATCAAGGGGATACAAATTGGAAAGGAAAAAGTGAAATTATCACTATTTGCAGATGATATGATAGTATATGTGAGTGACCCCAAAAACTCTACCAGGGAACTCCTACAGCTGATAAACACTTTCAGCAAAGTGTCCGGATACAAAATTAACTCAAAAAATCAGTAGCCCTCCTGTATACAAAAGACAAAAGGGCTGAGAAAGAAATTAGAGAAACAACACCCTTCACAATAGCCACAAATGACATAAGGTACCTTGGTATAACCCTAACCAAGGAAGTCAAAGACTTGTATGAAAAAAATTTCAAGTCTCTGAAGAAAGAATTAGAAGAAGATATCAGAAGATGAAACTATCTCCCATGCTCATGGCTTGGCAGGATTAAAATAGTAAAAATGGCCATTTTACCAAAAGCT
Source organism: Meriones unguiculatus (assembly GCF_030254825.1). Taxonomy (NCBI): domain Eukaryota; kingdom Metazoa; phylum Chordata; class Mammalia; order Rodentia; family Muridae; genus Meriones; species Meriones unguiculatus. The sequence goes on along the minus strand of NW_026843580.1, from coordinate 904,550 downwards.
ATCTACAGATGCAGAAATTGTGGTACATCTATACAATGGAGTATTACTCTGCAATGAAAAATAAGGAAATCATGAAATTTGCAGGCAAATGGTGGGACCTGGAAAGGATCATCCTGAGTGGGTTGTCCCAGAAGCAAAAAGACACACAAGGTATATACTCACTCATATAGACATACAACATAGGAGAAACCCACTAAAATCTGTGCATCTAAAGAAACTAAGCAAGACAGAGGACCCCGACTAAAGCGCTCAATCCCCATCCTGAAAGGCAAAGAGGATGGACATCAGAAACAGAAGAAAACAGGAAACAAACTAGGAACCTGCCACAGAGGGTCTCTGAAAGCGTCTACCCTGCAGACTATCAAAGCAGATGCTGAGCCTGATGAGCAACTGTTGGGCAGAGTGAATGGAATTTTATGTAAGAAATGGGAAATAGTAAGAGCTGGAGATGACAGGAACCCCACAAAGAGAGCAACAGAATAAGAAAATTTGAACACAGGGACTCATACTCTAACCAAGAACTATTCATGGAGATAACCTAGAACCCCTGCACAGATGTAGCCCATGGCAGTTCAGTGTCCAAGGGGGTTACATAGTAATAGGAAGAGGGACTGACTCTGACATAATCTGATTGGCCTGCTCTTTGATCTGAACATTATTTACCAAGACCACAGTGACTTTGGAACTGATGAGGGTATCTCCAGGTGTTAGAAAGAGTTGGGTTCTCAGAATCTGAAGGAAACCCTCCTCAAACCCTCCTTCCTGAGGTGGGGAGCAGCCTTACCAGGCCACAGAAAATGACAATGCAGCCACTTTTGATGAGAAATGATAGACTAAGATCAGAAAGGAGAAGAGAACCTCCCCTATCAGCGGACTTGGGGAGGGGCATGCCTGCAGAAAGCAGAGGGAGGGTGGGATCGGGAGGGGAGGAGGGAGGGGCTAATGGGGTGATACAAAATGAATAAAGTGTAATTAATAAAAAATTAAAAAAAAACAAATTATCTTCTAGATATAACTGATTATTTTTCAAAGAAAATACCCATGCTCTAGACCTCTATCTGTAAATGGAGGTCACCAGAAAGGTGGGCTATGGGGTTATAGCTCATGTGCCCCCAGTGATTGAAGATAAACACAGTTCTACTGAATCCCATAAACAAAACAGTGTGAAATAGTAATTTTAAGTCTCGTTCTTGCCACATGTATTCCAGCACAAGATATGAAATCTGTCCTATGTAACTGCATAACACTATGTACACTTGAGATACCTCTGCAGCTCAGAAACTCCTTTTAATCCTGGAATTCTGTTCTTAAGTCACATCATCGTGGCTGCTGTGAGTGGAAACATAAAAGGATGCTAATCAAATACTGCTGAAGACTGATCTACATTTCTTCCTTGACACCATTTTGAAGCCTATTTGTAAACTTGTAACATTCATCACAAAACAACTGAATTAGGAAACAATGTTTAAAGCTTCTTGAAATCTGACTTTCATTTTTTCCAAGCTGTCTTCCTACTGCACACACAGTAGACAGCTCATTGTATGTCTCAAATGAGTAATTTTTAAGACTCTGATGTGCACAGCCTTTCACTTCAGAATTTAGGAATTTTAACCAAGAGGAAAGCAAAGTCATGCATCTGGGGAACAAGAGACTAGGAAAAATGTGACTTGAGCCAACAACACTTGTCTCAGAAATATTTTTCCAAAACAATGAAGATGCAGCTATTCTAGAGTTAATATCCACCATCAGGGAGAATGTATGCCACACACAATTAAATGGTTAATTTAAAAAGTTTTCTTTAATAATAGCATGTATCTAGCTCTAGTTAATGCTATAAGACAACCTAAAACTGATTTTGTACTCCATACATGCAGTCTTCCTTAAGTCTCTTTTAGGCTCCAGTTTATATATTAAACAATTTCAATATGGACCAGAGAGTTCAAGTCTAGCCACTGAGCCAGTTGGGAGATTTACATAGCAAAGATATTCCTAGAATGATTTATGTACTCCACTCCCCTAATACAGTAGGTCATTATTCAGTGACAGGGTATAAGTGAGATGTCTCAGAGGTTTTAAATATTAGGAAAAATAGAAGGTAGAAAATGTAGAAGCTAGGGTGGGAAGGTTTTGCACAAACTATATCTTATCCTAATTAAGCTTCTTAAGGAGCATAGCATATTGTACACTCCTTGGGGAGAAATGGAAGGAAACAGGAGACATCTATGAATTGATCAGACAATCTCATACAATGGTATAAAACCATGAAAAGTCTAATAAACAACACTGCACAAGGGGAACACAGGATCTCAAGAATATTATTTACCAAGAACACAGTGACTTTGGAACTGATGAGGGTATCTCCAGGTGTTAGAAAGAGTTGGGTTCTCAGAATCTGAAGGAAACACTCCTCAAATGCCCTGAACCTGCAGCTCACCCTATTCCTGGTTTTAGAATACGAACAGTGCTTTATTTTAAATACCTCATAATCTTGGGCAAATCTCCCAAAGACTAGGCCACAGGTTGATCTGGTTCTGCCAAGCATATCTGTGGAGTACGAGAAGAAGTTAGGTCACTCTCCATACACGAGGCTCTTGGGGAAAGCTTTGTTTGATCAGGGCAGTGTTTTCCCTGTTCAATTGGTTTTCACCAGATGTCTTCCCCATGTGACAGAGCTATGCTTTTCTCAAGAAAACTGTAACTTTATGGCACAACAGTCTTTAATGCTGGCTGTCAGTCTGTAATGGCAATTAAGCAGCTTGTTAGATGCCTGTTCTTTGACATGGACATGGGCCAGTGCTTCATATGAATCAGGGCTGTCTCCCTGGTTATGACTGTAGACAAATTTGTTGACTATCGTCTTATGCAAACATGTATTTCCTAGCATCCTTATCTCAAGCATGCCTGGTTGGCATGCTACTTATCTATGTAGCCCTTAGCTAAATTCTACTTGGTGTGACTTCCTGTCACCTAAGTATTGGTAAATCCTTTACATGAGCAATTATAGGTGTTTACACCACAGCTTTTATAATGAAGTGCTACTCAACACATATGTTATTTACAACCTCCACAAAATTAATTCCAAAGGAATCTTATACCTGAATGTTAAATGCCAAGGTCAGTACTTGGAAAAGATACTAGAAACTAGGCCTCTCTGAGTTTGCATCCTACCAAGGACATTTCTGTGTTCAAGCCCCTCTTGCAAATACTTTGTAAACATGCAAGCCCATAGTGTGTAAGGAGGCAGCCTCCAGTGCCCCAGCCCTCTCCAAGCAACTCTTCCACTTTACTAGCAAGATTAAATTAAATTCACATTCCAAACCTTTCAGCGCCATCTCCCACTGAACCCCTTGAAACATTTTCCTAATTATCAGTTAACTGGTAAAACTTGCTGCTACCTTAACCAATGTGCCTGAATTGTAAAAATATATCACTTACAAAGCCCTGCCTTATTACAGACAGAGCACTCATGTCTTTGTTTCTGTTTCTTTATCACCTTGAGCTCCAGACCACGTGTCAAGGGATATAAATGAAGGGCCTTGGAATCCAGACCAAATGTCTTGGAAAACAGTTAAAGGCCTTGAGCCCAGTGGATCAACACAGCCTCCAACAGAAACTCCCTTGCCTAACCCACAATGTTAAAATTTGATTGGATGACCCCAGGACTCAAGGGGCCCTCGCCGTGTGGATTTAACTCTTTAAATATACAATAAAGCTTACTCTGGGTCACCTTTCAGATCCTGAACTGGCTGCCTCCCTGAGCTCAGAAAATAAAGCTTTCATTTTAACCTTCTGTTCTGGAAATGAGTTTTCTTTGCTCCCAACCAAAAGCTAACATAGCCAAGATATTCAGATGCTCTGCTCTGTTCAGAGCTAGGAAAAGGGACATCTCCCATGGCTGATTCTAGCTGCTGGTTCCCACCCAGCCCCATGAAAGACCCTACACAGAAGCTCTTGTCGTTCAGCCTCCTGCTCCACCAGGTTGGGGGCACTGACCACAAACTCACCAAACTTGTCTGAAATCGCCTCACAGCACACAGCAGCTGCACTCATACCAGAGCACACCAACCATTCAATCCAGCTCAGCTATAGAGGGAACATGCACCATGTCGCCAAGAAGAACCGGCCTCTTCCTCAAATGGAGGGATGGAAGATTCTGATTGGCCAGTGAGTCTTGAGTGACATGAGCACCTCCCTTAGGTTTACACTGTAATGAAGGGACAAGGCTTAGTTATCTGTGGCTCAGGCTTCGGTTTCAGTACCAAATCTTCTTCAGATATGCAGAGATTTGCATTTCATCATTTGTGCCTGTCCTCCCCTAGCCTACCCTCTGTCTTCCACACTCACAATGCAATTTCCCTCTTCCTGCTGGAATCAAGGTGGACATTGCACAACTGTTATTCAACCTGTAGCAGAGCGAACAGCCTGTCCCACAGGAGGAAGAGTGCCAAGAGTATTAAAAATTATAGAGAGATTTTAGAAAATGGAAGGAGATTTTATGTTCTGTGAATTCACGCTGGGGTCAAGTAAAGTGCAGCCACTTTTCTCCTGGAAGATCAGAGAAAACCCAGGAGAAAAAAAAGCAGGAAAAACATGACACATTGGATTACTATCATCAGATAAAAATTTCTCCTCAATGGGAAGATGTAGAAAACAGAAAGTTATACTAGTGAAGGCTCTACCCATGAAAAGAACTGACAGAATAAATTTCTCTGTGTATGTATACAGCTAATACATATATGTATACACACACATACAGACACAGAAATATATATTATGATTTGGTATTTTGAGACAGGGCTTCTCCTTTTAGCCTTTGCTGTCTTGGACTAGATCTGTAGACCAGGCTGACCTTAAACTCACAGAGACTGGCCTGCTTCTTTCTGCCAGAGGACTGGGATTTAAGGCCTGTGCCACCAAATCCATCTCAGATTTTCTGTTTTGTTTAGGCCTGTTATTGTCAACCAGCCTGAACTCACAAAGAACAGCCTGTGTCTGCCTTTCATGTGCCTAGATTAAAGGCTTGTGCAAGCATGACTGGCAAGACCTTAGGCTTTAAGGATTTGTTTAAGGGAGGGTTTCTTATATAACTAAATTTTTATAAGATTTTTGAGTGGGTGGATGAGGGGACCTCTAATTATTATTGTCTGTGCACAGACGTTAAATCAGACATTGCTGCCATCCTCACAAAACCTTCTTATATCAGAGCTTTTAATCTTATTCTTAAGAAATTTTATTTTATTTTTTTGAAACACATCTCACCAGGCAGTGAGTTCTGTGCTGAGCATCAATTGCACTGTAGGTCCGGTCCTCTGAGGGCAAGGAATCATATGAAAGAAGAGAGAGTTAGTATTACATGGAGAGGACAGGAGTGGCACAAGGACCAATTAATTATATATGGGAACAGGGGTCCTTTATGAGACTATATCTCCAACCAAGGACCATGTATGGATATAACCTAGAATCCCTGCTAAGTTGGAGTCCATGGTAGCTTGGTATCTAAGTGTGTACCCTTGTAGGGAGAACAGGGTTTATTTCTGACATGAACTCAATGACTGGCTCTTTGACTTCCCTCTTCTGTGGGAGGAGCAGCCTTGCGAGGCCACAGAAGTGGACACTGCAGCCAGTCCCAATGATACCTGATAAGCTAAAGTCAGATTGAAGGGGAGGTGGACCTCCCATATCAGTGGACTTGGAAAAGGGTAGGGAGGAGGGTGGGAATCAGAGGTAATGAGGGAGCAGGCTACAGCTGGGATACAAAGTTAATAAACTGTAACTTATATTTAAAAAATAAAAATATAAAATAAAAAACAGAGAACAGATCTCAATAAAGAATTCTCAACAGGAGAATCTCAAATAGCTGAGAAACACTGTTCAGGTTCAGCATCCTTAGCCTTTAAGGTTTGAGGTTTAATTTTACACATGTCAGAATGGTGAAGTTTATCAGGACAAGCGACAGCTCACTCATACTGAAGGTGGAGAGGTGGACCAGGTGCAGGCTGAAAGACTTCACCCCTATGTTCTAGTCTCTTTGGGGTGAGACAGTACTGTACAGGCTCCCGAAAGAGAAACCTGGACACAAACCCAGAATAAAAACCACTCCACCTAAAATCTGTACTGCTTACAAGATGTAAAGGGGTGGTGGTGGCACCAAACTTGCTTGAGTGTTGAGCTAATGTTTGGTTTAACTTGCAGCCTAAGCCATGGGATGGAACCCACTCCCTGCATGGCCAGGAATGTCACAGAGACATAAATGGCAAGCATTGCATGTGCATGTCTCAGCACCAGGTCCTCTACTGAGGTGTCATGGCTGTTAGCTCTGTATTTTTGTGGGAATCCTAACATTAGGAACAGGTGTAGCTTTGACTCTCTCACCTGCTCTTGAGAATCTTTTTCCCCTATCAGGTTCCTTTTCAATCCTCAATGTGAAGTCTGTTTGCTTTATCGTTCTGTATCTTGTTTGGTCTTGTTTCGCAGTCCTATCTTGGAGGCCTGTTCTTTTCTGAAAAGGATACAGAGTGGAAGGAGTGGATCTGGGGAAGAAGGGAGGTATGCTGGACATGGGAGAAGTAGAGGGAGGGTAAACAGTGGTCAGAATATATTGTATGAGGGAAGAATCCTTTTCAATTAAAAAGCATTAATTAAATTTTCCTACCTAAAAAATGGGAAGAAGGGATGCAATCAAAGAGAAGTGAAATAGTGACGACTAGGCAAACACAATCATGACGTACAGTTATTGTTCTCAGTGCATAGAGAGAAAGCATCACTCAGGAGTTTAACAAGCTTATTCTTTAGTCCCATCTAGATCTGTGAAATCAGAAGTTTTGCTCTCACCAATGTGAAATATATATCATGCAGGTAAAAAAATGGTAATTTTCTGCTGTTATGTGGAATTATAGGGGTCCCTGCTCACTTAATTCCAAAAGAGTACTCTTTCTTCTCTATAATAAAAACTAAAGTTTGGTGCTGGAGAGGTGGCCCAGCAGATAAGAACACTCTCTGTTCTTTCAGAGCTCCTGAGTTCAATTCCTAGCAACCACATGGTGGCTCACAACCATTTATACTGTGGTCTGTTGCACTCTTCTGGCATGCAGGCGCATGTGCAGACAGAACATTAATTAAATAAATAAAATCTTTAAAAAGAAGCAACCAAAAAGAATGTTTGAATAATATTCACAATAACAGAAATAAATGCATAATGTTATACACTATACATTAAATATATAATACATTAAGTATATACAAACTGATGTTTTAAAATGTTAAGTGTTTAGACATGTTTTTCCAATAAAAATAAAAGTATTACCATCTAAGACAGGTTAGCTGATCAGAACAAAACTAAGAAAAGTGTCACTTGTGTAAGACTATTACATTTTTAATCAACTGTAATTTATTGTCATTATTTCAATTCAAACAAAACAAGTCAGTCAGTTTCTTAACTCATTTTCACTTTGTGTAGCATGACTCATTGGCATAAAGCTCTCAGACCATCAAAATAAACCAACTATCTGCATTTTTATACTATACTATAAAAGCACATTTGCTTTTTTTCCATAACAACTTTTGCTGTAAAAAGTCTGATATTTGATTTTCCTTCTCCACATACCAACTAAAAAATGTTATAAAAATTCTTTGAAAGTGATTGCTTCACCTAGGTTGTGTTGTTTCTGCCTTTCATTAGGTAGACAAGATAACTGAACGTCTCCTACCCAATGGACAAATAGAAATGCAGCAAGATTGAAATTAGAGAGAGAAAGAGAAGTTTGTTGATTTAACACTGTTTATGCTGTACTTATATCCTCTTTCATGACTAATACAGCACTGACTGTGAGAGTCTTTTAAAAGTGTGTAATCCTTTAACCATTGCTATTGTCTTCATTTATTTACCATACTGTCCTCCTGAGATACTCAGAGTGACCTCAACAAATGAAGAATTAGGTTATTTTGAAAGGTATGCCACCACGAACATAAATGCAATAAGCATGAGAATTCAGATACTTATTTAAAACCAATCTAAAGTACCTGAAAATTTACTGAGAAGACTGTTAGGATCCATAGCAATTCTGTCATTTTATGAGAGCTCTGTGCAATGTAGGCACACATAAACATGGAAACAATGAGAACGTGTAAAAACATGGTTTATTGTGTTGCTTTTGGTAATGAGGGTGTGTGGGTAGGGATAATATCTGCAAAACCATCAGATTACATACATTAAATACTTGCAGTTTTACATTGACTCTAAAACTACTTGATGTTACCTAATTTTAGTTTGTATCCACAGGAAATCCCAAATTCTGCTATCAAGAGTTGATTTTGTATGCTAATACACGATCCCATATCACATTCAAATTTATAGTTCAATTCTGGACCATGTATTATTTTCACTTTTTGTCTTCTCAAATTATACTTGATGAGATAGCTTTTCTGACTGTAACAATGTTTTTTCTGTCAGTAAACTCTATACTGGTCTTCTTTTTATAGATTGAAAATTATTTCATATCACTTTCAATTTTATGTACTAACTGTAGTTTGCTAAACAAATGATTATGTAGGATAATATCATTTACCCTTTTATACTAGAGTAAATGACACTAATGAAATGATCTATTTAAAAATACAAAGATGTTGGCTATTTTTCAACATGAATTCAACAGAATCTGAAGAAAATTTCTATGAATTTCTAAGAGGAAAGATGATTCCAAAGCTATATCCCATGAAAAATGATACAGAATTCCAAATAGGATTATGAAGTAAGAGTACACACATGGGCAGCTGTGACCTCAGAATGTATCTCAGACTACAACTACCAAGAATGTGTACAACAGTTTTGACAAAATTAGGAGATGAAGAGAAAAAGTGAAAACCATAAGCTTAAAAATATATTCCAATTTCCCTCAAAATTCCCAATGAAACTCTGCCAGGAAAAATGTGTACTTGACCAAGTTACCTTTGGTTATATATGTGTAGAAATTAAATAAACACAGACTTCAAAACTCTTACAAAAGCAACTCAAACTGACCGCTAAAGTATATTTGTGACCCACCAGCTACTATAGATTGTTCTTCCAAAAGGAGAGAAAACATGCTCTATGCTCTGGAGCTCTCTGTTAAAAAAAAACAGTGATCCAAAAAGTGGGCTACGATTCTACAGCCCCTCATGCATTCTTGTGGTTTCAGACAAATCCAGCCCCAATGAAAGCCACACACAAACCGATGTGGTGAGTGTTTTCATGTTTGCTTACTCCCACATGGATTGTGCCACAAGATATGGAATCTGCATTACACACCTACACAACACCATGCACACCTTAAAAACCTCTGCATTTCAGAAATTCACTTTGTGTCCTGAAATTAAATTTTCCTGAGTCACAACACTGTGGTTGAAAGCAGTGAAAAGATAAAAGATTGCAAACAAAAATTGCTGGAGGATGCACATAGCCCCTTCTCTACCAGCTTTAAAACTATTTATAAAATTGTCCACACAAACCTGAATGTGGAATGCAAGGTTCAGAACTTCTAGAGAGCAGACTATTAGTTTTCCAGTCTGTCTTCCCAGTACACACCAAAAGCAATGTATGTGTGTGCACACTGGACAGTGATATTTTAAGCATCATTTTAAACTGCCAGGGCTGCAGAGGAATTCTCCCAGATCCCCACCCAAGGTCCCCAAGAAATCCATACTCAAGGGAGAATCAGTGACAAAGGACCACTCCCCAAGTCACCACATAGATCAACAGAACTACAGTAGACTCACAGTCTCAGCATCACCATATCAGACTCAGAGAGCTTAGCAGACCTGTTCCTCCTGGTTTTTGGGACAGTGGCCCACAGACTCACCATTGCATGGTTTGTGGTTCCCCTCACAGTTCTCTTCAGCTGCATCAGAGAAGAATCCTGAAAAGAAAATATGAGCTACCTTCCAGTAGTGCTGCTGATTGGTAGGTCTGCCCAGAGTCCCTTGTTTCCTTCAGCCACCTGGCTGGGCTTCAGGACAGTAGCAGCTCCTCTACTGGGGAATCCAATCAAAAGGCTCAGACAGCTGAGGCCTTCCTAGTTGGGCCCTTCCACCTTAGGGTCAGACAGAGCCCTACTATAAGAAATCTGTATTTTAGTACAACATTCCAGTCTCCAAGACACAAGGAGACAGTTCCTCTTCCAAGACACAGGGTCCTTTGTGTGCATATTCCAACACACAATCAATGTTCAGTGCAGCTATCCCTACCTCATAGCTGAGAAATCCCAAAGCCAAACAAGTCAAAGTCAAACAGTAACAACAATTACAGCAAAAAGTGACCATGAATTTAAAAGTAAGGAGTGGTAAATGAGAAATGAATGAAAAAAAGAAAAAAAGGTAAGGACATGGATGATTCTAGGTATGTTACAGTAGAAAGTTTATTATACATAAAAGAGACAGAATAGCAAGAGGCAGGGATGTCTGGGAGAGTTCAGAGGGGACATGACTTCGAGCCTTACAAGGAAAGGGAGGAGAGGAGAGGGCAAAGCCAGACCAAGAGGCTAGGATATTAAATAATAGATGAAAAAGACCAGGTAACCAAAATGGTTGGATTACATTAGTAAGACCATCCAGGGGAAGGGGAACTCAGACCCTAGGCTAGAAGGCTGAAATGCCAACCATTAACCTATGGCAGGTAGAAACAGAGTTATGCTGGGAGAACCAGCAACTGGGCCTGCTTTGAGTTGTTAAATAGGTATCTCAGCCATTTGTCCCAGCATTTGAGACTTAACAGTAAGGAAGTATGAGGAGGCTGAAATGATTTAATTATAATCTCAAAAACTGTTGTAAAAGTTGAAACAGGGTTCATGCTCCAATAGTTTTCTAGGACTAGACATGCCTAGCAGGGCACACCAAGTATTATTCACTCCTTTTATCTTGGGACGCACCATTATTGTTAGAGTAATAACATTCCTGTTAGGCTCGGCCACACCATTTTGCCCAGATCTTCTGTGTTTGTTGAATCAATGTAACTACAGAAGTTTGGTTTCTAGAAATAAGTTTAGTTCCTCTTCCAGAATCTTAATTGCCTTGGTATGTGAAATCCAAGTATTACTAGTTTGGACTTTTCCTAACCATCTAAAATTGAATAACTGACACTTCCTGTCCAAGCAGGAAAGCTCTCACCATCCTTCTTCTCCATCCCTTTTTGTGCTATGATGACACCAGCTTCATAGTTGGTCAGTGAACTCATTTCATACACAGGTCCCTCTTTATTTGTAATTGCCCACGCTATAAAAGCCAGGGATGTTTGAGGAACCTCATTCACTGGTCTCTTTTCCATTTCACTCACCAGGTTAAGGTCCAGCCTGAAATGAGTTACAAGGCACTGGGCCACAGACGCAGGATTACGTGTTCAAAGTAACTCTTAACTACACAGCGTGAAGAAAGGATGCATTTTGGGAGACAGTGCTCTAAACAGAAACTAATGAGAAATCCCTTTTTAAATGGGAATGAAATTCTTTTAAAAAAATCATTTAATATTATTTTTTGTGCAGTACTGTGAAGGTATCAGATCCCTTGGAATTAGCATTACATGCAGTTGTGAGCTGCTATGTGGGTGCTGAGAATTGAATCTGGGTCCTTTAGAAAAAGAGACAGTGCTCTTAACCACTGAGACATGTCTCCCGTCCCAGGAATGAAATTCTTAATAACTGGGAAATGTTGGAAAAGAGAAACAAATAAGAGATTAGAGCAGTGATACATAAACAAAATAAAACTTAGTAAGTAATACCAACAATTGACTTTTTTAGAAAGATAAATATAATTGAAAAATGCGTAGGTATACTGACTTTTAATAAAAGCAGGCCCTTTTCTGGTAGATCTATTGGCATTAATTGGATACAGTTTGGACTTGATTCTACCTGCAGTGTTAGCTGCTGAGATTACTGCCACTAGCACTAGTCTCAAATTTCTGAGCAGACATAGCCCTGTCCAAGAAGACTGCACATAAATGCATAGGATAGACCTTACTTGGAAATTCAATATTCACTGGCTCCATCTAAGGTACCTAAATTGAACACCCACCAATCTGGTCTATTTTCACTCACATGCAAAAGTTAATATGTGCTAGAAATTGAAAAATCTCACTAACCCTGTGGGGATCATGTCCTTCATCATAGGGTGACCCCTGCAGCTGACTGCCTTAAATTTTAGTCCTCGATCTAGCTATTGCCTATCCTGTTTCACCCAGCAATTGTACATAAAAAAATGTTCTTCCTGTTCTGAACAGAAGGCAGAAACCATGCTCCACATGGAAATCCTTTCACTGTAACTACAATGGACAGTATATCACTAATTCAAATTATAAAGTTCTTTTTTGGTACAACCCTTTAACGAAAGAATTTAGAAAGTTTAATCAAGAGGAAATCAAGGTCATTGCCCTAGGAAGAAACAGACTGGGATGAAGGTGACCTCAGTCTGAATAGCTTGCCTTGGAAACATTTATCTACCAGGCTGAAGATGCAGCTGGTCTAGAATTAATATCCCCTCCCAAGGAGAAATCACTGCAAACACAATTAAAAGATTAAGACAGCATGCAATTAATGACAGCATACATTCAGCTCTGGCCAATGCTCAAAAGGAGCGAGCTGAGGACAAAATTTTGCATTACACATATCTTGTAACCTTTAAGTCACTTTTAGGTTCAGTCCCCAGGTTATGTTTTCAACAATTTAAATGGGGACTGGAGACTTGTAAGTCTAGCCACTTAGAAAGATTTACACAGCAAAAATATTGCCAGAAGTAGACTAGTGCCCTCAAACAGCAGGTCATTCTTCAGTGACAGGGTCCTGAAGTGAGTGTGCCAGAAGAGAAAAAGGCAACATTGGAAAAAATAAAAGCTGGGGTGGGGATGTCTTATAAAAGCTATGTGTTAAGCTGAGTAAGCATTTTTATCCTTCAGTTCATTTATTTAATCACTTAACAGCCAGATGGAAAAATCCACCCTCCTTTCCTCCCTGTCTCATCCCCACACCCCACTCCTCCCTACCTCTATCCTCATAGGAGCAGATCTCCTTCCCCACTTAAGTACCAACATACCCTGATGCATCAAGTCTAAATGGAACCAATTTTACCCTTTCCCACTGAAGCTAGGCAAGGCAGTCCAGGTGGAGGAAAGTGATCCAAACCCAGGTACAGAGTCAGAAACAGCCAGGACTCCCATTGTTAGGAGAGCTACATGATGACCAAGATACACATCTGCTACATATGTGGAGGGGTTCTATGTCCAGCCCATGAATACTATTTAGTTGGTGGTTCAGCCTCTGAGAGGTCCATGGCCATGTTAGCTTCTCAAGAATAACATCTGGTATACTACTTTCAAGGGTTTTGTAGGAGACGATTAATATTTACTATTGGTTTATCTACCGGTAATGCTTGCAGTTAATCTTAAACAGCTGTATAACGAAATCACCACACAGAGACTTAGCTTTTAGTTAACCTAGAACACAATGCTGGGCAATATTTACTCCCTCCTAAACCTCCAAGCCCTCAGTTTCCTAATATTTAGATTTCCCACATTAAACTTGCTTTTTGTGAAATCTTAGGTCTGGTTCATGTTCCATGTCCTCCAAGATCTCTCCTCCAGCTCTGCTCTCCTCACTCTCCTCTCACCCCTTCTCCTCCCACTCATTCCTGCTTTCTGGCTCCTCCCCTCTTTCCTGTCCTCTGCCTCCTCCCTGCTCAACACTGTGTCTAGTTGCTTTATATTGTCCTGTTTACACAAGAGTTGAGACAGGATGCCTAAAATGAGTATCACAATGCAATATCCGGATTGAAACCAGAGAGTTGGGGGTGGGGTGCAGAAGAAATCAGTATTTGAATGAACAAGGGTAAGGTGTATACATTAAAAAATATATCAACACAGGGGAAATGGAAGGAAATGGTTAACTTCTATAATGTCAGCAGAAAATATCATATGTAGGAACAAACTCATGAGGAGTCTAATGAAACAAAGCTGCATTAAGAGGAACACAGGGTCTCTCAAGAACATTATTAACTAAGCCTACAGTGGCCTTGGAAGTGACAATCACAGCCCCAAGTGGTGGAAAGAGCTAGTATCTTATGATCTGAAGCAATGCCCCCCCAAAGGCCTGGGACTCAGACCATTACAGGCTCTCCCAAACATGTTCCTCGCTTTTGAGAAGGAACTCCATTTTATTCTAAATACATGGATAACTTAGTGAAAGCTCCCAAGGCCTAGGCCCCTGTCTGTTACTGGCTATGCCAAGAATGTTAATGGGTTTGAGAAAGAACTATGCCATTCCTCTTACATGAAGGCCTCATGGAATGCCTTCATTGATCATGTCAGCCATGAACACAAAGACATTTTTTGTTTGTTTGTTTGTTTGTTTGTTTGTTTTTTCTGTTGTTGTTGTTTTCCTTTTCAAAGTGTTGTCAACCAGTATAGACTTGCCCCTGTGGAAAAAACTATTCTTTTCCCAAAAACAAATCTGGACCTTTAGGTAAATGAATTTTAATTCAGAACATGACTGTTCTAGCAAGAGATCAAATCCAAAGACTTTCTAGGTCTATACAGTCTGGTTGGAATACAAACACAACTTTAATCACAGCAGAGAGAGATAAGCTGATCCTTGTGGACTAGGCAAGCCAGGTATAGCGCAAGCTTCAGGAAAGAAAAGCTTAGGTCTGGGTGTGATGGTATAAACCTTTAATCCTAACCCTCAGGAAACTGAGGCATGCAGATGTTTGAGTTCTAGCCATTTCTGCTCAGGCTGCTCAGCTGAGTGAGTCAGTGAGTTGAGAGGCAATGCAGTCAAGTTGAGTTTGCAGAATTCAGAAAAAAAGTTTTACTGGGAGACTTTTACAGACACAAGTTGAAGAGAGAAACTAGGCACAGGTGAAGACAGACAGAGCCAGAGGATGAGAACCATCTAGAGGATTATAACATATTGCCAAAGTTAGTATGAGGTCAAACAGAGCAATTCAGTCAGAAACTAAGAGAAGCCAGACTGGAGGGGAGTCTGAGCCAGAACAGCTGAGTTGAACAGCCTAGCAAGAGTTCTAAAAGAAATAGAAAGGGTGAGTTTATTCAGCACCAAGTCTCAGAGGATGAAAACATTCTAAGCCTAGATTTGATTGTATGGAGGCTAGAAGCTTGCAGGACTAGGCCTAGGTTAGCAGATGAAGGCACTAAGTTCCTGGAGGAAAACTACATCAGGGGAATAAATGTTACTTTAACACCTTTATGTCACCACAGGCTATAATGTTGGTAGTGACCCTGAGACCGCCTTGAGCCACTCCGTAGAGGCCTGTTCTTTGATATGAGGATCGGCCCAGTAGCTGGTTGTAAATCACATTTATCTCTCTTTTTTGCTAGGGTTAGAGCCAAATTTCTGGACAAGCCCGGTCAGCATCTGTATGCTAGCATGCTAATCTCTAACAGGCCTGGTTAGCATACCTGTGGGGTGACTGAGAGGCAGTCCTCTCCCCTGGCTAAATTCTATTTAGTGTCGCCTATACTTCCCAATCCTTTACATCATCAATTCTACTCTTCCTCATCACAGCTTAATATTGGAGTGCTACCCAACACACGAGATGCCATTTCCAACCCCCACAAAACTACCTCTGAATGGATCTCACACCCAAAGGTTAAATGCTAAGAGCAGAACTTGTAGAAGACACTAGAGAAACTGGAACACTGAAGACAAACTCAAGTATTCCGAGTTTGGTGTCCAGCCACGAGGATGATTCTGCACAAGAACCCCTGCTGCAAACGCTATGCGTGGATGCGATCCCCTCAGTGAAGTGACTCAGATGCCACCACTGGTTCCAGCGAGAGCTCAGGACCACAAGGTTCCTCCCCAGGGGCCGCCGCTGACTAGCCAGTCCTGGAAGAGACCCCGCACACCAGCTCCCGCCGCTCAGCCGCCTTCTTCTCCCTGCACTCACCATGTTGCAACTTAGTAGCTTGCCTCAGTTCCCTTACAGCACCCAAGCAGCGGCGGCAGCGATCAGAGCTCTTCACCTGGAACCCTGAGAACCTGCTCAGCAGCAGGAGCTGAACCCATACAAAGGCACACGGAAGAACACGCCCCCTCTCTTGACTGGCAGGTCCGGTCAGAGGCTCTGATTGGCCAGAGATTTTTGTGTGACAGGAGGGCTCCCTTAGGGTTAGGGTGTCTCCCTTAGGGTTAGAGTGTGTGGAAGGGACTCAGCCCGTTATTCCCTGACCCTGGCTTCCAGGCCAGGACCGTGCCTTCTTCAGGTCTAAGGAGATTCACATTTCAGCAGCACTAACGCCTGTCCTCCCAGCCTCGGGACCACCCAGCCCTCCCACACTTGCCGCTCAGCCACTTGCTGCTCTCCTCTGTGGGAGGGGACCCTAGGCTCCCAAATTCAAGATCTCAGGGCATGCCGGAGGCCCCACAGCACTCAGTAAGCAGTTCTCTTTCTTCCTCCTGGTGGATCAGGCTTCCTTAGCTCATTCCTCAACTGCAGTGGAGTTACCCATCTGTTCCACAAATGGAAGGTGCCCTTGAATATTAACAAGTAAAGAGCATTTTTTAATTATTTATACATTTTATAATTAAAGAACAAAATACAAATTAAGGTGAATTCTTTATTAAATTACCATGGTGTTTAAATGCTTTAGCAGTAATATACATATATAATATAAAATATAATATAATATAATATAATATAATATAATATAATATAATATAATATAATATAATATATAAAAGGTAGGAATCACATACACCAAGAAGCCCCTTCTTGTGAGATGATTAATATGATTAATATGTCTAGAGAACATACTTAGTAGAATCAAACAATGCTGACAAAAATGATTGCAGGATTCTTAAGTTATGCTACATCATATTCATCTTTGGTGAAATGTCGAGTTTACAGTGATTTACAAGTACTACAGAGGAGTTTATTAGGATTTATAAATGACTCCCACAGGAGTCATATAGTCTTCTCAGAGAACAATATGGATTGTGTTTTGTAATAAATGCAAAATGCCCTCTTCGCAAAAAGTGTAAAAGCTGCTAACAAAATTTGGGTTGAGACTGAGTTCCTTATACATTTCATTTCTGAATATAAATGATTTTTTTAACATTTTATTTTTTATAATATTCCAAGTTTATTCACTCTCTATCCCATCTATAGGCCCCTCCTTCAATCTCTCCCGATCTCACCCTTGCTCCCTCATTTCCATCCATGCCCCACTCCATCTTTTCTGAGACTTATTCTCCAACCAAGGACTATGCATGGAGATAACCTAGAACTCCTGCTCAGATGTAGCCCATGGCAGCTCAGTATCCATGTGGGAACTCTAGTAAGGGGAACAGAGACTGTTTCTGACATGAAATCAGTAGTTGGCTCTTTAATCACCTCCTCCTATGGGGGGGGGGGAGCAGCCTGACCAGGCCACAGAGGAATACAATGCAGCCAGTCCTGATGAGACCTGATAGGCTAGGGTCAGATGAAAGGGGAGGAGGACCTCCCCTATCAGAGAAATTTCAAGAAACAATATTTTTGTTTTGTGGCTTCATGCTGGGCTCAGATAACTGCACCTAAGTTTCACCTGGTACCTGTGAAAAACCGTGTGCCCGCAAGGACCAATGAGAGAGGTTTTGTGTGTGTGTGTGTGTCTGTGTGTGTGTGTGTGTGCATGTGCAGGTCTTGGGGAGGTTTTCCCTGCAGATAAAAATTATGCACAAAAAAAGCCAGACACTTTTCTTTATTTGGTGAGGGTGCTTTGATGGGGAATCATGAGAAACCAGAACTTAAGGGCTGAAGAGCTGAATGGCCTTATCTGATTTAAAAACTCATGGGTGGGTGATGGAGAGATGGCTCAGTGGTGAAGAGCATTGGCTGCCCTTCCAGATGGTCTGGAGTTCAATTCCCAGCAGCCCACATGATGACCCACAACTGTCTACAATGGGATCTGGTGCTCTCTTGTTTCATACAGGCATATATTCAGACAGAGTGCTCATGTATAAATAAATAAATATTAAAAAAAAACAACTCATGGGTTTCTCTTTAAGGTTTAAAGCTTAAAACATATGCTCTGTTTGGTGCAGATCCAAAGAATTTGAAGGGAGCCAGTATGCTGGTGAACCACTTAAAAGACAGGCCTATCCACAGCCAGGTCAGGGTCACCTTGGCTCCCAAAGTACAAACCTTCCAGAAGTTCTTACCAGGGGCTGTTCTGAAAACACAGTCCTCACTTAAACTGAACAAGATTATATTGAACTTTGGAGGGGAAGTCGAGGCCTGTAATCTGAAAAAAAGTTCTCACCTCAATGTCTCCAAAAGGAAACAGTGCAAATTCTGGCTGTGGAGGAGGCCCTTAATGAGACGGTTTCCCTTGGAAATGGACATGTTTGGGGAAGGTGCAGGAACTGACTATATGGGAAGGATATGGGCCCTGCATACCAGTCTGATTTTTGCAGGAAGGATATTAAGTCACTAGGTGAACTCTTGGTTGTGCAAGGACTCGCTTGAATGGAAACAAAAATGTTTCCTACTGGCCTTATTTAACAATGCATTCAGCCAGTAAAAATACACAAGAGCAAGTTCGGCAGCACATAGACATATCTGAGATGTCTCCCCAGTCCTTAAAAGACACATTGATTTAAGTCCTTTTGGGATAATGGTAGTTTTGGTTGAGTTGCCCCTGGAAGTTGGTCCTACTTCTATATGTGTCCAGTGTCTCTGTCTATTTTGGCTTTTGCATAACTAGAACCTGGGAGGCGGCCTCCTCCTTTTATTCAGGGTAACAAGCCTGATTGGAGTCAAATGGGTTCCCGACAGTTGGAGGCCACAGTGAGGAGACAGAATGGAAGTGCTGGGAATGTTGTGTGAATTTGTTTCCATCTTAATCCTGAGTGTGGGATTTCAGTTTGCACATAGTTCATCCACACCTATTAATGGTCTCTCAGGACATGGCTTTTTGACAGCTGATAACAGGCCTGCCTCGTGCACTGAGAGGGCCTCTGAGCACATCCTGGAGTAGAGAGAAGGTGGCTGTATCTGCAGTTGATGGGGACTGATATGGAGACTCTCAAAGGACCCTTGATCGACAACAGCCCAGAGAAGTAAAGCGGTCTGTTTTACGTATTCCCCACAATGGGGAGGCTGAGGCATAAACACCCCCAAATAAAGCAGAATTGTAAAAAAACAAAAATAAAACATAACAAGCACTTATAAGAAAATAGGAAAGAATTGCTACCCTCCCATGATTCAGAAGTCATGATGTGTTAATATTATAAAGCATTCAGTGAGCAGAAGCATAGTGATTTTTTCTTAATTGGGTTTACAAAATTTATTTTTAATATATTATATATATTAATATAGATATGTGATATATTATATACTGTATAACATATATTTATATGTAATTGTATATATATTATATATTTTTATATATTTATGGATTGTTATTTTATATAAATATATTAATATAGTTATAGAGATATATTTTATATATATTATGTATACCATATATATTTATATATAATTACATATTATATATTTATTGATTGGTTTTTATATACATATATTTATATAGATATATTTTATATATTTATGGATTGTTTGTTCACACAGTACCCTAGTAGTGCAGGACACCAGACTTATGTTACTAAAAAACAAACCTTTAATCGTCAGATGAGAGTGCATATAGAGTTGACACAGCTTTACACTCGTGTATGCACATCTTGAAAAGTTGGCAAAATCACAAGGCTCTGCTTTATACATTCCAAAGAATCACTGGATAATGTAATTCATGGTTATGGATTCTCGTTGCTGGTGGGAAGACTACAGAGAGGAGTAGGTTGTTGGCCCATGACCTCATTCTAGTGAGCTCATCATCGAAGGGCAGGGACATGATTCATTGGGGTGCGGGTGGCAGGGAGGGAAAACAAGGGAAGAGAAATAATGGAACCCTTTGATGCCGCATCAGATCAGAATTGAAACCCAAGCCAGGGATGAATCCAAGGCTGCTTGTCTCATGGCCGAATTGTTTCTCTTGCCTCTGATGCAACTGCTCTGTAGTGAATCCTATCTAAAAAGAGGTTTAGTTGCTGCCCTTTCCAGCCTGTCCTTATATGATTCAACTGTGAAATTGTTGCAGAAGAAATAGAAGATAAATAGTACTCACTAGGACCTCAGCAGTTATTTTCCTCAGTAGGAGGCACTGGGGAACAGAGAGAAAAGTGAGTGTGGATGTGAAGGTTGAGTTAAGGCCATGACAAGATAGATGCTGGGTTTATTTCCTAAATTTTATATAGTAAAATACATACAATTTCAACTTCCCATAGCAGCTGTTTGTGTTTGTCTGTTTTGATTTGTTTTGGATGGTTGGATTTTGTTTGTTTGCTTGTTTTTGTTTTTCTAGGCTGTCCAGGACTCTGTAGACCAGGCTGGCCTTGAACTCACAGGCCAGGCTTCAGTCAGATCTTACTGAAGAAAGGAAAAAGAGGCTCTATGTCAACAGTCTTTCACTACAGTGGCAGTTTCCCGAACTTGGCTTATGGGAAAGAAATATGATTTCCATTGTCATATTGTAATGTTCTCTGTGTTCCTTTGTGTCAGTCATTCTTCAAATACAAGAATAGGAAACTGAGGGACTTAAACAGAACTCGAGAAAGACCCATGAAGGAGCCACAGCTTCTCAGCCCATGTGGAGGTCAGGCAGTGGCTTCAATTTTTTTCTCAAGAAATTGGCATAGTGAATTCAGGTGGCACTAACCGCTCTGGTGACTACAGGGAATTCAAAACTCCTCCAGAACTCCTCTCGTCCAAGGGTTTGGATGAATTCCTCTGCGAAGGTTCCTATGTGTGTCTGAGCTTGGAGAGCATCCCTGAAGAGGAGGAGAGGGTCTTCCACCCTTCACCCTTAAATGTCTCTCATCATCTACCTGTGCAGGCCTGACCCAGGTGCATTTACCATTTATAAAACCATGAGGGTGTGCATTTGCGGCCTGTGGTCTCCTTAAATGTCATAATCACTATGACACTATTCTATCCTATTCTATTCTGATTACTGTAATCCTAGAGAAACTTCTTTTTCTCAGGGGTCCCGATCTGATCGTGAAATTGTTGTCATATGTAGCCAATATGGAAGATGGGATGGGGTGGAGTGGGTAAGGTGTGTCTATGCAGGCTCAGAGTAAGATTTCTTTCCCTGATAAGAAACAGAGAATTCAGATAATCTCACAGATGGCTGGGGAAAGCAGTGGAAGTTGATTGCTTTTTTT
The DNA here is from genome assembly GCF_030254825.1 of Meriones unguiculatus. NCBI lineage: Eukaryota > Metazoa > Chordata > Mammalia > Rodentia > Muridae > Meriones > Meriones unguiculatus. Next base: position 883,311 of record NW_026843580.1, on the reverse strand, counting down.
ATAATGGCTGAGTATATGCTTTTGTGTAAATGTGCCACGGTTTCTTTATCCATTCTTCAGTTGTGGGACATCTAAGTGGTTTCCAGATTCTGACTATTACAAATAAAACTGCTATGAATGTAGTTGATTAGGTGTCCTTCTTATAGAGCTTCTTTGGGGGATATATCCATTAGTGGTATAGCTAGCTCTTTCCAAATTTCTGAGAAATCGCTAGATTAATTTCCAAAGTGCTTGTAAAAGTTTTCACTCACACCAGCAAGGAAGGCTTGTTCCCCTTTGTCCTCATACTCACCAGGATCTGCTACAACTTGAGATTTTTGATCTTAGCCTTTCAGACTGGGTATGAGATAGAATCTCAGAGTAATTTTGATTTGCATTTCTCTGATGATGATGGAAGGTGAGCATTTCTTTAAGTGCTTCTAAGCCATTCAAGATTTCACTGTTGAAAATTCTTTGTTTAGTTCTGTAAAATTATTTAATTGGGTCATTTTTTATTGTAGTTTGATTTCTTGAGTCCATTGTATAGTTTCGATATTTGTTGAAAATAGGATTGATGTGTTCTTTTCCTAATGTGTAGATTGACATTTAGTTCCATTGATAGTGTTTACTCCTTATAGATCTGTTGGTGTTCTTTTCAGAAAGTTGTCTCCTGTGCCAATGAGTTCAAGGCTCTTTCCAGGTTTCTCTTCTAACAGATTTAGTATTTCTGCAGTTATATTGAGGTCTCTGATCCACTTGGATTTGAGATTTTTTTTCAGGGAGAAAAATATATATCTATTTGTATTTTTCTACATGCAGAGATAGTTAGACCATCATGGTTTGTTGAAGAGGCTGTGTTTTTTCCATTGTACGGTTCTGGCTTCCTTGTCAAAAATCAATTGACCAAAGGTATGTGGGTTTATTTCTGCGTCTTTGATTCAATTCCATTGATCAACCAACCAGTCTATCTCTATGCCAGCACCATGCAGTATTATTACTATTGCTGTGTGTTGTAACTTGAAGTCAGGGATGTAGATAACTCCAGAAGTTCTTTTGTTGTCTAGGACTGTTTAAGCTGTTCTGGGTTTTTTTATTCTTCCATATAAAGTTTAGAATTGTTCTTTCAAGATCTGAAAAGAACTGCATTAGTATTTTGATGTGATTGCATTGAATCTGTAGATTGCCTTTGGTTAGATGGCCATTTTCACTATGTTAATCCTATGGATCCAGGAAATTGGGAGATCCTTCCATTTTCTGACATCTTCATTTTCTTTCTTCAGACCATTGAAGTTCTTTTCATGCAGGTCTTTCACTTATTTGGTTAGAGTCACACCAAGATACATTATAACATTTGTGGATATTATGAATGGTGAAGTTTTCTTAATTTCTTTCTCAACACATATGTCCCTTATGTACAGGAGGGCTATGGATTTTTTTAAAACATTAATCTTGTATCCAGCTACTTTGCTGAAGCTGTTTATCAGCTATAGGAATTCTCTTGTGGAATGTTTGGGGTCGCTTACATATACTGACACCTGGTCCGAAAATAGCAATATTTTGACTTCTTCCTTGCTGATTTGTATGCCCTTGATCTCCCTTCATTGTCTTATTGCTCTAGCTAGAACTTAAAGTACTATATTGAAGAGGTACAGAAAGAGTGGACATTCTTCTTCTGTCCCTGATTTTAATGAAATTGCTTTGAATTTTTCCACATTTATTCTGATGCTTGCAATTAGCTTGCAGTATATAGTCTTTATTATGTTTAAACGTAGATATTGTATCCTTAATCTCTCTAAGACTTTCATCATGATGGGATGTTGGATTTTATAAAGCACATTTTCTCCATCTAATGAGATGACAGTGATTTTTTCTTTAAATTTTTTTAATGTGGTGGATTACATTGAAGACATTTTGTATGTTGAATCATCCCTGCATCCCTGGGATAATGTATATGATGTGTCCTTGGATTCAGTTTGTATTTTATTGAGTTTTTTTAAATGGAAGTTCATGCATGAAATTGGTCTGGAATTATCTTTCTTTGTTGGGTTTTTATATAGTTTAGGTTTCAGCATGACTGTGGCCTCATAGAATGAATCTGGCAATGTTCCTTCTGTTTCTATTTTGTAGAACAATATGAAGAGTATCTGTATTAGTTCTTTTTTGAATGTCTGACAGAATTCTGCACTAAAACCATCTGGGTCTGGGCTTTTTTTTTTTGATGGGAGATTTTTGATGATTCCTTCTATTTTCTTAGTGGTTATTGGACTGTTTAAACTTTTTCCTGATCTTGATTTATCTTCGGTAGGTGAAATCTATCCGGAAAAATCCTTTGTTTACTTTAGATTTTTTAATTTTGTAAAATATAGGCTTTTGAGTTAAGGCCTAATGATTTTTTTTATTTCCTCATTGTCTGTAGTTATGTTCCCCTTTTTGTTTCTGATGTTTACCTGGATACTCTCCCTCTGTCTTTTAGTTAGTTTGGCTAAGGGTTTGTTTATCTTGTTGATATTTTCAAAGAATCACCTTTTGGTTTTATTGATTCTTTGTATCAGTCTCTTTGCTTCCAATGTATTGATTCCACCCTCAAGACTGAATATTTCCTGTCAACTGCTACATGTTGGCGTGTTTGCTTCCTTCTCTTAGAGAGCTTTCAAGTATGCTGCTAAATTGCTAATTTGGGATCTCTCCAATTTCTTTATGAAGGCACTTCATTTATCAAAAGGCTGTGAGCTTTTCTCTTAGGACTACTTTCATTGTGTCTCATAAGCTTGGGTATGTTTTGCCTTCATTTTTATTGTAAACTAAAATGTCTTTTATTTCTTCCTTTGTTTCTTCCATGATCATGTGGTGTTTCTCTTGTTGAAGTCTAGCTTTAATCCATGGATGTCTAATAAGATTCATGGAGTTATTTCAATCTTCTTATATCTTCTGAGGCTTGCTTTGTGACTGATTTTATGGTCAAATTTGGAGGTTTCCCGAGCCACTGAGAAATGTTCTGTATATATCTGTTAGGCCCATTTGATTCAAGATGTCTGTAAGTTTATTTATTTCCCCACTTACTTTCTGTCTTGATCTGTCCTTTGGAGAAAGTCTGTGCTGAAGTCTCTGACTATTAATGTGTGAGATCCAATGTGTGATTTAAGCTTTAGTAATATTTCTTTTATGAATGACACTACCCTTACATTTGCATCATAGATGTTCATTATTGAATGGTTGTAGTGGTGGATTTTTCCTTTAGTGAGTATAAAGTGTTCTTCCCCATCTCTTTTGATTAATTTTGATTGAAAACTTATTTTGAGACATGAAAATGGCTACTTCATCTTGTGTTTTTTTTGGGTCAATTTGCTTTCAAAACCTTTTCCAGCCCTATACTCTGAGGTAAGGGCTATCTTTATGCATCATTATTTTTTAGTGTAATCACCCACACCTCAGAACACTCTCTTGATAGTATCCCTAATGACCTATCTATCAAGGCACACACTCAGAAGAATTCTCTACAAGACAATAAACAGCCAACATCCTTTCCTAAGATCCACAGAGAGAAACAGAAGTGAAGAAATTAAACATCATAAACCTAAAATAGACAAGTGAAGATAGCAACAACTAGAATCACAATTATCCCAAACCCAGATAACTAGACACCAGAGTGAAATCAAAATCATTAACACCCAGGACAGCAAATCACCACAACCCTACTAGAGGAGACCCTGAGGAATTCAATATAGCCACAGAACAAGACAATGATTTCAAAACAAAGATAAATCAAGGATATAGCACAGGATATATATAAAACCTCAATGATGTCTGTGAAAACAAAAAGTGAAATAAAACACTGAAGATAGTTGAAGACATTTTATTACAAAAGGAATCGATAAAATGAAAAACTGAGATATATCTAGAAATAAAAAATGGCTGAAGAAGTCTAACAAAAACTCAAGTGATAAGCCTCACCAACACAGTCCAAAACATGAAAAAGACATTCTCATGACTAGAGAAAAATACTATTCCTTAATTTCTCATCCATTATATTCTCTGATTCTTGATTTTACTGAGCTCTTTAATCTATATTGGTGAGTTTTGTTCAGAATGATACATAAGGATCCTTTGAATTATTTTATGTGCACACTTCTAGTTTGACCACAACAATGTGATGAAGATGCTGTCTTTTTTTCCAGTGTTTAATTCAAGATTTCTTATTTTAAAAATATTAACTGTCCATAGGTATTTGGATTTCTGCATGGGTTTTTCATCTCATCATCAAGCAAAGCGTTTGTTACTCTGCCAGTACCATGCTGTTACTACTATAGTTTTTAGTTCAATTTAATCTTTGGATGGGTGATCCCTCTTGCAGTTCTTATTTAGGATTGTTTTAGGTTTCATGGTTTGTTTGTGCTTCTATTTAAAGCTGAAAATTGTCCTTGCAACAATTGTCCTTTCAACAATTGACAACAGAATTGTCTGGAATTTTGATGAAGATTGCACTGAATGATTGCAATGAGGATTGCATTTTTTTATGATAGAGAGTTTTGCTGTATTAATCTTAGTTGTCAATGAGTAGGGGAGATCTTCCTAGCCCTTGCCCAGGCATAAAGATAAACCATCTTCAATATTACAGCAGATAACTGAAAATCTTCTTCATAACAAAGGACCGCCATCATTCTGAAAATGAAGAAGTGTACAAAAAGCTAAAATACGTTCACCAACTACACATCCAAATATATTCTAATATTCAAATGAATAAATAAGTCAAAAGAAAAATTAGATATCAAGAAAATATACAATACGAATAATACACAATATAATTCTAAATAAAGAATTCTTTATTACTATTATTAATTACAGTTTATTCACTTTGTATCCCAGGTGTAGCACCCTCCCCATCCCCTCCCAATCCCACCCTCCCTTTTCTTCTCCTATGCCCCTCCCCCAGTCCAATGATATCATAGGACTTCATTCTCTTCCATCTGACACAAGTCTATCAAGGCTCATCAGGACTGGCTTCATTGTTTTCCTCTGTGGACTGGTAAGGTTGCTACCCCCTCACATGGAGGTGATCAAAGAGCCAGCCCATGAGTTCATGTCATGTCACAATTTGCAGATGATATATGGTAGTAGACCTGAGTGACCCCAAAAATTTTCCCAGGGAACACCTACAGCTGATAAATCTATTCAGCCAAGTGCCCGGATACAAAATCAACTCAAAAAAATTAGTAGCACTCCTGTATACAGAAGACAAAAGGGCTGAGAAAGAAATTGGGAAAACAACACTCTTCACAATAGCCACAAAGGACATAAAGTACCTTGATGTAACTCTAACCAAACAAGTGAAAGACTTGTATGAAAAAAAAAAAACTTCAGTCTCTGAAGAAAGAAATAGAAAAAGATATGAGAAGAGAATTTTTAAAGAAATAATTCAAATGGCTGAGAAACATTTAAAGATATGTGCAAGATCGATAGTCACCAGGGAAATGGAAACCAAAAGTAGTTTCAGGTATGGTCTAAAGAGAGTCACATTGGCTAAGAATATTCAGACATTGCTAGTAGGAGTACAAAAATGTATAGCCACTAAGGACATATTTGTGGCTTTTCCTCAGCAATATGGAGAATGTTCTGCCTCAAGAACCAGCTATACCACTCTTGGGCATATATCCAAAGAATGTTTCATCTTTCCATGGAGACATTTATGCAAACATGTTTATGATTGCTTTAATCAACACTTCCAGAAATTGCATAAAACCCAGATGTCCATAACAGAAGAATAGATAAAGAAAATGTGGACATTTATACAACAAAACAGTACTCAGTCATTTTACAAAGTAAATCATGAAATTCGAAAGAATATGCATATCTGCAAGCAAACTAGAAAAAAATCATTCTGAGTATATAGTAACACAAGTTCAAAAATACAAATATGGCACGTATCTTCTCACATGTTAATATTACTTTTAAAGTGAATGATAAGCAATGTACAGCACATGAAACCATGTAGGATACACACAGAATAAGGGACTAGTGTTTGAGAACAAATAACTAGATCTCCCTAGGAGAGGTTAATAAAATAGTTATTGATAGATGGAAGATGGGCTCATAAAGAAGAATCGGTTGGAAGTGGGAAAAAGGACATTATGGAAAGTAATATGAAGAGAGACAGTGAAGATGAAATGTCAATTGAATATTACTGTAGTAACCTAATACAGCAAAAGCTGCCTATCTGAAGGTGATCCAAATGAAATAATACGAGAGAGTCCCAACAGCATGTCATTTGTCATCAAATGAAGTATGTGTTATATCTACTTGAGGTGGTGGACAAAAGAGTCTTATTAGAATTTCTAAACAATGCACACTTTTATCAAGATTATAATTTGCTCTCAATAAATTTACTACAAGTCTCTATCGCTGAATACAGCATTTACACAACTCACTGAATATAGAGAAATTAAGCTAGTGCCTACATAGAAATTTCACTATATAGGTACATTTATCTATATCTGAATTGATATATATATAGAGAGAGAGAGAAAGAGAGAGAGAGAGAAATAGATTTATGTGTGTGTTATCTGTATATGTATTTTTAAATTCCAATAACCAAATATTGCAAGATTATACATAGGAGGCATCAATTAATTATTTTGTTTGTTTATATATAAGAGTTAACAGTACATCATTTTTTCACTTTCCTACATTCAAAGCCTCTTGCAGTTTTAGCTCTTGAAATTTCATGGCTGCGTTTTCATGAATGGAGTTTACATAAGTTAGATGTCAAATTTTGATTTGCATTATATTGTATATATCTCATTATAATAATGTATATAGTAAAAATACCATGAAATTATATCAGTAGTAATTATGATAAACAGTATTACAGTAAACTAGAAAAGTATAGAGATGAAGTACTTTTCGTTTTGGTTGTTGTTATAAGATAGTTGACTGAGCCCAGCCACATCAAGATTTTTGTTGCCAGGTTCAAAACTGAGTTCATAATCACAGGCTTCAAAACTTACTCCTATCCTGATTCTTAAAGTGATTAATGTTTGTCTTTTAATCAGGAAAGAATGTAAAGAGGAAAGTGGCTGATAATCTAAGCTAAGCATACAACTTATAAATTTGTTGTCTGTCTTGATTTAAATTGCTTATGAGCAGCTTGCCCCCTCTTTTGGTCCTGTATAATTCTGAATTTGGTGCCAGACTTCCAGGAGGAAATCTGAATACAAAAGCTGAGTTGAGAACCCTGAACCCAGGTGTCCTGCATAAGGCTGAGTCACTAGTATTTACTTTCTTGGTCAAAACCCCATGTCAAAATATGAATGAATTCTCTCCCTCTCCAGCCCCCACACCAATGTCCCTATTCTAGTCCACTGATAAGGGATGTCCTCCTCCTCTACTATCTTACTGTAGCCTATCAAGTCTCATCAAAATTGTCGGGATCTACTTTCCCTGTTGCTTAGTTTAGCCACTTTGACTGAAAGAAGTGATCAAAGAGGTAGCAAAGTGATCAAAGAGTGACTGCCCCTGCTCCCCTTACTAAAGGAAATCAAATGTTCAAAGTACGCTTCACAACAGCAATCCAAAACAAACAAGCTGTTTTTGTTTTTGTTTTTTTTTTATGACCTACAATTTTGTCTCAGACCCTGGTGTTCTCCAAAGTCACTGTGGACCATAATGAAATCATACAGGTTGTAGAAGAAAGAAAGAACCAAACATGTTTTTCACCTGGAGGAACCAGATGTAGAGCCCCAGGGCTATGGGATTCCAAGAGTACATGGATGACAGGGAAATAGAACAACAAAAAGACAGCAAATTCAGAGCAAGTCTGGCTACAGTGACAGAAATATCTCAGTACTATGACCCTCAGTTGTCTGGACTTTGCTACAGTGTTTGTACTGACCTGTCATGTAAAACTTTGGGTATGCACAGACTAAGAGCCTGAAGCAACAGTAGGAAGCAGCTGTAGCATACAAAGTCTTCTCTAACACTGCTGAGGTCTGAGCCTGTTACAGGACCTAAGCCAAGAATCTCCTTGGATCAGCCTCAATGCAGGGGACTGTCTCTGCATAGTGAAGAGTCTGACATGTCCCTTCCTTTGCTTTGTCTCAGCCTCCTCCTGAAACCTTTGTTTACATCAATGAGGATGCCTCTGCTCAGTTGTGGTTATTACTGGGGGCCCAACAACTACATGGAGGCAGACGTTAACCTTGCTACATTTATTCCCATTTCCATCCCACTTGACCTACATTATAATGTCCGGAATGTTTTTGACAGAGAACCAAGTCAACTATGGAATGCCGATCTGTGAGTACTTGCTTGAATGTGCTATGGTTGCTCTGGTTAAAAGACAGTACATGACCTGCTAAACACATGTAATTCCATTGAGAATAATGAACTAGATAGAGGACAATGTGAAAAACAGTTTCACATTTTTTTTTCAATGCAGTTTATTCAGGAACATTGAACAATCCTCGGACCCTGGGGAAAGCCAGCCCACAGCTTAAATAGCCTCTGGGTAGCCAACCCAGGCGTGCCACGGGGGCAATGCAGATAGGTCCACATACATGGAAGCAAGCCAGATCCTCGGCCTTAGCCAAATGTGGAGTTGTTCGTGACAGAGAGCACTCACCATCGGGAAGGTGGAAGGCAGAAACCAGCTCCATCTTTAAGGCATAGCATTCCGCAGCTCTCTACAGTTCCCCCTTTTTGTTTTAGACGCATGGAAGCAAGCCAGATCCTCGGCCTTAGCCGAATGTGGAGTTGTTCGTGACAGAGAGCACTCACCATCGGGAAGGTGGAAGGCGGAAACCAGCTCCATCTTTAAGGCATAGCATTACGCAGCTCTCTACAGTTCCCCCTTTTTGTTTTAGACACATCAGGCAAGAGTAGAGGTCTGATCTCTGATATTAGAAATAAATTGGGACTTTGTACTGATGTTCATTTAGGTGTCATCCACCCAAAGAGCATCAGACCCGTCCGATACCTTTTTCTCAGAGGCAGGACCTGGGGCATCAACCCGCATGCAATCAGACATGCTCTTCTCTGGGTCCAAAGTGGCTGACCCTGAGTGCAGTGCTTAGCCTCGCATCCTGAGCGTATCATTTTAGCTTTTTATGGTATCCAACCATGCTTGGGGAGAATGTCCTGCTTCAATGGCTGTAAAGGCCTGAATGATCATGGCTGCATCACACTGTTGTGAGACTCTAATCTTGCATATATACCACAGGCAAACCAAGGAGACCAACACCAGAAGGCCTGCTAACACTCCCATGCCCACCCATTCCTTCAGATGATTCATGGCTGTAGCAATCCATGTTGATAATCCTGTGGCTCGTCCTGCGTCTACTCTGGTAGAATTTACTGTGACAATGGCCACTCTCAGCTGCTCCATCGTAGTATCGAATTCTCCAGTCCAATTACCTAAAATATAGCTCGACAATTGTTTAGACAGATTTGCAGCACAGGAAAAAATTCACATTTTTTTTCTGCTTCATTGTGCATTGCAAACATTTACACTTCTCTGTGTTATGTTTCCAGCCAGAAATAAATCAGGGATAGGAAAACCTAACTTTTGTGTCTGATCCATGGTGTGATTCCATGGTCAGGCTTATATATTAATAACACACTGACTCTAATATGTCCTGATAAGTTTCCATTCTTCTCAGGTCTATTTAGCCATCTAAAGATCTTATGTTTGAATATCTGTTTCTTTCCAGAGACTTGGAGAGTTCTGCTAAATTGAACTTGAATATCCCTATGTCTTCAGTACAACTCTTAGGATCTCATGTTTCTCATATTCTGGCTTTAGTATCTTTAAAGTATCTCAGAGTTTAGACGCTGTGGTCATAATCATTACTTATTTATTTATCATTGACATTGTAATATAGTGTTCTGAAATTCGTGTGTTTCATGCCCATATTCTGTCTTCTACTTAGATCTGCTGGAAACCCAGTGTTCTGTGATTTGATTGCAAGCTCTATGATTTTCATTTCCAACCTTTCTGTCTTTCTCCTCCTTCAGAATATCAGTTTTATCTTAGGATTTATTTTACGAGGTACTGAGCATTGTCTGTGTATTGCTGTTTATTCTATCCCTCATCGAAGTTCTCCTGGAAACTGTTGATTCTTGTCTCAATGCCCAGTTGAATTCATTGCTTGATTCTGTCTTCTTTTCTGTTGTTCATCTCTTTACTTTCTGAAGTATTCATCTTCCACTTTATCTCTCTGATAAACTGTGAGTTAGGTTGTTGGTTATTTATGATACTGTAGAGGAGTCATTAGGCTTTTTCATATTTCTATTGTTTAGTTGATACTATAAATGGTACACATGTTCATCTGAACATCAATTTTGGGATTAGTGTGGTCCTTTGATGAAAAGTACCTTATTGAAACCTCAATACATATTTCCTCTCTGAGCAGGAAACAAACATACATGCCTGTGGTCCTGGTACTTGTATTGTTATGGAGTACTTAAATAGAAAAACAGACACACTAGAATTCCTAATTTATTTTGGAAGTAAGGGACTCTTAGGAATGCTTTCACAAGATGGAGAAACCATAGTTCAGTAGCTCACTGCCGCTGGAGAGAGAAGGAATTCCAACACAGGAGGAAGGAAAGAGCCAATCCTCAGAGATAGACAAGAGACAGAAAAGACTGAATTGTTAATTGACAGAAGTCTTAATCTAGATTCTGTTTGTCCTGTGATAGGTGGATCTAGTCTTAATTCCTTGAAGTAGTTTACACAAAGAAATAAAATTTTCAATATATTAACATGTCCACAATCTGTAATCTATTCTGAAATCCTCACTTTAGGAAAAGCAAGTGTATGTAAACAGCTGGGTTAGACTCATGCTTTAGAGCTAAAGCTGGGGTACCAAAAAGGATGGTTCTGGGCTACAAAATGAACAGCCTTTCCTCTCTCTGAATGTGTAATGGCAGATAAGATTTCAGCACAATGAGAAGCATTGAGGTATATCTTCAGCAGGAATGAAAGGACATTAAAAAGTTTGATTTTGTAACTATGACAAGACTAGCCATACTGTCAACATGTCAAGAGATCTGAGAGAAATTTGAGCAGGCAGTATAATCCAAATTTCTTTTATATCTGTCAAAATGACAGAGACTTCACAGATCCCTGGCACCCAGTCGGAGATCCTCCATGGCAATCTCAAAGACTTCATAGCCATCAGAGTTTGGCAGTCTTTTGATGCCACACCAAACAACATTAAGGCTTCAACTGCCACACAGGGCATCATCGGCCTCCAAACACCAGACTCATGAGGCCTGAAAGATTTTTTTATGAAGGAGGCACTTGGGAAAATTCACCTACCCTAGCCAGGCAGAGTATGGCATTTAACTCTACAATTTCCATAGGTTGGGCAGGGACAAACTGGTGGGAGAAACATGTGGCAATTCATTGTTCAGTTTTCAGCATTACCGCAGTTATAATATGATCAAAGAAAAGGCCATTTCTGTCCATTTTATTTGTGGATAGGCATAGCTAATGACTCCAGATGTCTGTCAGAGAAAGCCTTTTTCATTAAATTAATTCCATATTTGACAGAGCTCTCTGGGATTTGAGGAGGAGCATCTCATTTATTACCATACCTTTTCACTTGAATATTTTTACTAATTAAATCAATTCACATCTTAGTAATATGTTGCACCCTTCTTTACTCCCAATTCCACCCTCTCTCCCACATCCCCCTCCCCTATCTTTTCCCATAAATACACACTGCAGCTCCTGTAGTCTTAGGATAAGTGAGTTGTCTCCATCCCCTGTGGTCTGTTAGGGTAGCACAATCAGGGGAAAGTGATCAACAATCAGAAAACATATTGCATGTCGGAGTTATCTTCCTCTTCCCTAACTACTGGACCCACATGAAGCCTAATCATCCCTTCAACTACTTATATGTAGAGGACCTAAGTTCAAACCATGCATTGTCCTTGGTGGTGCTTCAGACACTGTAGAACCCTCTGGTCCCTGTTGCATTGGCCCTGATAATCTTCATGTGGAGTTCCTGTCACACATATATACATGAATGAGTATATGGATATAACCAACTGAATCAATTGTTTACTCTTTAGAATTACTTTTATGTGATTGGAAAAACATCAGCACTCAGCTCAAATGGAAAAAATGGAGAACGAATTTATTGTTGAATAAATTTGAGAGTCTGGGAACACAATTAAAGTCATCCCAAATCCCATGTTTCAATATGGAAGTAGATTCATGCATTTTTCATAGTAAGTGAATAAAGACAGCTATAAGTCCAATATATCACTGGAAACATCAGAGAGGAGGTAGACAGCAAGATGGAGAAATTTATCATACAGGCCTAAGATGCTGTATGATGTAATTCTTGTCTTTTAGAGAGGCAGAAGCCAGTGGTGTTCTGGGTTACTGAATTCCAAAATGATTTTGTTCACTGTCTGTAAGAGATCATCTCAACATTAGAGGTGTCCAAGAAACGGCGACTCAGGATGTGTCAGGTAGTCTGGACTATGGTAATGAGGCCCCAGAGCTACTACATTCCAATCTCTCCATATCATTAAAGTTTTTATAGCCAGTCTTTGCAGACACAGCTGTTTCCAGGAGTTCTCATTGATACATGTATACAATCATACAGTTCAATATTACTTTGGGATAATCCCTGGGAAAGACTAATTTTCTTTCTCTCAGTTGTCCTCATTGCCTGGTGTTGACCAATAGATTCTCTCTTAACATAGCATCTGGCCATATATCTCAGATTAATGCAGTACAACCAAATGGTGTTTCTTCCCAGTGATGGTAGGGCTGAAAGCAGAATCGTTCCTTCAGTAGAACCTAGTGGCCTATAGACTCATGATTTCTGTTAGGGTTACCCAGACTCTTATCTACCACAGGTTTTGAAAGAAGCTTCTGAAGTCCCTTCCCTAAACACTGAAGGCCATGAGTGAGAAAGTTCAGCCCACCTATGTGCAACAAAGTTACACCTCCTCCCAAGGACGTTCAGCCAACCAACCTGCAACAAAGTTACACCACCTCCCCTTGAGAGCACTTTTGTACTGTCTGAAAATGCTTGGGGTTTTCCTCTCTTTTATATGCTAGTATAACTTACTTTTTTCTTTCACTGCCTTACCTAGGAAACTCTAATTCTTTATTTAATTTGCAAGCTTCATGAAATACCTTTTCTTTATTTATTGCTATTTACATTTTGTAAAGAAAATTAATTTTTACATTAGATTTACATGTGTTTTGCCTACATGTCTGTGTGTGCATGGTTACTTCAAAGGCCAGTGAAGGATGTGGATACCCTAGAAGTGGTGGTACATATTTTTGGAACCTAAAACTGGCTACTGGGACTTGAATCAGGGTCCTCCACAAGAGCAGCAAGTAGTCATAACATATCAGTCATTTCTCAGGGCCCTAGAACACTATTTTACACAGGTTTATTTATTTTTATTTTATGTCTTGAGTGCTTACCTTCTTGTATATGTGTGAATGCCCAGGTATGCTGGTGCCCAAAGATGCCAGAAAGGATCTTATGACCTAGAGCTACACATGGATCCAAGGCTTCCCAGTGGGCACTGAGAACTGATACTAGCTTTTACTCAAAGGGGTCTGTGTGCTTAAATGCCTGGGCATCTGCCTATCCACCAAAGAGATACTTTAACAGTAAGAGTGCATACGAACTTGTTAAAATTTTTAAGTGAGTATAAAATTAAATCATTTCAAAATAAAAGGACATGAAGTGGTTAATCATATTCCTAGTGAACACCTTAGTAACTCTTCCATACCCCAATGCCTCCACAAACAGAAAGATCATCAGCACCTATATATTCAGCAGTCATACGACATAGACAAGTGACAATGCACAGAAAAAAAAATATTACTAGATGCAGTTTAATTTCTTAGGTTTTAGGAGCCATTCTATGATGTTCCTAAGTTGTCTGGGCTCATTCACAAAAGCTTCAAATGTCACAGGAAAAGTCATGGCCTAAGACCTCTAAGTTTCTGAATTTGATAAAGAATTTCTAGAAAAAAAATGACTGACTATACTCATCGCTCTATCCCTATGTGTTTAGAATGAAATGGAAAAACTATCAAATTTTGCTGACTGTATACTTTGCCATGGAGGAGATCAATAAGGACAAACAATCGCTTCCTAATATAACCATGGGTTTCCATGTCTACAATTCCTTTAATTCTAACAAAAGAACCCTTGAGGGCCCTCTGATGTTCTTGTCTGGGAGGAGTGATCATATCCCTAATTACAAATGCAAAACAAAACACAAAGCTCTAGGAATCATTTCAGGAACCTGGCCAGAATTTTCTGCTGCTATTGGAACACTTTTGGAGCTCTACAAAGTCCCACAAGTAAGTTAGGAAAGTATTTTTGTTCACAGTCACTTAGGAAACCTGACCAAAAGAAAACAAACAATTGTTTACTTTAGACAGATTTCAAAATCATTGAATGAATTACCTTAGTATGGCAATGATTAGTAGGGGAAAGAGTGTGGTGAAAAGCATGAGCAGGACATGAGCAGTATATTCTGATAATTTCAAAGCAGATAACTTAATAATACTCGTGATTCTATCTCTAAATGCTGGCCAGATGTTCTGTGAATACTGGGGCTGTATTTGCTCACAAGTCAAATTTTACAACACCTAAGTGCCAAATCTTGCATATAAATATCTCATAATACATAGAATGGTCAATATCTGACATAAGAAAATAAAAAGTACAGGACATGTTACTAAATTTGCAACAATCCTCAAATGAAAAATTTTCAAGGAATTTTTATGATATCATTCAGGATAATACACCTCAGAGAGCAAAGAATATCTACATAGGTATATTCCAAATACTGACTATTGCCAGCCTATACTGAAGCAAAGCATCCATCAAAAGGCATTAGTATAAACAAAGAAAACATTGGGTGCGTGTAAGGGTAGGGAATAATCAAGATCACAAAACCCACAGTGTGGCTCTGATTGTTATCACTCAGTTAAACAATTCATATGTGAAGAATGAACCTATTTCCTCTCTTAAGGTGATGGCCCCAAATACATAGAACATCAGAATCACTTTTGTTCCTGTGTTTCTTCAGGTCACATATGGACCTTTTAATGCCGAGCTAAGTGACAAAGTTACATTCCCATCCCTTTATCAGATGTTTCCTAAAGACAGAGGCCTAACCCATGGTGTGATCTCTTTATTGCTGTGCTTTGGCTGGAATTGGGTGGGGCTTTTTGTGGTTGATGATCTGAATGGAAAAGAGTTACTCTCTCACCTGAAAGCAGAAATGGCAACAGAAGATATCTGTGTGGCTTTTACACAAAAAAATCCCTGCTTATTGGAAGCTAGGGTTAACAAATATTGCTGGTTTTGTGGACCTGAACCAACATACGCAAGTGAATGTACAGGTATTCTATGGTGATATAGATGACTTGTTGATATTCTGCCTTAATAATAGAATATTTTTAGCCAGAGGGAAGGTGTGGATCATGGCAAAGCAACACTTAATACATTTAGATTCTGCAGCAGATGAGTATTATTTGATATACTTTTTCAGAGGAAGTGTATCATTTTCAAAGAAGAGAACTATCCCTGGTTTCAAGAACTTTCTTGAGGATCTTACACCCTCCAGATACCGAGGAGATTTTTATTTCTCTAAATTCTGGATTGACAGTTTTCTTTGTTCACTTCCTTCTTTGCCATGTGAATCTCTTAATCCCTGCCCAGCAAATATTTCCCTAAAGATTAATCACAAAAAAATTGATCTGATGACCATTTCTGAGTCCAGCTATTCCATATGGAATGCAATGTATTCCATGGCCCATGCACTCCATAAACTGCTATTGAACAAAACTGAAATGGGATCTACCGAAGACAGAAACACAGACTGGCTTCTACCATTGCAGGTAAGTCTCACTCATATGCAAGGGAAGCTCAGGATCTAACATTATTACTAAGTAATTACTGTGGTCAAGCCATTAAAACGTTTTTCTCATTTTATAATTAAAAGTAGAAGTTAAAATGGAAAAGCTTCTGTCACAGTGTATGTGTATACATCTGTAATTATCTTATATGATTTTGGGACTGAAAGCACTGACTTGAAGACAGTAAGTTTGAATGTCTTTTAACAAATACTTTCATAGTTTGAGATGAAATTCTGTAACATATAAATGTAATCCATGTAAAGATAAAGCAAGTTTAATATTAAAATGTATGTGCTTTCATGGAATATGCCAAGTTCCATGATGTATAGACATAGTGACCACATCGAAAGCTGCTTTTTCACATAAAATGAAATTTAGGTTAATAATACAAGACTATAAGAAGAACCTTTCATGGAAAATAAATTCCCTGTTCTAGAGTCATGAGTAACTGAAAAGTAATTGCTTGTACAAGTTCTTTATTCTTAATTGCATAAAATGAAGTTAAAACCAAACAATGCTTCCATCTTAAAGGTTAGAGCATAAACCAGTTAATAAGCTGAGACTATATCTCCATGCATTAGAGATAAATGGATGTGTTTAGGTTTTAAACCAAAAAGATATAAACAGGAATCATCCACACACATACGAGCCTTGATGATCACCTTGAAATAGGGTATCATTAAGAAGACTGTTGAACAAGTAAATTTAACTTTAAATTCTATCAAAGACAGATGAACAAAAAATAAATTCTGAATATATAGTGTACTATGTAATCTTGAGTATTATGGAAAGCAATACTATTTAACATAGACATTGTCACGGTTTCTGAACATGGTCTACCAGAGATGTGATATTAGGTAAGTTTGTATAAGCCTTCTCTAGATAACAGAGTACCTAAGCAACAGTTCTATAACATGAGTAGGAATTAGGTAACAAAATATTGCACATCATAATTTGAAACATTAACCTGTTTAATTTGTTAAATATGGAATTAAATCACGCTAGGGGCATGATTCAGCAAGTATAAGCATGTGCTTCTCATACAGGGTCCCTGAGTTTGGTTGTCAGCACACATATGGTGGCTCACAACTGTCTTAATTTCAGCTCCATGGAACCTGACACACTCTTTTGCTTTCTGCAGGAGTCAGATATGCACTTTGTGTACATGTATACACACTTGTAGGCAATAAACAAAAACAAAAATAACACATATGTAGGGGGCCTGAAGTGGCTCAGTGTTTAGAAGTACTTTGTGCTATTTAAAGACCCACAATTCCTGTTATCTAGATAAAAGCTTACAACTATCTGTAACTCTACTCTGGGCAGTACCGTCTTCTGGCCTCCAGAGGCACCAGACGCATTTGTAGTGAACATTGTACCAGATAGTGTTCATATCAAAGCTGAAAGTCAAATGTTGTAACAGAAAACAAACCAAAGAGAAATGAAGGCAGGTAGTGGGTCCCTTTTCAGTTTCCTGAATTATAACTGACATAAAGTTTGCACATATTTATTGTACATTTTTAAATGAATCTGGAGTTTTGCATAAACTCCTAATAATATTATCTCATTGTAATCTCATATACATGTATACCAATTTACCAAATTGAAATACACTCATATTCATTGTGTGGCATCAGAAAAGACATATCTTAAGACATATGAATCCACTGATTTTCTCTAAAAAAATTATATTTTCTAATTAGAAATATTTTGCTGGTGCTGGGGAAAGTTACAGGGCCTTGTTTACTCTAAGAACATGCTCCACATGTTCCATACCTTAGATATTTCTCTTTGTGTTCAGTAGCTCTTGTATTACTTTCATGGGGAGAACTTTTCATCTCAATAAAACAAGTGTGGGGGGACACCTAAACAAACTAAGCCTCTTCAAAAACAAAGCTATGTTAGAGAGAGAAAGATAGAAGAGATAGATAGATAGATAGATAGATAGATAGATAGATAGATAGATAGATAGATAGAGAGAGAGAGAGAGAGAGAGTGAGAATGGATTTCTCTTAAAGGTCATCAAACAGTAATTTGTATGGGCCACTCATATCAAATGATGTCTCTCTTCAGCTGCATCCATTTCTGAGTAAAATTAAAGTGACAAATGCTGCTGGAGATGAAATAAGCTTCGATGAGAACAAGAAAATTATGGAAACGTATGATATACAAAATTTTGTGGAACATACTCAGCACATTTCATTACTAGTTAAAGTGGGAGAGTTTGTCTTCAACAGTCCACAAGATCAAGGCTTTTTCATCAATAAAGTTCTGATTAAATGGCCAAGCAACTTCAATCAGGTCTGGAAGTTTTCAATATTTAATTTGTAGAGAATATTTGTAAAGGATTACTAAAATTAATTGTGTGATGTCTTTTAGATATTTTTAAATAAATGTTTTTAAATTTCAGTTCACTTTCTTTACATCCCCCAAAATGGTTCCTCTTGCCTCACCTCTCAGCTTCCCCTCTCTGCCTTTTCCTCTCTCCTACTCTCTTTCCCCCAGAAAAAAAAAATGATCTCCCCTCCCACCATATCAACCCTCTCCAACACATCAAGTCACATCATAACTGACCATATCTCATCCACTGAGGCCAGTTCAAGCCAGCCTGCCAGGGGAAAGTGCTCCAAAACGAGGCAATAGAGTTCATGTTTGAAACAGCCTCCGCCCCTCCAACTACATTTGCCAGGCTACAAAGATGAAGAACAAACTACTCATTGGCCAACTATGTGCAGAGGGCCAATGCCCAGACCATACATGCTCCTTAGTTGATGTATCAGTCTCTGTAAACCCCCATGATTCTTAGTTAGTTGTCTCTGTTAGTCTTATTTTGGAGTTCCTGTCCCTTCCAGGGCCTTCCAACACTTCCACAAAATGGATAGAACTCCACCCCATGCTTGTCCCAGTATCATCAACCAACTACAGGGTGGAGCCTCCCAGAAACCTGTTCTGTAAGACTCTCTACTGTTGTGGTGTGTCTCAGGTTGGGTCAATTATTATTTGGAGTTTTCCCTCAATCTTTATTCCTGCACTTCCTGTAGGCAGGGTAAGTTTTGGATCAAAGGTTTTGTTAATGGGTTGATTTCCCCTCACTCCACTAGTCCTGCCTGGCCAAGAGGTGGTCACTTCAGGCTTCACGTCTCTCCCTGTTAGGGGTCTCAGTTATAGGAACACCCACATCCTCCCACCGACCTCCATCTTGACAAATATATTACCTTAGTTTCCCTTCTTGTTCCCAGCCCTAGAACCTCCCACTAACATTGTCCCTACATCTGATCCCAACTCTTGTTTCTCTCCCAATTACATCTCTTATCCAGTCCCTCCTCTTTATCCACTTCTGCTGTCTAATCTATGTCCCCTTCTGAGTGACATTCCAGCACTCTCCCTTAGACCTTCCTTCTTACTTATCTTCTTCGTGTCTGTGGATTGTTGCCGGAGCCCGCCAGCAGAGTTGAACGGTTCTTGAGTTGGGAGTGAGGATTAAAATTAAAAAAACTAACACACAACACACATGGGCCTTTTCCAAGAGGCTCCAGTGGAGATATTAGACTCGACCAGCCAGCAGCCTGACTTTATTGCAGAGAGCTTTTAAGCCAGAGTAAAAACAGCTCAGAAAAATGGGTTAAATTTATGAGGAGGTGAAACAATAGGTGTGATTTTGAAAAGCTCTCCCACCTGCTGTCACAAACAAAGGGAGATGGACTTGCAAATTCTTCCCTGGCTTCAGTGAAGGCCTGGTAAAAGCAGTCTTCCTGTTGAGATTTAAATATCAAAGCAGCTACCAGAGCAATGGCTTCCAACAGATCGTGGTAGGTTTATCCTGTACTATAGGTCTAATATCCTCTTGTAAGTGAATATATACCACATGTGTCTTTCTGCTTCTGGATTACCTCACTCAGGATGATCTTTTCTAGTTCCCACCATTTGCCTGCAAATTTCATGATTTCCTTGTTTTTAACAGCTGTGTACAGTTCCATCGTGTAAATGTAGCACAATCTCTTTACCCACTCTTTGGCTGAGGGACATCTAAATTGTTTCCAGTTTCTGGTTATTAAAAATATACCCTGTATAAAAATAGCTGAGCAAATGTCCTTGTTGTATGGTAGAGCATATTTTGGGTAAATGCCCAGGAGTGGTATATCAGGGTCTTGAGGTAGAACTATTCCCAGTTTTCTGAGAAATTGCCCGCTTGATTTCCAGAGAGGTGTGTAAATTTCCATACCCATCAGCAACGCAGGAGTGTTCCCCTTTCTCCACATCTTTGCCAGCATGTGTTATCACATGAGTTTTTGATCTTAGCCATTCTGACAGGAGTAAAATTGAATCTTAAAGTCATTTTGATTTGCAATTCTCTGATGGGTAAAGACATTGAGAATTTAAGTGCTCCTCAGCCATTTGTGATTCCTGCTGTGAATTCTCAGTTTACCTTTGTACCTCATGTTTTAATTGGATTATTTGATATGCTGATGTTTGATTTCTTAAGTTCTTTGTGTATTTTGGATATCAGCCCTCTCTGTGATGTAGGCTTGGTAAAGATCTTTTCCCAATCTGTAAGCTGCTGTTTTGTTCTTTGATTTCTTTGGTTTACAGAAGCTTTATAGTTTCATGAGATCCCACTTATTAATTGTTGATCTCAGAGCTTGTTCTATTGTCATTCTATTTTCTGCTATGCTAATGAGTTCCAGGCTTTTCCTCCATTTTATCTTCTAATAGATTTAGAGTCTCTGGTTTTACTTCAATGTCTTTGATCCACTTGGACTTGAGTATGTGCAGGATGATACATACAGGTCTATTTGTATTTTCTACATGCAGACATCTAGTTAGACCTTCAATTTGGTTTGGCTGATCAACCTGTCTATTTCTGTGCCAATACCATGCTGGTTTTATTTCTATTACTATGTAGTATAGCTTGAATCAGGAATGTTGATACTGCCAGAAGTTTTTATTATACAGAATGTTTTTGGCTATTCTGGGTCTTTTATTTTTCCATATGAAGTTAATGGTTGAACTTTCCAGGTCTGTAAAGAACTGTGTTGGAATTTAATGGGAATTGCATTTAATCTGAGGATGGCTTTTGGCAGGATGACCATTTTTAGTATGTTAATCCTAACAATCTATGATCATGGGAGTTCTTTCCATCTTCCAAAATCTTCAGTTTATTATTTCAAAGACTTGAAGTTCTTGTCATACAGGTCTTTCAATTGCTTGGTTGGTGTTACCCCAAGACATTTTATAGTATTTGTGGCTCTTTGTGAAGTGTGTGTGTGTTCACCTACTTTCTTTCTCAGCCTTATTGTTGCTTGTGTACAGAAAGTCTATTGAATTTTTTTGAAATAATTTTATATCCAGACACTTCGCTGAAATTGTTTAGTAGCAGTAGGAGTTCACTGGTAGAATCTTGGGGGTCACTTATCATCTTCAAAGAATGATACATTCAGTTCTTCTCTTCTTGTTTTATATCCCTTTGATCTCTTGTTTTATCACTCTAGGTAGAAATTGAAGCACTGTATTGAAGAGATATGGTGTAATTGGCAGCCTGGTCTTGTCCCTAATTTTAGCAGGAATGCTTGAAGTTTTTGTGCATTTAACTTGATGTTGGTTATTGGCTTGCTGTATATTGCCTTTATTGTGTTTAGGTATGTGTCTTGCCTCCCTGACTGTATGATGTCTCTTTGAAAATTTAAAATTATTATTATATTCTATATTCTTAGCTCTATTGTGATTGTGAGCTTGTGTGTGACTGAGCACATGTACTTGTTAGGGCCACACTCAACACTGGTTATCTTCCTCTGTTGCTCTCCCTTTTATTTTTAAACCGGTTATCTCTCTGAAACCTATGCTTATGGTCTTGCTGTATTCAGTGGAAAGCATATCCTTGAATTTCTCACTGTCTTCATGACCACAAAATTTCTATTACAGGAATATATTCTACACCCAACTTTTCTTTCAATCCCTTCAGGATGATCAGTTCAGGTATTCATGATCATGTGACAAGAATGTTAAATGCTAAATCATCTCTTCAGTCCAATTTGATTATTTTCAGAAATAAACCACTACTTAACTACTTCCTGCAGATTCAATTAGATGAAGTAAATTTAAATGTGTGTTCATTCATGCTGCAGTTAATGAATGAGTGTTCATGGTTATATAGGTGTGTAGGTGTGTGGTTTATGTGTACATACACATGCATACAAATGTATGTACATATTGACATATTTATTATACATGGATGATCATGCTCAAGCGTCCTTCCATTTATACAACTCATACTCAAGCATCTCAATAATTTTGCACATTTGTGAATTAGCGTGAACAGAATATAAACTATGGATTTTGATAGAACACTTTTCTGTAACAAATGTATATGAGCTGCCAGATATGTGTGCCAGGAACTGAACTTATATTTCTCTGCAAGAAAAGTATGAGCTCTTAACTGCTGAGCCAGTTATCCAGAAGGATATTCCTGTTAATATATTAAAATTTATGAGATAGAAAATGAATCCAAATAAAGGCAAAAAAGAGGTCTAAGAATAGATAGAAATGTTTGTTCCTGTCCTACACAATTTTTAACATATAACAAACTAAAGTTGTGCTAGTTTAGTAGTTAATGTGATTAACTAATGTGCAACTGGTGAAAATCCTATGTAACAGTGTAACTAATATTTAAAAAGAAAGAAGTATTCCTAGCATTGGGAATTAAAGGTAAAAGTCACAGTAATAGAACATAATTCACCAATGGCCAAACCATCTTTCATGAGAAAAGTAAACTTCCTTTTGCAGCTGAATCAGAGTGCATGGGTATTACTACATGATTGGAAATGTAAAGGTAGAAATAGATGAGGAAAGATGGACTAGGTTTCTGTCTGACAATCCAAATGTTTCATAATTCATATGAAAAATGAGTTCTGGCTTGCTGCCTCACAGGAGAAAATATATGGACATTGTACACATTTCACAAAGGCTAGGAAGAAGTGAGTCACAGATTAGTCACCATAAAAGGATGTTGAACATTTAGCATTGGAAAGTGTGCTAACTTCAAATTTCCATTCTACACTCTTGTATTAGACACTCTGATTTCCTCATAAACCCATAGAATTTCCATAAGATATATGAATTTAAGTTATTTAGCCTAAATTATTTTAAATTAATGTACAATATTACTACCAGTTTTTCTGTGTTTCCCTCAGATTCCTCAATCTGTATGTTCACAGAGCTGTGGTCCAGGATTCTTGAAAGTTCCACAAGAAGAGAGACCTATCTGCTGTTTTTCTTGTGTATTTTGTCCGGAGCAGCACATTTCCAACCAGACAGGTATAAAAATAATATCTTTTCTCAAAGATATATATTATATGTTATATGTTAATATCTTACATGCTTGGGAATGTAGAATCAGAAAGCTAAGAAGTGACCATGGTATCATAATGTAGTGCTCTTCTCTATGTCTCTTTCACTCACCCCTGAATCCATTAGTAACCACTGCTGATTCCACATGATGTGTGAAGGTTTGAGTGGCAGTTCTCTTGCTATTGTGTCAAAATCAACCTACTTAAAAATTCTTCCTTTTGGTTCATGAAATGGCCATCTCAACTCTTGCAGTGATACTTGCTTTAGGCTACCCATTGAATGTGAGATATCCAGTTGTTCAAGATTGAATTATATTTCTGTAATAAACAAATGTAATGATCGGTGCCTGAAAGTAACTCCGGGAAAAGTAGATGTGTAATTGTTTCCTCAATACACAAGAAATGGAACTGCATTTAAAACACTTAAAAGTTGACATTTCAAGTACCAACAATAGCAGAAAAAGCCAGTCTTCATAAATGAAAGTATGGCTGCCTGTTTAAGGTTATTGTCATCCATGTGATAACATATACATGTAACATCACATGGAATGAGCAATTAGTATTTATGAATAAAAAGACAAAGACACAAATACAACATTTAATGAGAAAGAGTCCATGAATTTGAGAGACACTAAATATAAGGTGGGTCCAGGAGAAGGTCTGGAAAGAAGAACAAAGAGGTATAGTGAGGTAAATGTGTTATTTTAAAAATGAAAAATTTTATTAAAAAAATAAAAAGTCATAAGGAAGAAGCATTATTATAACGATGAGAATCTATTATTATTTATTAAACTGAAAAAGGCCAACCCTTAGGCAATTTTATAAGGCTTGTCTATGCTGTTGATTTTCTCAAAGAAATCAAAAAAATGGTTTTGTTGGCTCTTTGAATCATTTTGGTTTTAGTATATTGATTTTAGCACTGAGTTTGATTATTTCCAGCCATCTACTCCTCTTCAGTGTGTCTATATCATTTTTTATTTACTTAGGGGAGATAGACCTATTTAATTTATTTACTTGATCTTGATTTCACTTTGGTAAGTGGAATCTATCAAGAAAATTGTGCATTCTATATAAAGTTTTTGTAAAGTATAGGCTTTTGAAGTACCACTTAAAGATTCTTTTTTATTTCCTTTGTGTCTGTCCTTATGTCCCCTTTTCATTTTCAACTTTGTTCATTTCAGTACTGTCTTTCTGCCTTTTGTTACTTTGTTTCAGGGCTTGTCTATGCTGTTGATTCTCTCAAAGAAGTAAAAAAAATGGTTTTGTTGGCTCTTTTAATCACTTTGGTTTTAGTATATTGATTTTAGCACTGAGTTTGATTATTTCCAGCCATCTACTCCTCTTCAGTGTGTCTATATCTTTTTTGTTGTTTTGTTTCTAGGTCTTTCAGGTGTGACCTTAGATTGCTTGTATGAGATGTCTCAAATTTCCTTAAGAAGCACCAAGTGCTATCAACTTTCTTGTAAGCACTGCTTTCATTGTGTCCCATATGTTTGGGCATGTTGTGTCTTCATTTTCATTGAATTATAGAAAATCTTTGATTACTTTATTTCTTTGATTGCCCTGACCCTCAGGGCTTCAATGGGGTTCCTAAGGTGGATAGATTGGAAGGAATGGGGGGAAAAGGAACAAGAGAAGCAAGAAATGAAAGCCAAGTCTGTTCATCTGATCAAGGCTTCTGTTTATTAAAAATTTTTACCCAACTTATATAGGGAGAAGGCAGGAAAGGGGGAAGGTTAATCTACTGCTGCAGGAAATAGGAAGAGTGCTTTCATGGGTTAAATATTGTACCTGCAAGATACCATAAGGATGTTCTCTTAAGATATCTTACAGATGCTCTAACAAAGGATGTCCTCACAAGGCACTTCTCTATACAAGTTTCACAGTACAAACACAGACTAATGATTACACAAGTGATTCAGAGTGGGTGTATGATTTTTTTCAATTACATATCCAGGGTTACAAGTTCAGTTGCAATTTAAAAAATACAAAAGGAACAGATATTATTGTTAGCTCAATAACTCTACTTTAAGGAATCCAAAGGATGTCTCCTTAAAAGAAAACACATTTACTATATTACAGCCTGCTTTTAGGCTGGCAGTGTTTACAGAATGATTGCAGTCTGATTGCAGTCCAGAGATACAGAAAATACATGAACTTGTCTTTTATGTATAGAAAATAATAAACAACTCCTTTTACTAAATGTATCATCATCTATGCTATAAATTAGATTTAGTCTATTTTAGTCAATTCTTATTTATTAAATTTTATTTCATCAGGAATGTATGCTCCATTGCCTCATATCTTTAAACAACATTTACAGGGAGTTCTCAGCCTTTAATAAAAGAAATATAAATTTTAACACAAATCTCTTGGCTTCTCAGGGTTTGCATATTGTCTTTGTTTACCCTGCACCAATATACTGTTTAGGGGCATATAGCCCAAGAAAACTCCTGAAATGATGGCCTCATCTCTCTATCTGTTTGTCTGTGCTTAATGATCTCCAGGGCCTATAGAAGATTTCCAAACAGTGGACAGATATAGTTAAGTTTAGGCTTTTCATAAAAAAGACTCAAACATAACTCTTGTGTAGGAAAAACAAACAAACAAACAAACAGAAATTGAATCATATTGCAGAAAGTCCCCTGTAATACAACACATGGAAAAAGAGTTAGATATAGAATAACAGTGATCCTAACAATCTGGGATTGTGTCAAGCAACTGTGTTGGCTTCATGACTCTCAACAATTTCAGTGAATATGGCTGTGTCATTCTCCCTTTTTGATTTAATATTTATAGATTTATGGCACTATTATATGACATGTAGGTCATTTTTCAGTCTTCAGAATATTACTGAAAGAACAAGACTGAAAATTAGAACAATTCCCAGGATTATTTTGGAATTAATAATGAAATATTAAGAGTCCTGTCCTGAGTCAAAGGATGTCAAAGACTATAGAAATTTATTTGCAACTTCCACATCTGAGATAGGTACTAGTTGATCTGAGCAGATAGCTGCTCTTTGTTGATGCAAGTGTTGTATATTTACTGCCAAATCAGAATTGCTCCATAGTCTATGGAGGCCAGATATAACTTATTCCCATGTTACCTTAGAAAAATTACATAGAAGTGGGGTAACAAATATCCATTAAAACTGTGAGTAACAAGAAAATTGAGAAGAACCCACAATGGCACAATGGTGGAATTAATGAAGTATATTTTTATACATGGAAGTGATCAAAGTACTTTGTATTGTATACATACTTAGAAACTCACAGTATATAAAAAGGCATTTGAAGGATTGCTTGACAGTGTTACTGCATCTGAATATGAGTAATATATATTTCACTGCCCTAGAGAAATTGATAAATTCTTCAGCAGAAAGTTTATTGTTAATTAAAGAAGATAAAGAGTAAAAATGGGAATTATAAAGATTTCCTTCCTTGGCAGTATCAGAAAGCAGAATATGCCAGGCTACACTTATCAATTGAAAGCACTCTCATGAATTAAATGTGCAATGACTAAATAATTGTAAAAGCTTAAATGTTAATTCACTTCCTCCCCTCAGATCAGCAGGTGTGTATCCCTTGCTCAAGTCAAGAGTACCCAAACCCTGAGAGAAACTATTGCCTGCCCAAGAGATTGACCTTCTTGTCCTTTGAAGATCCTCTGGGCATGGCTCTAGCCTGCACAGCTCTATGCTTCTCTGTCAGCACAACTGCAGTTTTGGGGATCTTTCTTAAACACCGAGAATCACCCATTGTTAAGGCCAATAACCGGACTCTCAGCTACATCCTGCTCATCTCCATCCTCCTCTGTTTCCTCTGCTCTTTTTTCTTCATTGGCCGTACAAACACAACCTCCTGCATACTGCAACAAATAATATTTGCACTGTGTTTACCTTGGCTATTTCCACCGTTTTGGCAAAAACTATAACTGTAATTCTGGCCTTTAGAGTCATGAAACCAGGGAGAACAATGAGAAGATTCTTTGTCTCAGGTGTCTATAATGCTGTCATTCCCATCTGTGTCCTGATCCAACTTATTCTCTGTGGAGTCTGGCTGGGAACCTCACCTCCCTACATTGACACAGATGCACACTCTGAAAATGCTCAAGTCATCATTTTATGCAACAAGGGCTCAGTAACTGTTTTCTACTGTGTGCTGGCCTACTTAGGGTCCCTGGCCCTAGGCAGTTTCACTGTGGCTTTTCTGGTGAGGAACCTGCCTGACACATTCAATGAGGCCAAGTTCCTGACATTCAGCATGCTGGTGTTCTGCAGTGTCTGGGTCACCTTCATCCCTGTCTACCAGAGCACCAAGGGCAAAGCCATGGTGGCTGTGGAAGTCTTCTCCATCTTGGCCTCCAGTGCAGGACTTCTGGGATGCATCTTTTTCCCTAAGTGCTACATTATTCTCTTAAGACCTGATATGAACTCTTTGAGATGTATTAAAAACAAAAAATAGCAAATAAAAATTGATCGTTTTGATGTATTAGTTTTCTAATAAACCCATTAGTATACTAAAATTAAATTATTTACATACTTTTAAGTAACCTTTTTCTGAAATGTATATTTAAACAAAAATAAGAGCTCCTCACTTTGTCTCACAATCACAGACATTCTATTTCAGAATAGAAGCTGCTGCTGAAATAATTTTAGTAAGATATTCATGTTACTTATTAATTTGTGGACAATATTAAAAATGTAATTACATGATAGTAATTTAGATAAACAGTGCATGAACTAAATACTTGTTTTATTTCTTATTTTTGGGAGTATAACAGGGCTTTTGGTGGTATTTGAGATTCTTCTATAGAACAGGCATGAAAATAGATCTCTGGAAAGGGGGAGGGTCTTTTAAACAGTTCAGCCATTCCAAAAATCAGAGTAGAGAATTTTCTAAAAGAAAAAAAATAAATCTACTACCTGGCCCTGCTCTCCTTTCCTAGATTCAGCACCCCACTCTAGAAATACTTGCTCAGTCACCTTCATTGCTATTGTGTTCACAATAGGTAGGAAATGGAAAATTATAAATATGTTTAACATGATAAATATCATACACATAATTAGTTGTAAGTAGAAAAATTATAATTTAGGTAACCCATATCCAGAAGACAAATATCTCTCATTCTCTATACTGGGGCATCTAGATCCCATGTTTCAGATGTGAGTATCACCATGTAGAAACAAGAAAAAATGTTGGGCAAGCAATAAAATGGCAGGTACAATTGAGCTGATTGGGATAATGTGGGGAAGGTCCCCTAATTATCAAGGTGGATAAATATGAAAGAAGGAAGCAGAACAAATAACAGTAAATATTTGTGAAAGGGTTTTAAGTAATCATACTGGGAATTTATCTACATAAAATCCCTATAATACATGTAAGTCCATGCATGAATATGTTACATGTTACAACCTAAATATTTTTAATAATGAACACAGATAAGTTTAGTTCACCACTGTCAGAAGAAGCTTTTCTTTGCAACAGCAATCATGACTGAAAAACACAACCAATCACAAGGCAGAATTCTGGAGAACACTCACACCTGATAAATCTACAAAACAATTCCCAGATCTAAGGCTCAGAGATTATGCAGAACAGATGATGAAAAATTATATAAGGCAGAGGATCAGAGTATGTTCTGGTAGTGTGTCTCCTAATAATACCAGAAGCTACACCCATAAGATGAACCAATATTAAAAAAAAAAGAAAAAGAAAAAAAGGCTTACCAATGTACCTGCAGAAACATGAAGTGAAAAATGGAAAACGCCAATAGGCATGCAAAAGTGGTCCAGGAAGAAACCGTTGTCTTTAATCCTATGTAAAAAAAAAAAAATATGTAGGGAACTAATAAAAGCTGAGAGTGTGAGAAAAAAAAATCTTTCCAGGAAAGAGCATAAAATCAGTTAGTTATTCAACACCAAACAATCAACCCTGAAAACATACAGGGGACCCAGAAATATCCTGAAAAGCCCTTTCCAGTTGCTACATTGCACACAGAGTTTCCCCTGGTTCCCGGTGTCATGTAAATGTCCCCATCCTTCACCACTGGCTGTCTTCAGGATCCAGAGCTTTCAGGGATTCGGGATTCCTGATGCCATCGCCCCGCCTATCTGCTTTCAGAAGTAAACAGGCCCGGATGCTGGAAGTCTCATTTGTGC
This sequence comes from Meriones unguiculatus, assembly GCF_030254825.1. Classification (NCBI taxonomy): domain Eukaryota; kingdom Metazoa; phylum Chordata; class Mammalia; order Rodentia; family Muridae; genus Meriones; species Meriones unguiculatus. The sequence continues at coordinate 853,916 of NW_026843580.1, read as the reverse complement.
GAAGGAAAAATGTGCCCTTTGATTTCTCCTGATCTGACATAGTCCGGCTGATCCCTGGTCCCTGGAGAAGGGATTCTGGGGTCTCTGCCCCCCTTTTTTAGTCATTTTCACTCCCCCAGTCAAAACAGAGCTGGTCTCTGGAAGGCAAAAAGGCACTCACACAGATAATAAATCTGTTTTAAAGATTAAAAAAAAAAGCTGGAGGCTGGAAAGATGGCTCAAAGGTTAACAGAGCTGACTGCTCTTCCAAAGGTCCTGAGTTCAATTCCCAGTAACCACATGGTGGCTCACAACCATCTATAATGAGATCTGGTGCCTTCTTATAGTACACAGGCATAATGCTGGAGAATGAATGAATGATGAATGAATGAATGAATCTAAAAAAAAAGAAAGAAAGAAACAAATCACCGGACTCAGTGTCTCATGCCTGTCATCCCAAAAGCCAGGGGGCTCTCTGAAGCAGAGAATCCCTCTCTCTTCCCTAGGTGCCTGGTTCTATCCCCACGGATCACAGCATCATCTGTCAAGGGATGTGGTGCCCTCTCGTGGCAAGCATGTGTCACTTAATAACGAGCTTTACATAGATGCTGTAATTAATTTAATACTATGTATTTATTTCAATTTAATAAGAACAGAGCAAGGAGTGTCTCCAGAGCTGGCCTCCTCCTCGAGTCCTGTGGGGTTGGAACTCAGGAAGATTCTATGCTAGATCAAAACAGGGCCTGGGAACCACCTAACTTGAGTCCACCCTCTTCTGCTCTCCCAAACGTGATGGTAAGATTCTATTGCTGAGAACAACACCTCCGTTCATTGGACACAGAGAATCCCAGCTGGCACCTACCTAGAACCTTCACCTCCTTTGGACTACTGTTCATGATACTGGAACATTCACTGAGTGCCACCGGAAGAGAAAGGTCCACACCAACCCAGCCATGCAGCCTTTGCTCTCTAATGGTGACATGCCTACAAGATTTGCTGGTGCACTTGTTGTACAAACATCATGGAGTGACCAACTAATATCTGGTTGGGTTTCAGTAGGCCCACTCCAGGAGAAGGAACCTCGATCCAATACTGCTTGGGTACCCAGGAGCCTGAGTCTACACATGCCAGGAATATAAGAGAAATCTAAATGCTACAGTTACTCTAAAGGAGAACAGCCATAGTCACAGATCTGTGCCTTCTTTGGACATCATTGGGAACTTCCTCCTGCAGCAGATGGGAACAAATAAAGAGGCCCATGTCCAGTCGACCTGCAGAGAGAGAGAGGCCTTGAACCATCCCACCCTAAATGAGATGTCTCCAGCAAACTCTCACCCCTAAGGGCTCAAGGTACTCTTGTGTCTAGAGTGTAAGTGCCAGAGGGGATGAAGGACAGGAGGGTAACAATGCCTTGTAAACACTTCAGGACCAACACACATAAGAATGCACCCTGACCCACAAGCTATCTTTTCTATCACTTTCCCCTTTCAGGGCTACCTCACCAGGCCACAGGGGAAGAGGATGCTCTCAGTCCTGATGTGACTTGATATGCTGACATGGGTGGACTTGGGGTTGGCGGATCCCATTCTCTGAGGAGCCAGGTGAGGGGTGATAGGGGAAACAGGGAGGGTAGGCCTGGGAAGAGAGGAGGAAGGGGTCTACGACAGGGATGTAAAATGAATAAATAAAAATAAAAATTAAGGGAGCTGGAGTGATGGCACAAAGCTTAAGAGCACCAGCTGTGATTTCAAAGGTTTGGAGTTCGATTTCCAGCATCCACGTGGCAGCTCATAATCATCTATAGTAAGACTTGGCGACTTCCTCTGGCATGCAGACAGAATACTGTACAAATAATAAACAAATCTTCAATAATAAAAAGAACTACACCACGAATCATAAATAAAGTTTCACTCCAAAAAGAACACTCTTTATCTCTTTAAATACTACTACTACTAATAATAATAATAAATGAAACACTTAGTTTTCTCCAAGAGAGTCTCATTGGGGCAACAAACCAGACTAAAATCCTAGGTCCCATGAACAGCAACAGATGGCAACAGAAAAGCTCAAGGGTATACTTGTGGTTTGTCAATGCTTTATATGTATATAAACACACACACACACATATATAAACATATATATATATACACACACTTCTGCCTACATACACACACACACACACATATATACTGTTCCTTTGTGTACATTATGGCTTCTGGTTTCATGCTTTTATGGTATTTCTTTGTGAATGGACATCTGTATCTCTGCACCCACATGTATCCCACATGTTCTTTCTTTGCTGTTTTATTAATTACAATAGACATGTAAATCATTTTAATGATTTCTGGAAAACTGGAGCCTAACAATTTCCTCTTCATGAAATAGGAAAGTGTGTGTCCATGAGATAAAGCCACTTCCCCAAACAAGTGATCTGCCCCACCTTTTAGGGTCCTCTGGTTATCGCTTTGGCACAGTTCTGTTGGTCTTTGTTATCACTGCTGTGGGTTCCAGTCATTGTATAGATTACTAAGCCTTGACCCTTTGTTGATGGTCCCAGAATTCTAAGACATATCTTGATTATCTGGTGCTGCTGCTGCTTCATCTGCAGTGATGTGATGATGTTGGTATGTCCAGAGCCTAATAACGATTTGTGTTGGGCCATCTTTAGCCCTTATTGGCCATTCTTTGCCAGCCTCTTTGGTGGACCTACTCTACTAGGACTGAGGAATACCTGTACGGTTGTGCTAACTGTAACACAAACTTCTACCAGACCCGGTGTTAAGAATTTTACCTGATGGCACTGGAGGCCCAAGCTGAGTTTTCTATGCTCTGCCATAACCCACTTTTGTAAGGTATAACTGAGAGAATTTATGGCTGTTCTTATAGTAGAAATACTTCGTGTGACTACCTCAGATGTGCTCAGTTCATGAGACCACAAAAGACCACCAGGAGTTGAATCCATTGCAGAACACATGAGGATCTTTTTATTACAAGCTATAGGGCCCACACCCTCACTGACTCAGCGGTTGAGAGTAGAGTACCTTGTGCTTAGGGTAGGCAGACTTGACTCCTTTCTGTTACAGAGTGCCAACTCTCCTAGTCAAAACAGGGCTGGTCTCAAAAAGGCAGACACATACACAGAGATTATAAATCATTTTTAATGATTATAACAAGAAGCCAGGTGTGGTGTCACACACTTGTGACCATCAGTGGGGCAAGCAGAGGCAGGTGTCAGTTCCAGGACATCCAGGTTTGTAAAGCAAGTCCAGGACATGAAAGACCACACAGAGAAACCCTGTCTCCAAAAATAAGGGCTTGCATCCCCTGCCAGCTCATCACACTCACATGTCTAGACATGTTCTAAGTTACATAGTATGACTTTAACCAGGCTATAAGAGCCTGCTGCCAAGCATGGTGGCACAGAACTTTAATCCCAACACTGGAGAGGCAGAGGCAAGAAGATGTTTCTGAGTTTGAGGCCAGCCTGGCGTACAGAGCAAGTCCAAGACAGCCAGGGATACACAGAGAAACATTGTCCAAAAAATTCAAAATATTATTTATATTAATATTAATATTAAACCAAACATCAGAGCCATGCCTGCAGGCAGTTTGCAGGGTTCCTTTCACAAGGAAGGCACACAGTAGAGTTAATAGAAAAAATGGCAGATGGAAGAAAGATTTAAATCTTGATTTTATTTCAATATTTAAATCTCCATTATAAGAAATTCTTAATGGGTTGAAAACAAAAGAAGTCAAAGATGGCAGGAGAAACTACAGAAGACCCATGGGGCAAGGGCTAGGGGGAGACACAGGGTTCTATTTTTATTTTGTATAGAGAACATGTGAACACCTTCTACTGAAGAAGAATGGTATGAAACACTTGAGGAAATATTCTGCACATTAAGGTCACATTATCACGGTGCTTCTCAGCTACATCTCTTCAAAATGTGCTTTTCTGGTTGTGATGCCGATTACACATTTACTTTTTAAAAGACACATTTGTTCATGTGTGTGTGTGTCCCTGGAGGATAGAAGAGGATAGTGGATTCCCTGGAATTGGAATTTCAGTTGGTTAGGGGTTGCCTGACATGGCAGAGTGATACATTTTAATATCTTATTAAATGTGTGAGACATATTAAACATATCAAGTTTGGAAATCTTAAAAGGTGATAATCATCACAAACAGATAAATATACCATCTGCTTCAGTATTCTTACTTTAGTGGCCCAAGCTTTGAACCCAAGCATTCAGAAGGCTGAGACAGGAGGATCACAAGTTCAAGGTTGGCCTCCCCACCTCCTGATGAAAAGGCACAATTTACTCATCCATCCAATTAGCTCAGCTAAGGCAGCATACAGCCTCCTAGTGGTCATGAGTAAGAAACACCATCCTGAAAACACAATGATAAATTTGATTCACCACATGGTGATATAAACTGTTGAGATATACTCGACAGTATTCAAACTTATGTGTGACCATAGTAAAGAATCATTAAGACATCTGTTAATCATCTTTTCATTTTCTTCCTTGAAAAAAAAATGCCTCCTTCTACATATGTTCGTAACACATCATTTATGTTTAAGAAAATTTAAGTAACATGAAGTAAAGAAAAGTGAGACCAGAGCTAGAGAGGTAGCTCAGATGTTAAGAGCATTGGCTGCTCTTGTAAAGGTCCTGACTTCAATTCCCAGCAACCACATGGTGGCTCACAACCATCTATAGTGAGATCTCATGCCCTCTTATGGCTTGCAGTGGTACATGCAGGCAGAACACTGTAAAATAAGTAAATAAATAGATAGATAGACAGACAGACAGACAGACAGATAGATAGATAGATAGATAGATAGATAAACTAATAAATCAGAAGAAAGAAAGTAGGAAAGAAAAAAAAGCATCATGAACAAATTAATACCTTAAATTCCTTCTTAATGTTTTTGGATGATGCTGGAGAGGTGGCTCAGAGGTTAAGAGCACTACTCGATATTCTTCCAAAGGCCATGAGTTCAATTCCAAGCAACCACATGGTGGCTCACAAGCATCTATACAGAGATCAAGTGTGTAGGCAAATGTTGTATAAATAGTAAAAAAATCTTTAAAAAGTTTTGGAAATGTGATCCTCCTGCCTCTGCCTCCTGAGTGCTTACCTTGCAGGTGTGTTCCCCACACCTAACCTTACCAGGCCACAGAGGAATACACTGCAGCCACTCCTGACTAGTCCTTATAGACTAGAATCAGAGGGAAGGGGAGGTGGACATCCCTTATCAGTGGACTGGGGAAGGGGCACTGCTGGGAGAGATGGAGGGAGGGTGGGGTTAGGAGGGGAGGTGGGAGGGAACTACAAGGGGGATACAAAATGAATAAACTGTAATTAATAAAAATAAATTAAAAAATTCAAAAACATGATGTAGCCTTGTAAGAGAAACGCTAATTAATAGACATAAAGAAGGGGAGACAATTAAACAGATCAACTGTGCTTAGCCCACCTCAGAGAAATTGTATGAACAGTTCCTAAGTATAAAAACAATGGGGTAAGCTGGGTGTATTTTGTCATGCCTTTAATTCCAACAACCCTCAGGAGGCAGAGGCAGGTATATCTCATAGAGTTGGATGGTAGCCTGGTCTAAGCAATGAGTTCCAGAATAGTCAGGGGCACAGAATACTCTACCAAAAATTAATCAAACAAACGAAAATTAATCAATCAAATCAAAGAACTGACAGCTCTTTGCTCAATTTTCTACACAAGCTATTCATTCCCTCTAATTATGTACATATCATCTAGAAACTTGAAGTGCCTCACTTTAAATTATAGCATTGATATGATCTTCCTAAAATGAAATCTATATTTAAACAGTTACAAATAACAGATGAAAGCATCAGCAATGTAAATGGTGATCAAAAATAGGCAACATAGGGCATGAGAGTTGGCTCAGCAGAGAAGAGGTTTTGCTGGTCTTACAAATAACTAGTCCTGATTGCCAGTATTTACATAAATATGGAAATCAGGAACCATGGGGAACTGGAATGAGTGGCAACAGGGCCCACGCAGAATCCTGGGAATCAAACACCAGAGACAAGACTAAGAGGGGCATATCTAACTTTATTATCCATTGTAACAGCCTGTAAATGACTGAAAGCCCAATCAGAACCTCCCATGCTATCCTCAAGTACCAGGAACAATCAATGCAGTTGGTTCAACTATAAGGAAAAGTGGGAGTTGAGTGGAGAGGCAAGGTCATGTTAGGAGACACATTGGGAAAGAATCTTCACCAACCCTTTATCTGACAGAGGGCTAATATCCAGTATATATAAAGAACTAAAGAAGCTGAAAAGCAGCAAACCAAGTAATCCAATTTAAAAAATGTGGAGCAGAGCTAAACAGAGAACTCTCTGTAGAGGAATATCAAATGGCAGAGAAACACTTAAAGAAATGTTCAACGTCATTAGCTATTAGGGAAATGCAAATCAAAACGACCTTGAGAATTCACCTTACACCCATCAGAATGGCCAAGATGAAAAACTAAAGTGACAACACATGCTGGAGAGGTTGTGGAGAAAGGGGAACCCTCCTCCACTGCTGGTAGAAATGTAAACTTGTACAACCACTCTGGAAATCCAGCTGCCGATTTCTTAGACAACTAGGAATAATGCTTCCTCAAGATCCAGCCATACCACTACTAGGCATATATCCAAAAGAGGCTCAAGTACACAATAAGGACATTTGCTCAACCATGTTTGTAGCAGCTTTATTTGTAATAGTCAGAAGCTGGAAATAGCCCAGATGCCCCTCAACTGAAGAATGGATACAGAAATTGTGGTACATGCACACAATGGAGTATTACTGTGCAATGTAAAACAAGGAAACCATGAAATTTGCAGGTAAATGGTGGGACTTGGAAAGGATCGTCCTGAGTGAGCTGTCCCAGAAGTAGAAAGACACACACGGTATATACTCACTCATATAGACATATAACATAGGATAAACCTACTAGAATCTGTACATCAAAAGAAACTAATTAAGAGAGAGGATCCTGACTAAAATGCTCAATCCCCATCCCAAAAGGCAAACAGGATGGACATCAGAAGAAGAAGAAAACAGGAAACAACCTAGAAACCTGCCACAGAGGGCCTCTGAAAGGCTCTGCCCTGCAGACTATCAAAGCAGACACTGAGACTTATGGCCAACTGTTGGGCAGAGTGCATGGAATCTTATGTAAGAAATGGGAAATAGTAAGACCTGGAGAGGACAGGAACCCCACAAGGAGAGCAACAGAACCAGAAAATTTGAACAGAGGGGTCTTCCCAGAGACTCATACTCCAACCAAGTACCAGGCATGGAGATAACCTAGAACCCCTGCACAGATGTAGCCCAGGGCAGTTTAGTGTCTAAGTAGGTTCCATAGTAATGGGAAGAGGGACTGACTCTGACATAATCTGATTGGCCTGCTCTTTGATCACCTCCCCCTGAGGAGGGAACCAGCCTTACCAGGAAACAGAAGATGACAATGCAGCCACTCCTGATGTGATCTGATAGACTAAGGTCAGAAGGAAAGAGAGGAGGACCTCCCTTATCAGTGGACTTGGGGAGGGGCATGGGTAAAGAAGGAGGAGGGAGGGTAGGACTGGGAGGGGAGGAGGGAGGGATTTATGGGGGGATATAAAGTGAATAAAGTGTAATTAATAAAATTAAAATAAATTAAAAAAATTCAGGCTTGGCATGAACACTCACTTTCTGGGTTTTACCCATTTTTATTGAGTAAAATTCCTAGGGTTTAGGAAGATGTGCTGCTATTCAGATGAATTAATTCCTGATTATATAATTTCTGATTTGATTCAAACAATTGTAGAAGTTAACTTGCTTAGAACTTCTAAAACAATTTTACAGTTTTATGGCTGCAATAAATACTTTTGTGGTTCTCCATAAGCCTCACTAAGAGAAGGGCTTGAGACTAATTGTGGCTTCAGATAAGCTCTCACTCTAGGGATAGCTCCATTCATTCTTGTATACAGCAAAAATATAGGCAAGTTTACACTTCTAAAAATGCAAATTATAATGGGGCAACCAAGAAATGACTAAATTAAATACAAAACTTGATGTCAATATATACAAATTGTTTCACTGTAATTCCTATGCCTTCAAAGCTTATGGCATAAAATACTGTCAGTCTAAATTCACTTTGTATCTTGGAATGGAAGACAGATAAAATTTTGGCCCTGAACTCACTACAAACTAAGAGATAGCTGGATAATGTGTAGCCAGGTCAGTCCTAATTGAGCAGACATTCTTCTAATCTCTTGGACCCTGTTAACCTTTAACCCCTGTCAACCTTTGTCATTCTGAACTCACCATGAAATTCTATAATGGATACACAAATACAAAATATTTAGTTTTAATGAAAATACATGTAACCTGTTACATTTTTTAATTCCTCTTTATCTGTAATCAATTACTTTTTTGATTATGAATTTATTCCTTTGTCTCAGAAATAAAAAAAAGCTAAGACCAGGCCATAAGCAGGACTGAAGCCCCCTGGAAGTTGCTTCATCCATGAGTTGTAAATATATAAATATGTGTATTGATGTGTTTGCATGAAATATGTCTGCTTTTGTACATGTTAAATGAGTGTATGTCAATTGCTGCCTGTAAGGTGCTCCTCTTTTGCATCATCCATGGAATATGTGCATAAATATGTACAGGTTTATATATCTGATCATTTGTCTATGTGATTGTATGTGGGAGCCAGCCATAACTGGTGAACAGGGAAGATCTTCTTCCAAAGGCAGCCTAAATTTGCTGCAGTTTATGCAGAGGAAATGCTAGCTAAAACCAACACCATCATCATTATCATATGTAAGCTTGTGGGAATTTGTTTGAAATGTTTCAGTGAGTGTGTATGCCTGAGACCTCTTTCTTTCCTCTCCATTTCTCATTCATCATTCACAGAAGGACAATGGGACCCTAAACCTCTACCAGCTCTGGGAGCCTACCTCAGAGAGAGGACAGAGGATGGCCAGTGAGCCCATAGTGTCCTGAAGAAAGTGTCTGAGTAAACAAGCCTGAAGCACTTTGTCAGTCTAATTAAGACCACCTGTTGTTAAGCAATAACAAAATTAGGGAAAGAGTAATTTTGGTGGGAGGGAGACCAAAAAGCCTTAAGTGGCTCAAATGGTAAAGCACCAGGCTCCAAGTAAGGAGACTGGGGGTTAACACCTAAATAAAACTACTTTTGACTTCCTCATCAAGATGCTCAAACTAAGTTTAGGTATACAGAAAGATACAAATATCAGTCTCTGACCCTGAATTCATGTGCCACAGTCTTTTCACCCTCAGTATTTACTTCTGGATATTAAAATTTATCAATTATTTTGAGTCTATGGTTTCATCACAAAAATTCTTCCTTCCTTTTTTTCTCCCTCCAGGCCTTCCCACATACCCCCACACACATACTCACCTTCAAATCAAAGACTTCTTTCTTCATTGTTACTTCATGTGTGATATATATATATATATTTTGAAATACAAACTGCTTATTTTTTACAATGCTAACTATATGTATGTTTTCAAGAATGAACATTTCTTTATATAAGACTAAGATCAGAAAGAAGGAGAGGAGGACCTCCCCTATCAGTGGACTTGGGGAGGGGTATGCACGCAGAAGGGGGGAGGGTGGGGCTGGGAGGGGAGGAGGGAGGTGCGTATGGGGGGATACAAAATGATTAAAGTGTAATTAATAAAAGTTAAAAAAAAGAAAAGAAAACTAAATATTCTAAGTGATTGTGCTTATAGTTAAATACAGGAATGAAAGTAACCAATAATAATCAATTTTAAAAAAACTAAGGAAACACCAAAATGAACAAAATAATGGGAATTTATAAACATCTTTCAGTAAAACCTCAGTAGTAAGAGACCCAATCCTACAACAAAGTGGCAAAGATTGTTAGACAAAACATTTAGACAAAACAATTAGAATTTTTGCTGCATTCAAAGTTTAATACATCAATTACAGTGATTTTATTTGTTGTTTTTATTATTTTTTATTTTATCAATTACAATGTTATTTCAAGCATAATGTAATTTCATCATTACCCTTCTCATTCCTCCTTTGAAACACTCTCATATACTCCTCATTGTTCATTTGCAAAATTGTGGTGTCTTTTTTCATTGTTATTACACACACACAAAAACAAACACACACAGTTTTTTAGCATAGCATTAGAAACAATAACAAAGAAAAAATATCAGGCTGGAAAATGCTTGCTTAAAAACTACCCCACACTCAAGAATAACTGCCAGCACTCACAATTCCTGAATGAAACCACAGAGGCAGAACTAAGTCCAGAAATTTATACACTGAAACCCCACAATTAGTCCTCCAACATATCAAGCCACTTAAAATCCCCAGCCCCTAGTACTACAGCACAGATTCTCCACTTCTTCCCTCAAAAGACTAGCACATCAGTGTTCTGACTGTGAGAAAAATCCTGCTTCTGGAAATACCTGTCTTCTCTCTATTAATTCCGTGTCAACTGCATCAATTTCGATATAACAGACACTATAGCATGCATTGAGGAAAACAGGAATCATAGGTTCATATTTTAACTCTTCTTTCAAATAAACATTCAAATGTAAAATATAAATTGGTAGAGTTCTACATGTATAAAATCTAACAAGATTAAATCAAGATGAAGTAAATTATTTAAACAGACATATAACAACCAAAATAGAAAAAGTAATTTAAATTTTTCAAATAAAAAGAAAAAAAAAATAAAAGAAAGCAAGCATAGGTTTAGATTCAGCATGAATTCTACAAAATTCTCAAAGAACTCACTGCAATACTCCTTAAAGTATTCCACAGAAGGGAAAAGGAAGAAACACTTCTATATTTTGGTAAGACACCAGTATTATCCTGATAACAAAAAATCAACTCCTGAAAATTAGTAACTAAACCTAATACTGTGATAACTAATTCATAACTCATGTTATTAAAGAACTTCTGTATAGGTATACAGTTATCTGAACAAGAGACATATTAACTTACCGAACATATTATGACTAGAAGCCATGATTATAGACTATGTCAATATCTATGTCAAATATTACTTATTCCCATAACATTAACTTACATAGTACACTAAAGATTCAGAGTTCATCTTGTATTTACCTATCATTGACTGAATGAAGAGATCTTGAAGAGACTTGCTCAACAATATTCTTGATGCTACCCTATTTGGAGGTGATCTCCAAGGCTTGTTAAGTGTAAATGAGTCCTAAGTTTATATATTGTTTGTTTAAAATCCTTATATTACATTTATCACCAATACAATGAAATACATCCCAGGCTCAAGAGCACTGTCTGTAATCCAAAATTTCATAATGGAAGCAGTTTTGGTTTCAACTTCATCTTACTTTACTAATACTAAATAATACAAAATACTAAATTAAAATTTGAAAGCAAATTACTTTTCAGTTACTGTTGACTCTAGGACAGAGTATTTATTGTCCACAAAGGGATCTTCTTATGTCTTGTGTCATAAATATAGATTGGTGAAATGGCTACTTTGGATATGATCCCCTTGTTTATATCTTATGGTGAAATGGCTTATGGTGAAATTGGATATGATCCCCTTGTTTATATCTTTTGGTGAAATGGCTACTTTGGATATGATCCCCTTGTTTATATCTTATGGTGTTGGACATATTCCATGAAATATAAAAAAAAAATTGTTACTGAACTTGCTATATTTTTGCAATGATTACACTTACAACTTACAGAATTTTATCTCACATTGGAGAAACATTTGTTGAAATATATTCAAATTTAATGTCTTGAAATTGGTGCTTTCAGTCTCAAAATCATGTAAGATAATTATATTCATACATGCATACATTGTAATAGTTCCCTTTTCCATTTGAACTTATACTTTTAATTATAAGATGAAAATGTTTTATTGGCTTGACCACAGTAAATAACTTACCAATAATGTAAGATCCTGGTGCTTCTCTTGCTTATGGGTGAGGCTTACCAACCATGGTAGAAGTCCACCCTTGTTTTTGTCTTATTTAGATCCAATTTTTTTTATTTCCTCAAAAGCATTTCATGGACGGTATAGGCCACTGCATACACTACATTCCATATAGAATGGCTGGGCTCAGAATTGATCATTACAGCCATTTATTCTAGATTAATCTTCATAGAAATATGTTCTGGGTATGGATTACAATTTCTACAAAGCAAAGCTGGATGCGAGCAATCAAAATTGTCAATCCAGGATTTATGGAAGTAAGAATCTCCTGGGTACTGGGTAAGTCTAGGTGCCTTGAGAAAATGCTTTAAGCAAGGGATGGTTCTTGTCTTTGAATATGTGAAGCTTCCTCTGAAAATTCATCAAATCATTCTAATTTGATACAGACTCTAAATACAATGTGCTGCTTTGCCATGTTCAACAACTTCCTTCTAGTTGAAAATGTTATTTGCCATGAGGAAAAACATCAATTATTTATATAACTATAGAGAACGTGAACATTTTCCTATGTATTCTGGTTCAAGTTCAGCAAATTAACACCAAATATTACCCAAGTTTCAAATAGGTGGGAGTTTTTTTGAAAAAAAAAATCACAGACTGATCGATCTTTCTTCTTTCTTTCCTTCCTTCCTCCTCCACCTCCTCCTTTTTCTCTTTGCCCATGTGTGTATGCCTTCAGGTCAGCAGAGGTGGCAGGATTCTATGTACTGTGTACCCAGCACCCTAACCACTAAGCACAGCGCAATTTTCCTACTCAGCCCCTAACTCCCTAAGCGTTATTTACAGTGTCCTGCCTGCTCGGGCACCTGCAAGACAGCAGAGGGCGCCAGAACACCCTTTACAAGGTCGTGTACAACCTCAGCCCTGGCAGGGGTAAACCCATTTCCCCAGGATGCACGCAGGTAGAGTGGGAGAGGCTTGTGCCTCTCTCTTCCCGCCATCCCCCTGCCTGTGGTCGGCCCCACGCACGAGTCGCTCGAGGACTCTAGGCAGGCGGGCGGTGGACTGGGAATCCCGCAACCTCCTGATTGTGGAGTTCTGGCGAAGAGCTTGCATAAAGATGCTGACCTGGAAAAACCCGCAAAGGTACTGGCGCACCTATTGCGGAAGTCCCACCCCTTCCGGCTTTGTTTTCGAATCTGCCCTGCAGAGAGCAGAGACTTCAGGGCTTGGAGGCTCTGAGTCCCCTCCCCCACCCCCTTTCCACTTCCCAGAATCTCCCTGGCCTCGGACACAGGTTCGTAAATACAAAGCTTCTAGTCACAGACCAACCATTGTCATTGGTTTCCCACTTGGGAGCGCTCACCGGTCAGTGAAGTACCAACAGTCCCAAGATGCATCGCGGCAGAGACCCACCTGCCTGAGAACTACAAACATGGCTTCGGAGCAAAGACTTCTGGGATTGTATCTGAGAACTACAAAAATGGCGTCCGGTCGCGCGATGCCTTCTCCCCGCATACACCGTTGCCAGGGTACCGCCTACAAATCCCAGAACACCCCGCGTGCTGGACCCACCATCACATGTTGGCGTTCCTGGGCTTAACTCTCGGGTGGTTAGGCGAGTAGCCCGGCAGTAGGCCCAGTAAGCCTCTTCACCATGCTGATGGCCGCTGTGGCATAACGTCGTCCTCAAAGCCCACAGAGCCTTTCCCCTGGTCGGGGTGTATGTAAATCTCCCTGTCACGCCATACTGATTCTAGCATCACGATTGGTCAGAAGCTTTGTGATGTCACCGCCCCGCCCCCTGTCCCGGAATTTAACACACTTAGCTGCTGTTTCTGCTTCTGCTGCTGCTGCTACTACATACAGTAATAAAGGCCCAGGCCCTGGTAGCTGGAGGAGGAGTCCTTGGGTCTCCTTTAATTACGTCATTGGGAGTCAGACACAGATATTAATTCTCTTTCAAATATTAAAAAAAAAGATGGATGAGGCGGCACACGCCTGTCATCCCAGCATTCTTACAGGCAGTGGGAGGAGCGTCTCTGAATTTTATTCACTGCAAAAATTTCACTATCTGATGAATTGTACCATTTTGTTTGACAGTGATTGTACTATATTTTTAAAATTACATAATGAACAGTGGATAAAGCAGTGTCTACTCTTCGAGGTGAACCTACGTTCAATCCCTAACACCTACCACTATCTGTGAATCCAGATCCAGGGTATATCACACCCTCACACAAACAGGAAGGCTGAGAGATATTTTTTTCTAAAAATATAAAATAAAATTTCTTAGTCATGAGAATAAAAGCTCTGCTCTGAGAAGGACTGTGAGAAAGGCAGCAATGACTGATTTAACATCTATGCACCCACAGACACACACACTGATAATAATAATCAGAGGTCCCCTCATTCACACACTCAGAAACTTTTTAAAAAAAGATTAGGATATATGAATCCCTCCCTTAAACAAATTCTTAAAAGTCTAAGGTCCTGCCAGGTGTGCTTGCACAAGCTTTTAATACAGGCACATGAGAGGCAGACACAGACCAATCTCTGTGAGTTCAATGTCTGTCTGGTTGGCAAAGAGAGTCCAGGATAGACAGGCCTACACAATGAAACCCAGTCTTAAAGAAAAATAAGATTAAAACAAACAAAAAAAAAAAAACTGAGCCAGGCATGTTAGCACATGTCTCTAATCCCATCTCTCCAGGAGACACAAACATGCTGCTGTATGAGTTCAATGTCACTGGGGTCCACAAAACAAGTCCAGGACATCATGGCTACAGAGAGAAACCTTGTCTAAAAAAACAGGTTCCTTTGCACCCACACGACTAGATATGTCTGAAATCACATAGTGTGCCTTGGCTATAAGAAAGTCTTGTTAGGCATGGTGGTACATATCCTTTGTCCTAGCACTTTGGAGACAGATGAAGGTGGGTCTCTGTGAGTTCAAGGTCAGCCTGGTTTACAAAGAGAATCGTGGACTGGAAACGATGCACCGAGACACCATGCCTCAAAATTAAAACACATTAAATTAAATTAAATATTAAATTAAAAGAAAAATCAAAGCCTGGACTGGTAGCAA
Organism: Meriones unguiculatus; assembly: GCF_030254825.1. Classification (NCBI taxonomy): domain Eukaryota; kingdom Metazoa; phylum Chordata; class Mammalia; order Rodentia; family Muridae; genus Meriones; species Meriones unguiculatus. Next base: position 838,888 of record NW_026843580.1, on the reverse strand, counting down.
ATGCTTCTAACACCAGCATTATGACTGGCAGAGGGAGATGGATCTGTGTTAGTTCAAGGCTTGCTTGGTCTAGAAAGCACGACAGGTCAGTCAAAGCCATTCAGAGAATCTCTTTCAAAAAAAAAAAAAACATCCTAGGATGTATTCAAAAACATTCTAATGATGAAAGATAATTTCCTTTCTTCACTTTTTAAAAAAAATATTTATGATTTTATAAATTACAGTTTATTCACTTTGTATCCATGTGGTAACCCCATCCTTCTTCCTCTCTTCCTCTCTTTAACCATCCTTCCAAACTTCCTCCCATTCCCACCCCGAAGTCCACTGATAGGGAGGTCCTCCTCCACTTCCATTTGATCCTAGCCTATCAGGTCTCATCAGGACTGGCTGCATTGTCTTACTCTGTGGCCTGGTAAGGCTGCACCCCCCTGAGGGGGAGGTGATCAAAGAGCCAGACACTGAGTTCATGTCAGAGACAGTTCCTGTTCACATTACTAGGGATCTCAGTTGGAGACTGAGCTGCCATGGAATACATCTGTGCAGGGGTTGTAGGGGTTCTAGGTTATTTCCATGCATGTTCCTCAGATGGAGTATCAGGCTCAGAAAAGATCCCTGTGCTCAGTAGTTTTTCATCTGTTGCTTTCCTTGTGGAACTCCTGTCCCCTCAAAAGTCTTTCTTAGTTATCAGAAGAAAATGCAAATCAAAATGACCCAGAGATTTCACATTACACCCATCAGAATGAATAAAATAAAAAACTCAAGTGACAACACATGCTGGAGAGGATGTGCAGAAAACAGAACCCTCCTCCACTGCTGGTGGGAATGTAAACTTGCACAACCACTTTGGAAATCAATCTGGCACTTTCTCAGAAAATTAGGAATAGCGCTACCTCAAGATCCAGCACATGTCCAAAATATGCTCAAGTATAAAACAAGGACATTTGCTCAACCATGTTTGTAGCTGCTTTATTTGTAATAGCCAGAATCTGGAAACAACCCAGATGCTCCTCAGTTGAGGAATAGTTACAGAAATTGTGGTACATTTACACAATGGAATACTACTCAGCATTTAAAAATAAGGAAGTCATGAAATTGGCAGGCAAATGGTGGGATCTAGAAAATATCATCCTGAGTGACTTATCCCAGGAGCATAAAGACACACAGGGTATACACTCACTCATAAGTGGGTATTAGACATATAATACAGGATAAACATACTAAAATCTGTACACCCTAAGAATTTAATCACGAAAAGAAACATTTTTTGATCTGTTTTTCATCATAGCTTTGGAGGAAGTAAATTATTTACCATGTTCACTTATAATGTAATGGAGGAGGTCACCAATTGTGGTTTGTGTGCTATATTTTGAAACATTGGTGTAGGTATTGAAGTTTGCTGTATGCGTATCAAATCCAATCACAGAAGCTTATTAGGTCTTTCTGATATTATTTCTGTGGCTGTTGTTGATCTAATGCATTTCTACTTGGTGAAAGGTATTTTTCTCCTGCAAAGTATAGAATGGAATTCCCATCATCTATATAATCCATTGCTTATTAATATTAGGTAGAGTGTGATCATGCTTTTCAATGAAGGGTCTCTGAGAAAGTGTGGTGATTTTTTTTCATTTTCACAAATTCCTCTAAGATGTCTGTTTTCAAGCCTGATTTGGATGTCAGTAATTAGGCAAAGCTACATTTGAAATCTTGATTATCATGTGTCAGCCATCTGAGTACACGTCTAAGGGTGGAAGATGTTCCCCAATGTGTTCTATTTTTACCAACATTAATGTTAAAATGCTTAATAGTGTGTATGAATGTATGACTGTATATATATATATATATATATATGTGTGTGTGTGTGTGTGTGTGTGTGTGTGTGTGTGTGTGTGTACAGTTTGAAGTTCCATTCTTCTTCATGTTCCCTTTAGTTACTATATGGCACCTAATGTTGAAGTACTGCCTTCTGAATGAATTAGCTAGAGGTGCTAAATAATGTAACAGCAATTATATTTATTTCAAAAAAGGATGTTATGGTGTGTAATGTTATTATGGGTTCTTAGGCCATGACAGATGTGTGAAGACCTGGTGACAGCTTTGTAGGGCTTATTTTGGTCATTGTTATATGATATTCAAAGTCATGTTGCCAGTTTTGCTTACCACAGACATTCTCCACTCATTTTATTGATACTCAAATAGCCTTAAATGAAATATTACATCAGTAAATTATTGTCTTCTATCCAGATTATAAACTTATTGTTATATAAGGATGGAATAACATGAAATAATTTGAATAATAAATGCTATTTCCAAATTAAAATTATATAATCCTTTTGTGTTTTGGAATATGTTTGTTCAGTCTTAGGAGTAAAGACTTGCTCATGACACTGTCTCAGTTCTCTAAGTGAATGTCAGAGAACTGTCTCAGTAGGAATAGTTGGTTGTTTCTGAGCCTGATAATTTGAACTCAATTTCTGGGTAGCCCATATTACTCCTATAGATTTTTCTAATATTTCTATACTTGGGCACTTGTATATACAAATTCACACACCAGCACATACATAAATCATTTTTAAACCTAAATAAGGGCCAGTTTTTTCACTGGTCAAAAGACTCTTTGGGTTTCATGTTGAAAACTCATATATGGGATGCAAACAGATAGCAAACAGCAATAAGTTGTCCTCTCACTGGCAGATACGTACTCAAACATTTTTCAATGTATGAAATTAAAGTAAAGGAGAAAACTCACCTATTGACAACATCAGAAATTATTTGCAATTGTAAATAAATGTAGATATTGAAGACTTATTACTGTTCATTAAAAGAAAAATGGTAGCTTTGTACATCTTATTTTATCCTTTCATTCCTTGATTCAAGAAGAGGTCATTAAAAATATCTTAGCTTGGCTCAGAGGTGCATCCCTGTCATCCTAGACCTGGGAGTCCATGGTAAGCTAATCTTTCTGAGACTGTGGTCAGCTTGGTCCACAGAGTGAGTTCTCTTTGGGTTTGTTCATTAGTTTCTATATTTGTTTGTTTGTTTCTTTGTTTAGACAGAATTTATTTGGTGTAAGCTTGGATGTCCTACAGTCACTTTATAGACCTGGCTGGACTCAAATTCAGGCCGCTTCCTCCCTGAGTGCTGGAATTTCAGGTGTGTGCCACCATGCCCAGCTCCAAAGATTGAGTTCTAAAACAGGCGTGCTATGTAGACATATCATGTATTTAAATGATCCACCAAAATGTACTCTATATCTCAAATTATAGGTCCCCCCTCAGGGATAGTACCCAAAAAGCTGGGTCTTGGTATTGGTCCTGGTCCTTGACCTCAGATCCTAGCCCTAGACCCAGCTGTGGCCCCAAAAGTCTGCTGTCAAGTGCTGACTTTGTTGGGCTTTCTCTCTGGGACTCAATCTATACCAGTAGACCCCCTGGGCACCAACTACACACCTGGCAGCATCGTCTATAGATGGATGCACATGCCCAATTCACAGGAAACTCTCAACAAAAACAGGCTCCATACCTCTTGGCTTAGTCAGGAACACAACCCAGGATTGGCTCCAACCACTGTGGGCAAATGGGGAGGCCCCATCTCCAAATATATCACTTAAGATGAGTAAGCAACACCTTTTTAATAATAATATGAAACCAATAACAATAATGCAACAGTGAAAAACAGCAATTTAAAAATATACAAAATTAAGGCAATCTTTTCTCTAATGGGAATAGGCGCTGGGTGTGCTCAGTCGGTGATTGTACCAACTATATGTCTACCTTGGGCAGTGAGTACACAGGATCAGGTGCCCCCAAGTGCACCACATTGGAGAGAAACAGTAGCTCACTCTCCAAGTCCACAAGGGACTGTGTGTCCTCTGATACTAAAGCTGGAGGTTGCACTGTTCCAGGTTCTGGCAAGACTGGGGGTCCCGCATAGTCCAGCAGCCACCTCACAATGGCCAGTTCCGGGGCTCCAGAGAAATCCTGGGGGAATTTCTGCAGCCACTGGGACAAGAACGAGAAGATGGCACTGTGGGTGAGAGCAGGGCAGAGGGACACAGGGTTGGGAGCCTGGCCTAGCTTCGCTGCTGCGGGGGGCGGGCATTGGCATCCTTCCTTTCCTGTCCCTCCCTCTGCTGCTCAAAACCCAGGAGCCTGGTGGGACAGTCCCTAGGGAGAGAACCCCAAAGGTGAGGATCCTCGCCAAAATTGGCCCTCCACCCTGGCCTCAAACGTCCCTCCCCGCTCACCTCCCCCTCCACCCCAAGCCCACTCACATCGTTGTCTGCTGGTCCCCATCACAGTCTGACCTGAAGGATCTATACCTGTGACAGTCCACGGGGGTGTTACCCCTAAGGCCCTGTGTCCGCAACCCACCCAGACATCTAGAAAGAACTATTATAATCTTCCAGGGTGGGGTACGGGGGTGCTAGGGGCTCCATCCATAACAAACACTGCAAATGGGGTCCAGAATCCTTTACACAAACGGGGAAAGGACGCTCAGGGCATGAGAAAAGGTGGTGTCTGACATTCCCTGGGGAAGGTGAATGGCACCTGCTAGAGCCCCACCTCTGTCCCAATTGCCATGTATGGACATGTCACTTTAAAGGGCTAGGCCCGGCACCTAGGCTGCTGCAACTCCGTCGTCCCGGTTCTGTGTGGGCACAGGCCCTAGGAAACAGCAGGAGGAGGACTGAGGGCTGCCTCCCTGGTGGAGCCGCTCAACTGCCTTTTCAGGATCAGGTCCAGAACCACTCCTGTGGTCGCAAACTTTGGATAAAGGGCCAGAAAGAGTGGTGGGCAAATAGGGGATCATCTGCTCCACGAAGTTCACGCCATCATTGCTGAGCAATGGGGATACCATGCTGGAAGGCTCGCTTCCTTTCTCTCTGAGAAAGGACCAGGGCAGGAGGTAGGCGTGAAGTGTGCAAACCCCGAGGGGCACCAATGACTTCTTTGCCTACACCAAAGCGGGCTTGAAATGTGTTCCTCAGTGACCCAATAGGAACACTTGCCCAGGCCGCGACCACGGTGGATAGGGGGTGAGAGTGGACCAGAAATCTCCCCCACCACATAGAGGCCATGGTTACCTTGGTCTCCCGGTGGGGAACAGGCCAGCAACGTGTCAGTGAGCGCACCATATGTCTCCAGCAGCGGCCCAGGCGACCACCGCTGACTTCCAAGAGACCTGAGACCCTGGAAGTCTGGAAGCAGAAGAACAGATTCATCTCTCCAGCTCCTCTGGACCAGCTGGTCTGTCCAGGCAGCTGTTGCTGCTACTGGCTTCTGGTTACCTGGCAACCAGGGTTCCGAGTTCCACCTGGAACAATGCTGAGGAAGCATGGTCACTTCCTGGAGTCACCTGCCCAAGCCTCCCCAACATGGGCTCTCCCTGGGAGCCACCAGCCCTGCAGGCTCTGCAACAGTTCCAGAGAGAAATGATGGAGAAGTTGCCTCCCATCACCACTAGAGGGCACAGAGGCACATGAGAGGGTGCAAGGATGAAAAGAAAAGCAGCAGCAGAGAGGGATGGCTATCATCTCTCTTTATTCTTTTATTATTATTATTATTATTATTATTATTATTATCATCACCATCATCATCATCATCATCATCATCATCATTATCATTCCTTTCTTCTTCCCTAGTATACTTCAAACAAATTCACCTTCTTTCATTTCCCCTATTGAACTAAAATGTTCTCATCTCTCAGCCTTTGACTATGTATGCTCTTTATCATTTCTGGGGTGTTAGGTCCCTCTTGCTTTCCTTTAGGTTTCATAGTGTAATTTATAGTGATGTAAACATTTCTATGCATGGTCTCTGGGTTTGTTTATGGTGGATTACCCCACAAGACTGTAAGCTTATAGAGAAACAGTGGTATTTACATCAATCATTTTTGTGTGTTTAGGACTTAGCACAGTATTGGGTACCTAATTCACAATTTGTCCTTCTGTGGAAGGACAAATAACCTTTTAAACAGTAAATTCCTTTAACAAAATCTTCATAATCTCATAGTACTACAGAATTCCCACCTAAAGGATGGGAGCATGTAGCATCTTATTTGTTAATGCCAGCCATTGTGCCATCTGTAAAAAACTTTTTCTCAAGTCTTTTTATCTTGTTCTGTTACTGCTGTTACTAGGACAGCCTCCTCTATCCCTGTTGCCTTCTCTGTGTTCTCTTTAATTTATCCCATAATAAGTTACTTCCTCTAAGCTTTAGTGAGCTTTAGCATCTGGGTTTATTATATCTAAAGACTATCTGTTTCTGCCTGTTTTGTACAGAAGGCAGGAATACAACTCAGTGGTAGAACATTTGCTTCACATATAGAAGGTAAGGAAGGAGAAGAAAGGGGAGGAGAAAAAAAGGAAGAGGAGAAGTGAAACATTGCTTTTCTTTATGCAGATGCACTTCCTTAAATACAGGGGTTAACAGTCTTCTTGTCTCTGCATTCCAAATAAAGTAGAAATTCCAGATACAGCAACAGTGATACTTATTTGGTGTTAGTTTTTAACCTGATCCTTCTCCTGACATTTACTCTGTACCTGCTTTATATGTAGTTGGTTTTATGTACATGTTCATTTTCTGGGAAGAATCATTTTTTTTCATTAGGTTTTATGAGAAGTCATATCCTCAGAAAGTGTCCTGGGCTTTTAATCCTACCATACTTATCCCTAGGAGACCATATCTGCAATGGTGATTATGTCCTCTCTGTACATAATTTGATGTTATGACTTCAGGATGCATCTTGAACCTTTTTTTCAAGAGAATGTTATAAACAAGCCTTAAGCTTAACAGGCATTTGTGCCTCATGAAAAAATTTTCATCATAAAATGTCCTGTCTGAAAAGAACATCTGAGATCATTGTAAAATGCACTCTGTTACTTTCATTTTAGTCATTAACATTATTAGTACTATTTACTGTTCTTCATTATTTTGTTAGAGATCCAAATATGATGACTCAGGTGTAAGAGACTGTGTACACACTGTTAACTAAAAAAATAAAACCACACATTCAAAACAAGTAAAACCTCCAAATATTGATAAGAATTAGGTTTAGATTTAGTGCCCAAAAATAATTCAGTTGAAATGTGGGAAAAACATTGAAACACCATTATTCAGCAAGCATTTAGAGTATATATGTAAATATGATGAAAGGAATGTACACATAAATACAACTTAAAAATTCTTGGCACACGGTATATACTCACTCATATAGACATATAATATAGGATAACCCTACTAAAATCTATACATCTAAAGAAACTAATCAAGAGGGAGGATCCTGACTAAAATGCTCAATCCCTATCCTGTAAGGCAAAGAGGATGGACATCAAAAGAAGAAGAAAACAGGAAACAAGTTAGGAACCTTCCACAGAGGCCCTCTAAAAGGCTCTGCCCTGCAGACTATCAAAGCAGATGCTGAGACTTATGGCCAACTGTTGGGCAGAGTACATGGAATCTTATGAAAGAAGTGGGAAATAGTAAGATCTGGAGAGGACAGAAACTCCAAAAGGAGAGCAACAGAATGAGAAAATTTGAATACCAGGGTCTTTCCAGAGACTCATACTCCAACCAAGTATCATGCATGGAGATAACCTAGAACTCCTGCACAGATGTAGCCCATGACAGTTAGTGTCCAAGTGGGTTACATAGTAATCGGAAGAGGGACTGCTTCTAACATAAACTGATTGGCCTGCTCTTTGATCTCAGGCCACAGAGGAAGACAATGCAGCCACTCCTGATGAGACCTAACAGACTAAGATCAGAAGGAAGGAAATGGAGACTTCCCCTATCAGTGGACTTGGGGAGGATCATTCATGAAGAAAGGGAAAAGTAGGTGGGATTAGGAGGGGAGGAAGGAGGGGTTTATGGGCGGATACAAAATGAATAAAGTGTAATTAATAAAAGTTAAAAAAATAAAAAAATATTTAACACAAAAAAATTAAATAAATAATAAAAAAAATTCTTGGGCACACATACAAAAAGTGGGACTTCATTAAGATTTTTTTCATTTTTGTTTTCTTGACAGGAAAAGTTTGAACATGTTCCTCCCCTGTCCTCCTTTTTATTCTCCTCCCCTCCCCTTCCCTTCCCTGCCTTCCTTGCTCAGTGTGAATTTACAAACATTGCACTTGAATGGATGCAGTTCTTCGAAAGCATTGCCAAAAGGACCCCTGCAGCCTCACTTCTAAACTTTGAACCTCAAATGCATTCTAGCTATTTTTTTTTTTTTCTTGCATTGGTGATTAAGTAAAGCAACTCATTTTCTGGGGTAGATACCCAGACATGGTGAATTCCTCATCTACCCCTCCCCGTTCCCCATGCTTATGTCCTTTAGCACTTTGGGGAGCACATTGATAGAGGTTCCCCACCCATTCAAACCACAATCAAACATGTGCTTTCTAATATTTTCTAATAAAATTCTTTTAGTTGCCAGTATGAGACCTTGACTAAAAAAGAATTGGCTTCATTCTCAGGTGACAATCTCATAAGTACAGCCAGGCTAATAAGTGACATATCAAGGTGCTCAGGTGGGTATTCTGTGTACAGTGCTAGTACATAGGCTCAGACCCAGGATCTCAGTGGAGCCAAGCCTTCCCTATTTGAGTTCGGTTCACTTCCTTGTTGAAGCCACCTATGGGTAAAAAAAAAAAAGAAGTTTGTGGGATTGGGATTATAGCTCATTTGATAAGTGGTGAAGCAGAAGAATCAGAAATTCAAGGTCATCTTATAGCTGTTTAGTTTAAGGCCAGGCTGGGCTACAGAGGACCCTAACCAAATAATAATAATAATAATAATAATAATAATAATAATAATAACTACAATACGTTTCAGCTAAGAGCATTATTTGGCGGTCATTGTTCCAAGCCAGAGCTATCCTCAGGTCACCGACCTTCCTCATAGAGATAGCAAGGAGGCAACAAGGTTGAGCCCAGCAAGATTTTCTGTACACAGACCCCTCTCCAACCGAGCCTTCCTAGCCAAATATGTGGAAATATGTGTTCCCACTGATGACCAGAGGTGCCCCAGCTTGTAGTGTTGGGAACATGGGGAAGGCAAAGTCACAATGGAGCACAGCTGTTTGATCACCAGCCCACTGAGACCATCACAAGCAAACAAAATCACAAAAGTACAACAAAGGAAAAAAATGTACTGGGTATAATGTGCTCAAAGTGTATGGAAGAAGAAAATACCAAAACTCAAAACAGTGGCCTGTCTCTCTATGGGCCCTCTATCCTGTTCCATTAGTGGTGACCCACCCCCAAATCAGGCTCCACCCAACTACACCCGAGTTTGGAATGGTGACCTGCATTCAGCCAGACCAGAGAATGGAGCAGCAACATATCTGTTGATCTCTGTCTACCAGACCACAGGCCAAAGCACCAGCCAAACTCTGCCAGAGCAGAGACCACAGCAGCAGGAAATCTCTCCGAGATCAGAGTCCAGAGCAGGGGACATGCTCTGCCAAACCCGAGGCCAGAGTAGTGGATAAGATCTGCCAGACCAGAGACCAGAAAACATTGGCAGAGGTGCCAAGCTTGGGTCTCTACATACTGTATCAATCCCTTGCCACCTTCTTGCCACTCTTACTGGAACTTATGAAGCATGGCTTAAGCCTCCCTGAAATGGGAAAGAATCAGGTCTAGGGGGATAGAAGGATTGTGTCCCATGTCCTCAGTCAGTCCCAGAGACAAAAAAAATGCAGTGAGAGTCAAAACAGTTAAACAAGACACAGACTAGATCCCATTGCTTGTGAAGCAGAAAAATACACAGAGCCAGACAGCAGATCCCACCACTCCTGCAGTGGAAAAATGAAAGTAGGATATCAGTGAATCCCTGATGCAGGAGCTACCTGCATTGTCCTTGTCCAAAGATCCAGAGATCACAGAAAACTGGGTACTCTACCACCCTTTACAGATAGGGGCACATTCATCCTCTCTGAGGTCCAGAGAACACAGAAAAGTGGATGCTCAACACCCTTTACAGATGTGGCCCTTCAAGGGGGGGTCTGGAATGTCTTCCAGGCTCCCTGTGGCCCACAGTTGTCCAGAGCATCAGCTCTAACCTTTCTGACCACATAGATGCATTTTTCCCCATGGCCCGAAAAAAGAAACTAGAGAAACACAGAGACAGACACAGACAGATACAGACAGAGTGCTCACTTACTGGCTGTTGTTCAGTTCCTTGTGCCCGGGGTGCTTGGGAGTCTTGAGGATCCAATATGAGACCCCACATGTTATGCGCAGATCTTAGGGTCCCCAAAGATCATCAGGAGCTGGACCACATATGTAAGAGCAAAGAATTTTATTTGGGCTTAAGCTTGGTCTCTCCAACATCACCAACAGAGTGGATCATAGAGCAGAACCCTGAGCAGCTGCATGGCAGGGTTTTGACTGGGGTTTTAGGAAGGACCAGGAAGTTCCAGTTTAACAGTTACAAGATTGGGTGACATTCAGCAATGGCAAGCTTTTTATAAAGTGATTGGCTAGCTAACATAACTAACATTGAGCAAGCTATCTCTAGGCCTCAGGAATGTTAGGTATTTTCTGTGTCACTCAATGTTCTACTACAAGGTTGGTAGGGTGCTCAGCACATATATCCCACTTTAAGATACTTTTCCATCCTTGTGGTTATCCTCAGACTGTTCCTTGGGTAAGGAATCTTACAACATGCCCCAATTCCTGGTGACCTTATGGTAGAGTCACTAGTCTGGTGACCTTTAAGTGACCTTTTAAGGCCTAGTTCTTGGTGTCCTTTGGGAGGTGTCAGATAGGTTCTCTCAGTTCTAAAAGATCCATTTGCATTTTGTGGGGGTTGTAAATGATATGTCCTGTGTCAGAGAGCACTCCAATATCAAGCTGTGATATAGAAGAGTAGAACTGATGATGTAAAGGATTTACTATTGCTGAGAAACTAGTGGTCCCGTTAGAATTTAGCTGAAGGAAAGCTGCCTGTAAAATACTTCACAGATAAGTAGTATGCTAACCAGGCCTGTTAGAGATTAGGATCCTGGATTATGTAGCAATGTGGCAGGGTGAGGTTTTTTAATTTGTAATTTTCCAACGTGTATTTATTAATTCGTGAATGCGAATGAAAACAGACCAGATTGGTGGGTGTTCAATTTGGGTCAGGTTGCTTGATGCAGTGAATATTGAATTTCAAATTAAGGGACTGTCCTATGCCCATATGTCCAATCCTGATTGACACAGTAATGTCAATTCAAATTTGAGACACAGGCTATTGGCTAAAGCTGTTTCTGTCAGGTTACAGGTCTTAGCAGCTAATATTGTACACAGGGGCAAGGTCAAATAGTATCTTATTAATTGCTTTCCCTCTATAAGAGAATGACCTGTGTTTTTCAAAGTCAGTATACCTATGTGTTTTGTTTTTGTTTTTGTTTTTTGTTTTTTTTTTTTTTTTTCAACTAAGAGGTTAACAACACTGGCTGCTCTTCCAGAACTCAAAAGTTCAATAAACCACTGATAAACCACATGGTGGTGACTCACAACATCTATAATGAGATCTGGTGTTCTTTTCTGGCATGCAAGTATACATGCATGCAGTACACTGTACACGTAATAAATGAATATTTAAAATAGTCAGTTGTTGGTATTATTACATTTTGTTTTGTTGATGCATCATTGCTCTAGTCTCTTATTAGTTAATATTCTCTGATAATCCCCAGTCATTAAGAATTTCATTTCTTTTCTCTAGTCTTTGACATTTGTTTTTGTTTAAAGCAATGACTCCTGTAGATAAGGCTTTCACATGTTTTGTAGTTTACATTTTATTTGAGCACTGAATGCTACCTCTAATGTCCAGTGCTTAGAACATAGTTCTGCAACTCTTTTCAGGTGTATCCTGACTGGTCAGTGTGAAGTAAAGAAGACCAGTGAATGAGTGTCCATTGACTTTCCTGGGTTGTTTGTTTGTTTGTTTGTTTGTTTGTTTTTGGAGGTGGGTAATTACAACTAAAGAGGGACCTGTGTAAGAACTGAGTTCACTGACCTACTTTGAAGCTTTAGTTACAACACAAGAAGGGAGGGGGAGGAGGGAAGATGGCAATGAGTCAGGTAATCAACTTTAGACAGTAAAAGTGAAAACTGTACATTTGGAGGGATTCATATACAGTGAAATCAAAAATATGGATTAGGAGCTGAGCTTGTTTCTGGAAAGCAAATTTCTATAGTTGAACTATAGATCTGGAGAAACTCATGTGGTAATTCCTAACAGGAATGTCCCCTCTGTCCCTGTTTGAAAATGCACAACCTGAGAGGAAAAAAAATGGTTTGAGTAATAATTGATGTGCCCTAATACATACCTGAAGTACCTGAAGAATATTGAACCATAAGGCCATTTTCAACTTTTAAAAATAATTTTTGAGATTATAATGAAATCATTTCATCCTTCTCTCTTCTCTCTACTCTTACATCTCAAATGCTGGGATGAATCGTTAAGGAGGCTACTTAACAATCAAAGCAGACGTGGCTGTCAGGTTCTCCCAGGATCCCTCAGTCCTCACCTGTTATAAGGTATGGGTGTCATACACAGATCTCTAGCCCAGGAGTTGAGTTGCCCTCCTCCCAGCTGTCCTTACTATGTATTCTAAATGTTTTGGTTACTTGGTCTTTTTCATTTGTCGTTTATCCTCCTGGCCCTTTGTTCAGGCTCTCCACTTCTCTTTCTCCTCTCTTCTCACATAGCTCAGGGTCATGTCAACTCTAGACTGTCCCAGATTTCCCTGTGTCTGACTATGTTCTCTCGTCTATCTATAATAAACTTTCTACTCCAACATACGTAGGAACAGCCACATCCTTTTTGTTTTATATCTCATTTTCATTGAGCTCCCATTAACTACTCCTTTCTTTCAAATTCATGGCCATTTGTTTCTTTATTGGTTGTTACTCTGTGGCTTTGACTGAAGTTTGGCTGATAGACTTCCCAACTATGAGGTAGAGATGAATTCACTGGACACTGAGTGTGTAACATAAATTACCTGTATCTAGGAAAATGAACAGGTGCCCTGGGAGAGTGGAAGATTGAATTTTAAATCATTTCCAAGATGAGGGTGTTGGAGGATATTTGATCCCAGGGTGATCCCTGAGATTGTGAACTGTAAAAACCCATGCTTTGTTTGGTGTGGGTGAGCCCTAACACAAATCTTAATTCGAAGAATTTACAATTTATTGTAAACAGGTGATTACGGTATGGTTCCATCAGCCCTAGAACATGCCTTTAATTCAAAAGCTCTCTGTGCACAGGATTTAATAGTGTTAATTCTAGGTCAAGAGGCAAAGCAAGAAACCGGCTGACAGATATTAAAGAGTAAGTGAAACTTTCAGCTGAAATATATTTAAGACAGAGGGTAAAAGTGGAAGGAGTTTTAGCTTTGTAGATTTTGGGCTTTTTGAATTTTGAGCTAGAAGCCTTTGGCCTTGGGTTCCTTTAGCCTATCCTCCCTGAACTGTCATCTGAACTGGTGAGCTTTTGGAGCTTCTTCCTCTTAGAGGTGAGGTGAATAGCAGGGTCAGATGGATGCTTTCTTTGCCTCTCTGCACTAGCAGGTTTTTAAATTCGAATAATTGGGATTTTCATTCTTTTATAACAACACTAGGTTTCTGTGTGCCCATAGGGTTTAGGACAAAGCTAGAATGCCTCTGCTATCTGCATCATTTGATCTTTGATCCACTGGCAGAGGAGCTACTACTGTCCTGAGACTCAGCTCTATTGTTCAAGATAATGATGTACTCTGGGCAGGCCTAACAATCAGGAGCAACAGTGGGAGGTAGTTTATGGGTTTGTTCTGGGATTTTCCTCTGATGTAGCTCTAAAGAGCTGTGAGTGAGACCAGACCATGTCATGCTGAGTGTGGGGCCATTGTCCCCAGGCCAGGAAAAGCAGGCTGCTGAGCTATCACAGCCTGTTCTGCTTTGAAAGAGATGGAATGTGGTTCAGGCTGTGGTTCTGTTGGTCTCCATGTGGTGATCTCGGCAGAGACCCTTGGCCTCCAACCCTTCTTGAGTGTCCAGAGAAGTGAGGACTTTGTGGCCTGGGCAGTAGAAAGTTGTGGTGCTTATAATATCACTTTCTAGTGTGCACACACATGCATTGGTTTTGCGGTGGACAGATTGGAAAACTGAAGGTCTCATTTCTAGAAATGATGAATGTTGTATTCCACATACAGCTTTGAGTAGCAACTTTTACAAATTGTTTTGAAACTGGAAGAAAATAGGTGGTGGTGCTCATCTTTCAGGAATACTTGATTATGTTTTTTTTATTAACTTTCAACTTCCACCAGTCACAATGGCATGCTTTAGAGAAATTCAATTCCAGGGTACAAAATGAATTTCTGAGATGCAGAATTTTGTCAGGTGTGCCTGGTTTTAGGTCAGTGGATAGGGCAGATTCCACATCTTGTGACATAATCCATGCATCAGAAAACATATTAAATTATTCTCCAACATTGCTTTGTGTGTGACTTTTGGCAAGGGCTGGGATGTGCCTGAACCCACCAGGGAACATGAGGGACTGCAAGCCATAGCTTATCTTTATGATCAACTCCATTTTCCACTTCCAGAGCAAAAGGGCTCTCTGGAAAGGAGGTTAGTAGTACATGGAGGGTTAGAAATATAACACTTTAGGTGTCACTTTGAGTTTGTCTTGTGTGATTTGTGAAATCTGTGTTTATTTGATTTTTATTAAAAAACAATCAAAGTTATCTCTGGTCCAGTGCACATTTTTCATGTTAGAGTTTCCTTAGGTCTTTTCATGTAAACTTGGCTATATTTTAGGCTTATGTTTTTGGCTTTTTCTCTCACCCCTTCATTCTTTCACAAACACTGTACACGTTCTTAATTATTGAAGTTTGTGGTAAGTACAGAAGTCACATAATGCCAGAAGATTATGAGATTCATGACAATAGAATCATCCCTCATTTTTCTGTTTTCCTCTGTTTCTTACCAGGTGACTTTTCTGATATGCGATAGAGATTTTGGATTGTTCCTTAGCAATCACATAAAGACAATTTGCACTATGTCTGTAGAAGGCAGAAGAGACAACATGAAGGTGAGTGATACCAGTTGGACAGTTTATTCTTTCCTTTTGACAATTTCTTTTGGTGATCTGTCATTTTCTTCAGAAGTTTCATGTGTCCAGTTGTCTCCATATTCATTAGTTGGAAGATTTTATTCTCCTGAAAAGATTAAATCAAAACCTGCTCCATCCCTAATTCAGGGGAGAGGGTCCTACCTTTTTAGGCATGTTATATCTTTTATAGGGCAGAATGGTTTTTTGGAAATAGAAAAAGTATAATATCTCATTAAAGTTAAAAGATCTTTGAAAGTTTATAAATATACCTTAAAGTGTATTTATTTCTAGATAATAAAGTGCATTCACTTTGATTTTCGGCCTGTCTTTTACATGTAGCTTTTAAATGAAATCAATGTAAATCATATGTGCCTGCCTCTGCTTCCCAGGTGGTATGTAAAAGGCATGTGCCTCCCAAATGCTGGGATTAAGGCTGTGAACCACCAACACCCTGTCATTGTAACTCCTGAATTCAGAAAACAACTAATTAATAGTGAACTGCTTGTCTCTGCTGGGATTAAAGGCACTGTCTGTCACTACACTGCTCAAAAATTTTATATTCACTCCAAATAATTCTATCTCAAACAAGTTTATAACTTTGAATTTACTTAAAACATTTAAACCTCTTAACTGTTTTTCATATGAAACAACAAAAGTATCATTTTTATTTAAGAAGAAAAAACTAGTCTTTATAAGTTTGTGTGGACTCAATGACCAGTTACCTCTGCTTATTCAGGGGATCTCCACTATTCAAATCTAATCATTATCAATTTTGATAGGATCCACCATTCCTTTCCTGTGGAGACATTTAGTTTTACTTGTGAAGACACAGTTCAACAGTTTCTCATTGTCTACTCCTTTTAGTTTTGTTTACTTCTTTTTGTTGTACAGTATTTAGGTGTGCTGTTAAGTTGCTAGTAAGAGATCTTGCAGATTTTTTTTTCTAAATGTACTTAGTGCTATGAACTGTCTTCTGGTCAACATTTCTATTGTGTACTATGAGTTTTGATATGTTATATATTCATTTCATGGAATTATTGCAAGTTTCTTATATCTTTTGATACTTCCACTGTTCAAGTATATCATCAGTTTTGGAGAACAATGTATGAGTTGCTGAGAAGATGGAACAATCTTTTGTGCTTGGGTGGATGTTCTGTAAACATCATTTGGGTATATTTAGTTTTTTGATGTTAGTTAGCTGGAGCATTTCTCTGTTTAGTTTGGTCAGGAGTGTCCATTGGTGAGAGTGATATATTGAAGTCTTCCTCTATTGGTTTATGAGGGCCAGGATGTGATGCAAGCTGCAGAAGTGTTTCTTTTATAACTTGGGTGCTCTTAGGTTGGGGGCATAGATGTTAAGTGTTGAAATGTTATATTGCTGGATGTTTTATTTTAATATGTCATGTCATTTGCCATCTTTTGATTAGTTTTGTTTTTGGAAACTGTTTCGTTACATATTAAAATTTCTATACAAGCTTGATACTCTAGTCCATTTATTTAGAATATCTTTTTCCAACCCTTTACCTTGAGATAATGTCTATCTTGATGTGAAGCTTTGTTTGTTGTACTTAGAAGAAGGGTGGATTCTATTTTATCATCAATTTTGTGAGTCTGTGTCTTTTTATTGGTGAATTTGGGTTGATGTTATTAAGAAATATCATTGAACAGTGATTGTTATTTTTGTGGTGGTGGTGGTTTTAGCACCTTGAGTGGGGCTGTATTTATAGATACATATTATTTAAAATTGACCTTTTTATGGAACATCTTATTTTCCCTATTTGGTGATTGAAACTTTCTGGGCATGGTTAGTAATTTGTATTGTATTGTATTGGCTTCTGCAGTTTTTTAGAGTCAGAAGCACTCTGTCTAAGCCCTTCATCTTCTAGCATTTTTACTGTGAATACAGGATTAATTCCAAGAGATCTGCCTTTTTTGTTTTTTGGTTGGTTTTTGTTTGTTTTGGTTTGTCGGATTGGTTGGTTAGTTTGGTTTGTTTGTTTTCAGTTGCAGCTTTTCATATTCTTTCTTCGTTCTGTATATTTAGAGTTTTGATTATTCTCTGGTAAGAGGACTTTCTTTTCTGATCCAGTATCTTTGGTATTTTGTATGCTTCTTGTGCTTTGATAGACATCTTCTTCTTTAGGTTAAGAAATTTTTCTTGTATGATTTTGTTGAAAATGTCTTCTGGACCTTTGATCTCATCCTTCTTCTTCTAATCTGATTATCAGCATGTTGTGTGTTGTCATAATGTCCCAGAGTTCCTGGATGTTTCCTGAAAGTTTGTATGTAGACAGGCTGGTTTTGAACTTCTAGCTCTAACTCCAGTCGAGTGTTGGGCTTAAATGTAGGCCAACATGCCTGGCATCAACATCACCATCATTGGCTGCTGAGCATGGAATATATGGTTTTAGGTATTTATTTTGTTTTGTTTTGTATATGTAAGCATAGGCTATTGTGTTGATTTTCATCAACATCATGCATTTGAAATTTGGCAGGGAGTATGTTTAATTTCTTAGGATGGCATTTAATGATGACACTAACACTATCTGAGCTTTCTGAGTCATTGAATTGTGGGTTTGTAACACTCTCCTTACCTGTTGTATTTTGTTTTTTTTTAAATTTTATTTGTTTGTTTTATTCCCATTTAATTCACTTTTAATTTAATTTTTTTAACTTTATTCTCTGACATGAACTCAAGTCTTTGATTACCTCGTCCTGAGTGTTGCAGTCTTGCAATGCCACAGAGGAAGATGATGCAGCCATCCTTGATGAGACCTGATAAGCTAGAAGGGAAGGAATTCCTCCCCAATTAGGAGACTAGAGAAAGGGCATAGGGGCAGAAGAAGGAGGGTCGGTGGGCCTGGGAGGAGATGAGGGAGGGGGCAATGGCAAGGATACAAAGTGAACACATTGCAATAAATAAATTAATTAAATTAAAAAATAATTTATCCACTAAACATCCCAATTGTAATCTTCTCCCTTGACTCTTCCTTGTCTCACCCTCCATTCTTCTTTCCTCCTTATCCCACTTCCTATATCTCAGATACAGGGAACCTTCCTCTCCTACCATCTGAACCCAGCCTATCAAGTCTCACTACAACTTCCTGCATCCTCTTCCTCTGTGGCATAGCAATGCCCCCTCCACCAAGGGGAAATGATCAAATAGCAGACAACAGAGTCCATGTCAAAGCCAGCACCTTCTCCCCTTACTATGGATCGAACATGGAGACTGAGCTGCCTATCAGCTACATCTGAGCAGGGGTCTGGTTCCTCTTCATGAATGGTCTTTGGTGGGTCCATCAATCTCTGCAAGTCCCCATGGGCCCAGATTTGTTGTCCTTGTTGGTCTTCTTATGGAGGTCCTGCCAGCTCTGGGTCTTTCTACATTCTACTCTCACACTCTTTCCTATGATTCCCAGTATTCTACCCAAAGTTTGGCTGTGAATCTTAGCATCTGTTTCGAACCCCTAATGGGCAGAGTCTTTTGGAGGATATGTATGTTAGGCTCTCATCCTCTTCCCTCTCCTCAGTCACTTCTGGTGTTGATTCTATTTCCACTTTTGCATAAGAATTGAGCATCTTTCATAGGGTCCTCCTTTTTATTTAGCTCCTTTAGGTCTGTAGATTGTAGTATGTTTATCCAATATTATGGCCATTATCCATTTACAAATGAGCATATACCATGCATGTCTTTCTGGTTTTGGAATAACTCACTTAGGATGATCATTTCTAGTTCCATCTACTTGCCTGAAAATTTTATAGTTTCCTTTATTTTTTAAATACCCGAGGTGCATTCCATTGTGTAAATGTACTACAATTTCTGTAAAACAATGGTTTGGTTGAGAGACATGTAGTTTGTTTCCCTGTTATGGCTATTATGAATAGAGATGCTATGAACACAGTTGAGCAAATATCTTTGTTGAATGGTGGATCATCTTTTTGATATATGCCCAGGAATGGTAGAGCTGGGTCTTGAAGTAACACTATTTCCAATTGTCTGAGAAAGCATCGGATTGATTTTTATAGTGGTTGTATAAGTTTGCACTCTCACCAGCAATGGAGGAGTGTTCCTCTTTCTCCACATTCTCACTAGCTTGCTGTCACTTCAGGTTTTGACCTTAATCATGATGGGTTTAAGATGGAATGTCATTTTCATTTCCATGATTACTACAGATATTGAGCATTTAATGTCCACCATTTGATATTTCTCTGTGGAGAAATCTCTGTATAGTTCTGTACCCCAGTTTTAAATTGGATTATTTGGATTATTGGAGTTTAATTTCTTCAGCTCTTTATATATATTGTTTATTAGCTCTTTCTGTTGTATGTAGGGTTGGTGAAGATCTTTTGCCAGGCTGTAGGCTGTCATTTTGTTCTGTTGACAGAGTTCTTTGCTTCATAGAAGCTTTTTGTTTCATGAGATCCTATTCCTTAATTCTTGATCGCAGAGCCAGTGTTCTTGGTGTTCTGTTGAGGAATTTATTATCTATGCCAATGAGATCAAGACTCTTTCCCACTTTTTCTTCTAACAGATTTAGTGTATCTGGTTTTATGTTGAGGTCTTTGAACAACTTGGACTGTAGTTTGATGTGGGGTGATAAATATGGATCTATTTTCGTTTTTCTACATGTAGACTTCCAGTTAGACCAGCACAATTTGTTGAAGATGCTGTCCTTTTTCCATTGCATGGTTTTGGCTTCTTTGTCAAAAATCAAGTGTCGATAGGTGTGTGGGTTTATTTATGACTCTTCACTTCAATTCCATTCATCCACCATTCTGATTTTATTTCAGTACCGTGCATTTTTTTATTACTACTGATTTATAGTAGAGCTTCAGATCAGGGATGGTGATACCTACTGAAGATCTGCTATAGTACAGGAGTGTTTTAGCTATTCTGGCTTTTTTATTTATCCATATGAAGCTGAGAATTGTTTTTTTCAAGTTCGTTAAGGAATTGTGTTGATATTTTGATGGGAATATTATTTAATCTATAGATTGTTTTTGGTATGATAGCAATTTTTACTATGTTGATCCTACTGACCCATGAGCATGAGAGATATTTCTCTCTTCTGGTATCTTTTTCAATTTCTTTCTTCAGAGGATTAAAGTTGTTTATTTTTTTTTCGTGCAGGTTTTTCACTTGCTTGTTGAGGATAACTCCAAGATACATTATGTTGTTTTGTTTTTTTCCTACCTATTGTGAAGGGTGTTGTTCTCCTAATTCTTTCTCAGTCCATTTGTCTTTTGCATACAGGAGTGCTACTGATTTTTTTTTAGTTAACTTTATATCCAACCACTTTGATAAAGTGTTATTCAACTGTAGGAGTTTCGTACAGTAGAATATTTGGGGTCACTTTTATATACTGTCATATATGTGAATAGCAATACTTTGACTTCTTCCTTATCAATTTGTATCCCCTTGATCACCTTTAGTTGTCTTATTGCCCTAGATAGGACTTTGAGTACTGTACTGAAGAGATTTGGAGAGAGTGTGTGGCCTTGTCTTGTCCCTGAGTTCAGTGGAATTGATTTAACTTTCTTTTCATTTAGTTTGATGTTAGCTATAGGACTGCTGTATATTGTTTTTACTATTTTTAGATCTGTGCCTCTGTCCCCAGTCACTCCAAGACTTTAAACAAGAATAACTGTTGGATATTGTCAAATGCTTTTTTGGCTTCTAAGGAAATGATCCTGTGCTAATTTTTTCAATTTGTTTATATGATGGATTAAGATTCCATATATTGGACCATCCCTGCATGCCTGGAATGAAGCCTACTTGGTCATGTTGGATGATATTTTTGGTATGTTCTTGGATTTGGTTTGTGGTTAATTTATTGAGTATTTTTGCATCATTGTTCATAAAAGAGATTGGTCTGAAGATTTCTTTCTCTTTTGGGGTCTTTTAGGATTTATCAAGGTAACTGTGGTCTTACAAAAGGAGTTTGGTCATGTTGTGTCCATTTCTATTTTGTGGAATAATTTGAAGAATATCGGTTTTCACTCTTCATTGAAGTTCTTGTAGAATTCTGCTCTGAAATCATCTTGCCCTTGGCTCTTTTTTTGGAAGGATTTTGATAGCTGCTTCTATTTTTTTTAGGCAGTATAAGTCTCTTTAATATCTTTACCTGATTTTTATTCAACTTTGGTAAGTGGAATCTAACAAGAGAATTGTATATTTCATTTAGATTTTTCAAATTTTGTGGCATATAGGCTTTTGACATAAGAGCTAATGGTTCTTCAGATTTTCTCAGTGTCTGTTATCTCTCTGTCTTCCTTTCAGACTTTGTTGATTTGGATAGTGTCTTTCTGCCATTTACTTAGTTTGGCTAAGAGTTTGTCTATATATTTGATTTTCTCAAAGAACTAGCTCTCGGTTTTGTTGATTTTTTTAAATTATTTTCTTTGTTTCTAATTTATTGATTTCAGCCCTGATGTTGGTTATTCCTAGTGGTCTACTCCTGTTGCGTGTGTTTGCTTCTTTTTTTTTTCTAGGGCTTTCAGGTGTGCCATTAAGTTGCTTGTATGGGATGTCTCTAATAGCTTATGAAGGCCTTTAGTGATATTAAAAGTCCTCTTAGGACTGCTTTCATTGCATCCCACGAGATTAGGTATGATGTGCATTCATTTTCATTGAACTGTAGGAAGTTCTTTCTTTATTTCTTTCCTCACCTAGATTTCATTGAGTAGGGAGTTGTTCAGTTCCCACGGGTGTGTAGGCTTTTTATTATTTCTGTTATTGTTGAGGTTCATCTTTAGTCCATCATGGTCTGATAAGGTACAAGATATCATTTCAGTCTTGTTGTATCTTTTGAGGCCTGGTTTGTGACCTATTGTATGGTCAGTTTTGGAGAAGGGTCCATGAGGTGCTAAAAGAAGATAGATTCTTTTCTTTTTGGGTTTAAAAATTCTCTAGATATCTGTTAGGTCCATTTGATTCATGACATCCATTAGTGTCATATCTCTCAGTTTAAGTTCTTTTCCATTGCTCTGTCCCTTGATAATAGTGACATGTTGACT
Organism: Meriones unguiculatus; assembly: GCF_030254825.1. Lineage (NCBI taxonomy): Eukaryota > Metazoa > Chordata > Mammalia > Rodentia > Muridae > Meriones > Meriones unguiculatus. Next base: position 816,785 of record NW_026843580.1, on the reverse strand, counting down.
TCTCCCACTATTAATGTACGGTGATTGATATGTTCTTTAAGTTTTATTAATGTTTCTTTTACAAATGTGGGTGTCCTTGTATTTGGGGCATTGTTGCTCAGAATACAGATGCCATCTTGGTGGAATTTTCCTTTGATGAGTATGAAGTAGTCTTCCTCATTATTTATTTATTTATTTATTTATTTATTTATATTTAGGAGCAATAACTGACATCAGGCAATATTTTCATAGTTTGAAACTATGTGTAACAGCATAGTTTTTAAAAAAATCTTTCAACATTTTATTGTGTTCTTTTTACATTTTTATTAATAACAGTTTATTCACTTTGTATCCCCCCTGTACCTCCCTTCTTCCTCCCCTTCCAATCCCACCCTCCATCTTTCCCACCCCTGGTCCTTTCCCAGTCCACTGATAAGGGAGGTCCTCCTCCCCTTCACTCTGATCCTAGTCTATCAGGTCTCATTAGGAGTGGCTGCATTGTCTTCTTCTGTGGCCTGGCAAGGCTGATTCCCCCTCAATGGGAGGTGATCAAAATCAAAAAGCAGGCCAATGAGTTCCTGTCAGAGACAGTGCCTGTCCCCATTACTATGAAGCCCACTTGAATACTGAACTGCCATAGGCTACCTTTTGTGCAGGGGTTTCAGGCCATCTCCATGAGTGGTCCTTAGCTGGCGTATTAGTTTCACAAAAGACCTCTGTGCCCAGAATTTTTGGAACAGTTACTGTCCTTGTGGAGCTCCTGTCCTCTCCAGGTTTACTATCTCCCAGTTCTTCCATAAGATTCCCTGCACTCTGCCCAAAGTTTGGCAATGAGTCTCAGCATCTGCCTTGACACCCTTCTGGGTTAGAGCCTTTCAAAGGCCCTCTGTGGTAGGCTCCTGTCCTGTTCCTTTGTTCTCCATCATCTGATGTCCATCCTCTTTGCCTTTTTGCATGGGGTTTGAGCATCTTAACCAGCATACTTCCTGATTAACTTCCTTAGGTGTACAGATTTTAGTATTTTTATCCTATATATTATATTCTATATCCACTTATGAGTGAGTATATACCCTGTGAGTCTTTCTGCTTCTGGGATACCACACTCAGCATGATCTTTTCCACTTCCCACCATTTACCTGCAAGTTTCATGTTTTCCTTGTTTTTCATTGCTGAGTTATATTCCATAGTATAGATATACCACAATTTCTGTATCCATTTCTCAACTGAGGGCCATCTCTGCTGTTTCCAGCTTCTGGCTATTACAAATAAAGCTATTACAAACATAGCTGAGTAGATGTCCTTGTTGTATACTTGAGCGCCTTTTGGATATATGCTTAGGAGTGGTATAGCTGGATCTTGAGGAGGCGCTATTCCTAATTGTCTGAGAAAGTGTCAGGTTGATTTGTAAAGTGGTTGTATAAGTTTACATTCCCACCAGCAATGAAGGAGGGTTCCCCTTTCTCCAAATCCTATCCAGCATGAGTTGTCACTTAAGTTATTCTTCTTAGTCATTTTGATGGGTGTAAGGTGAAATCTCAGGGTGGTTTTGATTTGCATTTCCCTGATGACTAAGAATGTTGAACATTTCTTTAAGTGTTTCTCTGCCATTCTATATTCCTCTATTGAGAATTCTCTGTTTTGCTTTGTACCCCATTTTTTAATTTGGGTTACTTGATTTGTTGCTGTTTAACTTCTTGAATTCTTTATAAATACTGGATATTAACCCTCTGTCAGATATAGGGTTAGTGAAGATCCTTTCCCAATCTGTAGGCAGTCGTTTTGTTTTGAAAACAGTTTCCTTTGACTTATAGAAGATTTTCAGTTTCATGAGGTCCCATTTATTGATTGTTGCTCTTAGAGTCTGCACTGTTGGTGTTCTGTTCAGGAAGTTGTAGCCTGTGCAAATGAGTTCAAGGCTCTTCCTCACTTTTTCTTCTAACAGGGTTAGTATGTCTGGTTTTATACTATACTGAGGTCTTTGATCCACCTGAACTTTAGTTTTGTGCAGAGTGGTAATTATGGATCTATTTTCATTTTCCTACATGTAGACATCCAGTTAGACCAGCACCTTTTGTTGAAGATGCTATCTTTTTTCCGTTGTATGGTTTTGGCATCTTTGTAAAAATCAGGAGTCCATAGTGTGTGGGTGTATTTCTGGGACTTCTATCCAATTCCTTTGATCCACTAGTTAGTGTCTATGCAAGTACCATGCAGTTTTTATTACTTTTGCTCTAGAGTACAGCTTGAGATCAGGGATGGAGATACCTCCAGAAGATCTTTTATTATGGAAGATTGTTTTAGCAATTCTGGGTTTCTTGTTATTCCATATGAAGTTGGGAATTTTTCTTTCAAGGTCTGTAAAGATTTGTGTGGGTAATTTGATGGGAATTACATTAAATCTGTAGATTGAATTTGGTAAGAGGACCATTTTTACTATGTTTATCCTGCCAAGCCATGAGCATGGGAGATCTTTCCATCTTCTGATATCTTCTATTTCTTTCTTTAGAGACTTGAAATTTTTTCATACAAGTCTTTGACTTGCTTGGTTAGGGTCACACCAAGGTACTTTATGTCCTTTTTGACTATTGTGAAGGGTGTTGTTTCTTTCTCAGCACTTTTGTCATTTGTATACAAAAGGGCTACTGATTTTTTGAGTTGATTTTGTATCCAGCCACATTGCTGAAAGTATTTGTCAGCTTTAGGGGTTCCCTGGTAGAATTTTGGGGGTCACTCAGGTATACTCTCATATCATCTACAAATAGTGATACTTTGACTTCTTCTTTTCCCATTTGTATCCCCTTAATCTTCTTTAATTGTCTTATTACTCTAGCAAGGACTTCGAGAACTATGTTGAAGAGATATGGAGAGAGGGGGCAGCCTTGCCTTGTCCCTGAATTCAGTGGGATTGTTTTAAGTTTCTCTCCATTCAGTTTGATGTTGGCTATATGTTTTCTGTATATTGCCTTTACTATGTTTAGGTATATGCCCTGTATCCCTGATCTCTCCAATACTTTAAAAATGAATGGATGCTGGATTTTTTCAAATGCTTTTTCAGCATCTAAGGAGATTATCATGTGTTTATTTTTCTTTCAGTTTGTTAATATGGTGGATCATATCGATAGATTTTTGCATATTGAACCACCCCTGAATACCTGGCCTGAAGCCTGCTTGGTTGTAGTGGATGATATCTTTGATGTATTTTTGTATTGGGTTTGCAAAGTATTTTGTTGAGTATTTTTGCATCAATGCTCATAAGAGTTATTGGCCTGAAATTGTCTTTATGCTGGGGTATCCAGGGCTGCTTGCTCCTGAATAACTGGGTTCTGGAGATGCCATATTGTTTGTCTTTTGTTGGTTGAGCTTTTACACTGGCCTCTACCCATTGGTATATCTTAGGTGTTGGGTGTTATTTTCTGGTACTTCCTGGAATCCTGTGGTGGGTCGAATCCCCTTGGCAGAAAGATTTTTCCCAAAGGAGCTCTCCTCCGTTTTTTAGGTATGGTCAATGAATGGCAGGTATTTTTCAAGAATTGCCACAGCTCATCTCAGGCATACAGACCTGAGTAGTAATTGTTGCCTTTGATAGTAAAGGGGGCTATCCTCTCACCCAGAGAAGTTCTGGAGACAGCTGCCCTGCTGCTGGGTTTCTTGCTGTAAATTTAGTGAGCTGCTGCTGTAACCTGGGTGCCTTCTGGTTTGGTCAGTTTAGTTAGGGAAAACTGGTTGTCCTTTGGAGCAGTATCTGGGGGTTGATCTCAGGGAACCCAGGCTTCTGTAGGTTTGAGTTTGGAGCTCTATACCACAGTAGCCAAGTGGTAATCAGTGGCAGGTGAGCACCACTTTCATGTATACAGCAGGAGGCTAGAGTATGGATCCTGTGGATAACCAGAAAGTTTTCTGGAGCTAGGTGTCCTGAGGTAGGGCCAGATATTTTCCCCACCTTAGGGTTTTCTCCCAATAGGAAGACTCAATCTGTGGTGTTTGACGTGGTGTGTAGAATGCATAGGCACTTGCCAATGATGGCTCCAAGCTGGTGACTGGGAAAGAAGCTGAGAACTTTTCCAAAAATGTTCCTGTGTATGGTGGATGTAGTGTGTGTGTGGAGAGTTGGCTGAGTTCTCTAAGCTGGGACCTGCTCTTTCCCTGCCTGTGGGGTTTTCTCCAGACAGGGAAACCCAGCCTCTAGTGTCCGGGGGCACACAATTCTGTGATGGAGAGTAGGGCATATAAGCCTAGCAGCTGGAGGCACACTCAGGCCTGGCGGCTGTGCACCCACCGGTCTGCAGAACCTTTCCAGGGATAAAATGGGTGACCTGAGGTCAGTCCTGCTTTCTTCCCTGTTTTTTTTTCCTAGACTGGGGCTCCCAGTCTATGGTGCCCTGGAGAACATAATTTAGTCTGGAAAGTTTATCAGGACAGAAAGGTGTATCCTGGGACCCGGGATATCTTCCGGGTTCTTGCTGAGTGACCTGAGAGTGGACCTGACTGACTCCCACACCGTGGAGTTTCCTCTCACCTGGGTAACAGGATCTCTGTTGTTTTAGGGCCCAGAGTTCAGTCTTTTAGTTGCTTTACCAACATTGCTGTCCTACTCCTCAGACCCAATGTCCTTCTGGCACCACCATCTTGGATTCCTCCCTTCCTCATCCCTTTCAATTAATTTTGGTTGAAAGTCTATTTTATTAGATATTAGAATAGCTACTCCTGCTTGCTTCTTGGGTCCATTTGCCTGAAAACCTTATTCCTGCTGCAACATCCCAGGAACTTTCCCAGAGATTAGCTGGGTGCTCTGAGGTTGGACCCGATTGTTTACCTCATCATTGGTTTTCTTCTTACATTTGAAACACAGTCAGTTGGGACCCACAGATCCAACTATTGGACGCCATGCAGTCTCTGCTACCCAGCTTATCAGACACAGTATGCAATCAGCCCAACCATCTGGGATCTATTTTTTTTACAGTTTTTTTTCTTTATTTTTTTTATCAGTTACATTTTATTAACTCTGTATCTCAGCCGTGTCCCGATCCCTCATTCCCTCCCAGTCTCTCCCTCCCTCCCTCATCTCCACCGTGCCGCTTTCCAAGTTCACTGATAGGGGGGACCTCCTCCCCATTCATCTGATCCTGTTTTATCAGGTATCTTCAGGACTGGCTACAAATCCCTCCTCTGTGGCCTAACAGGACTGCTCCTCCCTTCGGGGGTGGGGAGACCAAAGAGAAAAAAGATAATCAATTGAGCGGACATGGGGTAAGATGATCAATCCTCATTTAGAAAGACAGATGGGATGTGCATTGAACGTATGACAGGAGTCTACTGAGCACATCTGAAAGACTCTAACTAGCAGTGTTTTCAAAGCAAAGACTCATGACCAAACCTTTGGCAGAGTACAGGGAATCATAAGAAAGAAGGGGAGTTAGTCTGATGGGGAAAGGATAGGAGCTCCACAAGGACCAAATATATCTGGGATCTATTTTTAATTTTTACTGAATATGAGTATTTTGATTGTATGCATGAATATGCACCTCTTGCGTGCCTAATCCTCACAGTAGTCTGAGGATGTCTTCAGAACTCATGAACTTATAGCAATTGATAGTAGTGGGTCCCAGGTAATCACTGACAATTGAGCCCAATTATTTGAAAGAGCAGCAAGAACTCCTCACTGCTGAGCCATCTGTCCTGTTTTATGTTGCTTATTTATGATCAGCATTTACATTTACATGTTAATATTTTCATCTTTCTATTTTTAGGTGTTTAAACATGCATTCCCTTTTAGTAAGATATCATTGAAGTTACAGTTTAAGCTGGGGCAGTGCAATTTCTGGAGAATAAATATACAACAGGAGTGAATGTATAATTCCTTGTAGAAGCTTCAGTAAAGACCTCTGAGTTCTTTCAATATTTTGTGTTTGTTTGATTGACTTTTAGAGGAGGCTCTGTCTTACTCTATAGGTCTGGCTGTCCTAGAACTTTTTGAATAGATAATGCTGACATCCAGTTCAATAAGATACAGCTGCGTCTGCCTCCTGAGTGATGGAATTGAAGGCATGACAGAATACACCCAGCTTGTCCACCATTTTTTGTAGTTAATAACTGTTAATAAATTTCTCTGATCTGTACTTAGTATTGATCATCTGTTAATTTCTCTCTCTCTGTGTCTCTGTCTCTATGTCTGTGTCTCTCTATTTCAAACCCTTCTCTCTGTTTGTCTTTGTCCACATTAATTGCCATGTCTATTCCAAAGCTATATCCTCTTCAAAAAGTTCATATATGATACAGTTAAAACTTGTTATTCCGTTTTCTTCTAAAATGACTTAGTGATAACATTAATACTTCTTTTTTAATAGAAAGTTTTAATCTTTATTTTTAATCTATAGACTACATTATTTAGTAAGGAGGATATACAAAACAATGATCAAAGAATAATCGTGTGTTCTATTCCTTTTCTTTTGTCTGGTCACTCAGAAATATGGTGCTATTGGCTATGATTGTTGTTGCTTGCCACTCACATTATTTTTATCCATGTATTCACTGTAGTCCACTTTCCCTTCCACAAATATATGAGTCCCCCTCTTCACATACTGATATGCCACATCCCTGAGCCCTGGTCAAAACATAATATTCAGTACCATGTTGTCTTTTGACTGATGTTACCCATCTGTTCAGTGTCCCCTGATCAACACATCTCATTTGTTGCTATATAAAATATCATGACTGTGTTTTGTCCTTCCACCTTTCTCATGACAGGGTCCTGACCTACTCACCCAAGTAACTGAAAATGATTCATAGATTGCTCAAGTACCCAACTAATGGCTACTTTATATTCATGTCTTACAAACTGATGAAACACAGGTTTTTGAAGCACGCCTTTGTTTTTTGTTTGTTTGTTTTTGTTTTTTTTTTCAATCTAACCTTTAGGCTTTTTCATCTCCCCTACTTCACATCACGCACAGCACCCAACTGTATAACATTCGCACTTCTGTGTCAGAAAATAAATGGAAGAAGCAGTAGAATTATATGATTATATTGACAATGACGTATAAATCATATCATTGCCACTGTTTCTGTTGTACAAATGTATGGCATATTTTAGAATTCAGTGACCTTCAATGATGTGCATGTGAAATTCAGCCAAGAAGAGTGGGCCTTGCTGGAACCTTCCCAGAAGCAACTCTACAAAGATGTGATGCTAGAGACCTGTGAAAACCTCACTGCTATAGGTAAGACTGCAATTTTTCTTTCACTTTTAAAATAGAGACAACTCTTACTTTGTTATTGATCCTCTTCTGTAATTCCAATTGAGAATGAGGAGGAATGTGGTAAATAAATCAGGCATGATTCTAAGGGTCACAGAAGATAATGATTTAAGTTTTGCCTTAATAATAACATGTTATTTCCAATAATATATATTTTCTCGTACTATATTTTAGGCTACAATTGGAATGACCATAATATTGAAGAACATTTTCAAAGTTCTACAAGTAATAAAAGGTAACATTATGTGCACACTGATACAGATATGAATCTTAAATTTTAATGTGTCCTGGAAGTTTGGGGTTTTTTGTTTGTTTGTTTATTGGCTGCTTTTTATTTTCTGTTTTTGAAATAGATTTTTTCTGGGTATCTGTGACTTTCTTAGACTTGCTTGTTAGACCAGCCTGACCTCAAAATAACAAGCAAGATATGCCTGCTTCTGCCTCCACAAGTGCTGGGATTGAAGGCATGTACCAGCACACATGGCTGTGTCCTGGAAGTTTTAAAGAAAAGCAACAGTGTAAAAACAGCACTGCTTTACGTGTACTGATGATCATTAAAATCTCATAATTCCATGTACTTCAATGTCAGGTATCTGATTTGTGTTTACAAGGCACTCCCCTAAGATAGAAGAAAATATAATAATATTGTAACAAAAATATCATTTGAATCATATGGACATTACAGCTACTGACTTGAACTGCCAATCTGTTTAGTCTCATTCTATCTACTCAGATATTGTAAGAGGTATGCACACTGAATTGGTGATCAGTATGTGTCCAAAACCTTTTAATAAGCAAAAATTTCATAGTAGAACCAGTGTTACTCATTTTCGTGCAGTAACTTTGTAAAGTTTAGTGAAAGGAGCAGCTTATGAGAATCAAGAATATTGTTGTGGAGAAACCTTAATCCCTATATGACATATCTATGATGAACAAAAAACAAACTGTGTTAATTCAATGTGGGAATCTTTATTATTTTTGTAAATTAAACTGGTATATCATATGTCAAAATGATTCTAAGACACATGATCATAGGGATATTGAAAGAAGCAGTGTCCCTGTCTTTCTCCAAGAACAATTGATTTGGTAGTATTCCCCACTGTGAGTAAATTTTCTGAATGTGATAAATGGTTACTGTTAATTGGCTTTGCAACTTCACTGAGAATTTATCAGCAAACTCATATTGCTGAAAATACCTATGAATACTAGGAATTTGGAACTTCTGCTTTTCCTGGCTCACTTTGTAAATGAAGTATCATTCATACAGTACAAAAATTTGTGAATGGGATTGCTGTGGTAAAACTCTGAATTCTTAAATACTCTTCATATATAGGAGAAAACCTCTTACAGAAAAATGATGATATAAAAGTGATCCACATAACAAATTCTCTTACCATCACAGGGATCTTCAAAAATACCCATAATGAAGAGGAATACTGTGAATGTAAATAATGTGATAAAACTTTTAAATTTGATTCTTCTTTACCATTAGACCAAATTATGAAATTAATTCATATAGATAAATATATTTTTTAGTGTAATGAAATGACGGTTGTAAATCTTTCACATGTGCCAATTTTCTTTGCAGGCATGAAAGAAGTCATACTAGAGAGAAACCCTTTAAATGCACTCTATGTGGGAAAACCTTCCCCTATATCACTGTTCTTATATGGCATAAAAGAACACACACTGGAGAGAAGCCTTACAAAGCCTTTGTAAAAAGTGGTAAAGCCTTTGCAAAAAATAGTCATCTCATGAGCCATAAAAGAACACACACTGGAGAGAAACCTTATGAATGTAATGAGTGTGGCAAAGCCTTTGCAGAAAACAGTCATCTCATAAGCCATAAAAGAACACACACTGGAGAGAAACCTTATGAATGTAACCAGTGTGGTAAAGCCTTTGCACAAAACAGTCATCTCATAAGCCATAAAAGAACACACACTGGAGAGAAACCTTATGAATGTAATGAGTGTGGTAAAGCCTTTGCAAAAAACAGTCATCTTATGAGCCATAAAAGAACACACACTGGAGAGAAACCTTATGAATGTAATGAGTGTGGCAAAGCCTTTGCAGAAAACAGTCATCTCATAAGACATAAAAGAACACATACTGGAGAGAAACCTTATGAATGTAATGAGTGTGGTAAAGCCTTTGCAGAAAACAGTACTCTCTTAAGCCATAAAAGAACACACACTGGAGAGAAACCTTATGAATGTAATGAGTGTGGCAAAGCCTTTGCAGAAAACAGTACTCTCTTAAGCCATAAAAGAACACACACTGGAGAGAAACCTTATGAATGTAACCAGTGTGGGAAAGCCTTTGCAGAAAACAGTCATCTCATAAGACATAAAAGAACACATACTGGAAAGAAACCTTATGAATATACCCACCCTGATAAAGCCTTTGCACAGCAGAGTAGTCTCCAAAAACAGGAAAAGACACACAGTGGAGAGAAGCCTTGTGAGGGTAATTAGTGTGATAAAGCCTTTGCATGTAACAATCATCTCCTAAGACAACAGCACATTCTGGAGGGAAACCATATGAATATAACTATGTGGCAAAGCCTTTGCACATAACATCTCCTAATACATAAAAGAACACATACTGGAAAGATGTCTGACAGTAACCAATGTGAAAAAACTTTTGGACTTCAGAATCATCTTCACACTCATGAAAGAAATCCTAATGGACAGAAAGCCTGTGAGTGCTTTAAACATGGTGAAACCATTCCACATTTGTATAATCTTCATCATCATGAAAGGATTCATAATAGAGGAAAAACTTATGAATGTGTTAAAATGGTGAGGCCTTGCATAAATCTAGAATCATCATCATCATAAAAGTATCCTTACTGGAGAGGAATTCTGTGAGTATAAGCAATTTGGAAAGGCCTTTGTGTACTTTGGTCCACTGAGATGCAACGGAACTGTAAAACTAGCTCAATGGAAATGACCTCCCTTTTCTGAAGGGAACATGCAACAGTATTATATATTAAGGGGCAATAGGAACGGAGAGTAGTCATGGGGCAGAGAAGGGAGGGGGATTACTATTGGAATTTAAAGTAAATAAACTTATTTTTAAAAAGAATACAATGAATGGTGAATATCAATTACATGCAACAGTATTATATAATAAGGTATTTACGGAAGACTTATTGATAATCCTGATTCTCAACATTTACTGTTTTCAATTGCCTCAGTTTACAGAAGAAACTTTTAGTCCAGTGGATGAATATGTAGGGAATGGTGAATTAACACCAGCCAGGAAGTTCTCTGAGAGTATCACAACAGTGGTAGCCTGTAGAAGTTTCTTTGTGTACACATACCTATTGTTCCAGGGGTTCTATTGAAAACCATCACAACCCAGACTGAAGTTTGAGATGTGAGGGAGGAGGCTTTCTCTTCTATGTATGACCCTGCTGCTGGCCTAGTTGTATAACCATGGCAAGGATGAGTTTTCTCTGCCTGACATCATCTGGAGAGTGTCTTTACACATAGATGCCATCAATCAAGTTTGATACATGGCCTTTGACACAGATCCCTGATAACTCTCCCCTCCCTTCAAATATAGGATAATTAGGTTCCATGTTCTTGTTCACATGATAGGAATGTGCTTTTTAATGCAAATCAAGCATCCTTGAAGTGCCCAGTTTTAAACAATTATCTACACCTATCCTTAGAGCATCCCAGTCACTCCTCAAGGGGTACATACCCTCTGTTTTCTGGAATTAAAGTTTAACTTACTTTCTGAGGTGGTTCCCAGAGTGTTCTGATCACTGTTATGCTTGTGGGTCTTCCAAGCTTTATACCTCATCTTCTGGCCCCTCCTTCCTTTCTGGGCTGGTGAGAAACAGTCTCCAGGCAGCAAGAAAACCATGTTCTCGGAAATGCTTGTGATAAAATGTTTTACATTTCATAGCATTTCAAATTTCATGTGTTTCTGGATATGAGATGGTAAATAAAACAGTGTCTTTGGGATGGGACTCTTTGAAATGAATTATACCTAGTGTTGATTTCACTAAAAGCTTGCAGGTATGAAATCTTCTGAGTTGAGCACAGTGGCCTATGGAGGAGAAATAAGAGCAGAAAATTTATTTTCCTGTTTTTAATAGCTGAGTAGTGTTCTGATAATGTATGGGTAGATGGCAGAGGAGGGGAACTTCTCTTTTCAGTGGACTAAGGAAAAAGGATTGGGGGAAAGAGGGAAGGAGGGTGGGACCAGTAGGAGTTGAGGGAGTAGCCTTTAATAGGGAGATATAATGAATAAATTGTGAAAAAATAACGATTAATAAAATAAAAATGAAGTAGAAAAACAAAACTTATAAGCAAAACTTCGAGTCCAGTCTGGGTACCCTCCCTCCATCAAAGAAATGAAAGAAGATATAAAGAAAGAAAAAAAATTAGAAAGATATAAAGAAAGAAAAAATATTTTCTTGTATCTGTTGAGACTTTCTTCCTTGTGAGCTCATTTTTTAATCATTGCCTAATGGAGAACATGCTGCTCTCTCTGAAGTTTATATTTCCATAAACATAGGTTTCATACCTGGAACAAATGGCAGAGGTTCATATTTAACATATCAAAACAGACATAGCTGCTAATTTTCTCCCAGCAATCCCTAAGTCCTTCCATGTTATATGGTTCTCCAGGCTGGCATAGTGCACCCAATACCCTGAATTCTTCCCAGGGCCTGAGCTAAACTCATTTCCCCCTTCCCCATATGTAGGCAAACTATTTTGGCTTCCTGGTCCTGTTGATAGCCATGCAAGAGTAACAGCAAAACATCTGTAGCACTCGTGGAATGTGGCTCCCCCGTTAGCATAGTCATGATGAGTTTGTCTTGGAGAAGCATAACCCCAAGAACTGCTTATACTGAGGACTTTGTGCTGTTGTGGAACATAGCTCTATTTGATGCCATTATGATGCCCATATTCCTCATTTGGTGTCTGTTGTTATGCCCCCATTTTCATTTCTTATGTTGCTGATTTGCGTATTTTCTCTCTGGCTTTTAGTTAGTTTGGCTAAGGGTTTGTCTACCTTGTTGATTTTCTCAAAGAATCAGCTCTTGGTCCCATTGATTGTTTGAATTGTTTTCTTTGTTTCTAATTCATTGATTTCTTAGTTTGAATATTTCCAATCATCTACTCCACTTGGGTGTGTCTGCTTAAGTTGAAGTCACACCATAATTCTTCCAGACATTTAAAAGGAGCTACAATAATCCTTCCTAAACTATCAAGAAAAGAGAAGATAAGAAAAAAGGAAAAGAAACAGAAGGAACCCTTTGAAACTCTTTCTAGAAATCCAGCATTGCTGTCATAAGCAATCTAGTAAAACACAAAAAAACAACAACAAAAGAAAACTACAGGCCAAAACTGTTGATAAAAATAGACTTTCAACCAAAGTTAAACAAAAAAGATAAGGAGGGGGTGCTGGAGAGATGTCTCAGAGGTTAAGAACTGACTGACTGCTCTTGGAAAGGTCCTGAGTTCAATTCCCAGCAACCATATTTTGGCTCACAACCATCTATAATGAGATCTGGTGTTCTCTTCTGGTGTGCAGGTGTACATACTGGCAGAATAATGTACACATAATAAATAAATAAATAAATAAATAAATAAATAAATAAATCTTTAAAAAGAAATTAAAAAAAAAAGATAAGGAGGGACAATTCATTCTCATCAAAGGAAAATTCCACCAGGAGGACATCACAGTCCTGAATATCTATGCCCCAAATATAAGAGCACCTGCTTTTGTAAATAAAAACATGATTAAATCTTAAATCACACATCCCAACACCTTAATAGTGGGAGACTTCAACACTCCACTCTCATCAAGGGACAGATCATCTACACAAAAGCTAAATAGGGAGAAATGACACTTACAGAGCAAATTTACTGAAGCAAATAGACCTAATGTCTACAGAACTTTTCAACCAAACACAATGGAGTATGCCTTATTTTCAGTACCTCATGGAAATTTCTCAAAAATTGACCACATAGTCAGACACAAAGCAAGTCTCAACACATGCAAGAAAATAAAAATAATTTCTTGTATCCTTTCAGACCACCATAGCCTAAAACTTGACCTCAACAACAACAGAAACTACAAAAGCATACAAACATATGGTAACTAAACAACTCTCTACTCAGTGACAGCTTTCTCAGGAAAGAAACAAAAAACGAAATTGGAGACTTCCTAAAATTCAATGAAAATGAAGGCACAACATACCAAAAGTTATGGGAAATGATGAAAGTGCTCCTAAGAGGAAAGTTCATAGCACTAAGTTTCTTCAAAAAGAAGTTCTAGACAAGCAATTTAATGGCAAACCTAAAATCCCTAGTATAAAAAGAAGTAGACACACACAAGAAGAGAAGATGATTGGAAATATTCAAACTCAGAGCTGAAATCAATGAATTAGAAACAAAGAAAACAATTCAAAGAATCAATGTGACCAAAAGCTGGTTCTTTGACAAAATCAACAATATAGACAAACCCTTAGTAAATCTAACTAAAAGGCTAATAGAAACTATCCAAATCAGCAAAATCAGAAATCAAAATGGGGGCATAACAAGAGACACTGAGGAAATCCAAACAATCATTGGGTCATAGTACAAAAGCCTACATGCCACAAAATTTGAAAATCTAAATGAAATGGACAATTTTCTTGATAGATTCCATCTACTAAAATTAAATCAAGATCAGGCAGAAAGATTGAATAGTCCTATATCCCCCAAGGAAATAGAAGCAGTCACCACAAGTCTCTCTTCCAAAAAAAAATGCCCAGGCCACATGGTTTCAGCACAGAATTCTACCAGACCTTCAAAGAAGTGCTAACTCCAATTCAACTTAAATTATTCCACAAAATAGAAACAGAAGGAACATTACCAAATTCATTCTAGATAGCCACAGTCACCTTGAAACCTAAACTACACAAAGACCCAACCAAAAAAGAGAAATTCAGTCCTATTGCTCTTATGAGAATTGGTGGAAAAATATTCAATAAAATATTGGCAAACCTAATTCAAGAATATATAAAAGATATCATCCACCATGACCAAGTAGGCTTCATCTCATGCATGCAGGGGTGGTTCAGTAAATGGAAATCCATCATTTAAACAAACTGAAGGAGGAAAACCACATGATCATCTCCTTAGACATTTGACAAAATCCAACATCCATTCATGTTTAAAGTCTTGGAGAGATCAGATATACAAGGCACATAGCTAAACATAGTGAAGAAAATACACAGCAAGTCTATAGCTAACATCAAACTAAATGGAAAAAAAAACTTACATCAATCCCACTGAAATCAGGGACAAGGCAAGGCTGCCCAAGTACTGGAAGTCTTCGCTAGAGCAATAAGACAACTAAAGGAGATCAAGGGGATACAATTTGGAATGGAAGAAATCAAAGTATCACTATTTGCAGAAGATATGATAGTCTACATGAATGACACCAAAAATTCATCCAGAGAACACCTTCAGCTGATAAACACCTTCAGCCTTGCCAGGCCACAGAGGAGGACAATGAAGTCAGTTTAGATGAGAACAGATAAGCTAGGGTCAGATGAAAGGGGAAGAGGACCTCCCTTATCTCTGGACTTGGAGAGGGGCATAGGAGGAGATGAGGAGGAGTAGGTGGAATTGGGAGGGGAGGAAAGAGGGGGCTACAGCTGGGATACAAAGTGAATAAGCTCTAATTAGTATAAAAAATAAAAACTTAATTTAAAAAATTGAACAGCAAAAAGTTTAAAGAAAAAAGTTGCACTTAGCACTTTTGGAACTGAATACAGCTGGCAGCCTTCAACAAAGATAGTGGTAAAACCATGGCTCCACCTTCTTTATCCATGAACCAACATGGTGGCTAGCCATGTGTTGCTGCATACTGTGGCCGCCAATGCAAAACAGCCATTAGGTGTCACTGATGGTGTTACTACAGCCTACAGTATAGCACTGTGGAGCATTTACAGTTCCCCATAACTAAAATTTCTAAAATTGTAATCAAATATGTTTTAGAACCAACTGCATAAAAGAACAGTACTTTAACTATTCTGGCCATACCAAACCTGTCAGCCAGAAAGAAACGGCATTAATCCATTCACTCAGGAGCTGGTGGTAGGTATATAATGGTTAACAATTACCTGAATACAACCCTGTATAACCCTATGGTAACATGGAGCTGCAGTTTTATTCTCCTGTTAAAGAGCACAAGCAGACATTTTGCATCGAATAATCTCCAGCCTTTTAAGTGAAAAACAACATATTTTACAGTTCTTTCTCAAATCATATTCGCAGGAACGCAAAACCAAAGCAAATACAGTTCATATGTCCTCTGGCTTTCTATACATACTCTGATCTTCCATAAAATTCTATATAACTTCCGGTTACTTTGGACAAGCTATTCCTTTCTCTTTTTTTCTTTTTTTCTTTTCTTTTCTCTTCTTTTCTTTTCTTTTCTTTTCTTTTCTTTTCTTTTCTTTTCTTTTCTTTCCCTTTCCTTTCCTTCCCTTTCTTTTCTTTATTGTCACAGTCTCTTGCCTTCTCTCTTGCTTTTCAGACAACATAAAAACCTTCATCAAAATCCTCTCAACATTTCTTTACTAAGCCATGGGTTTTTTACCATCTTGAGATGATACATTGTAAAAACTGCACTTTTCTTAATTGCTTCAAACAATATGGCTTAGTTTCATTTGGTAAAATGAATAAAATAAATACCAAGGTCTCTTGACCTTCCCAAAGGGTCAAGAAACTGTTCTATGTTCTTTGTTAGATAGCCCAAGGTCATTATTTTAAATGCCTGATAAACTTTAAAATGTGTCATAGTCTTAAACATTTAAACATTCTCCAAAACTTGTTTTTGCTATATGAAAATAAATTACTCTTTTTATGAGTAAAACCACAAAGCATAACCATAGTTTTGAAAGTCAGAATCAAATTTTAAAACCAAATTTTACCAGTGCGAACAATCCAATCTCTAAATTCAATACCAATTTAGAATGAGTCTTGTTTTCTTAGTCTAAAAGGAAACAGGATAAACAAAATTCATTTTGACTAAGAGGTTCTGTAACCACTCTTTTCCTTTGTTCTACCCCACGTGGCAATTTCAAAATGGTGGAGTCACATCACAATGCATGAAAAGCCACATGGTTGCTATTTAAAAACATCTGTGCTTCTGTAGATCTAATAAACACATATGCACACATATATGTTCTAAACAAGAGTTTGAATTTAATCTTTAGACATATTCAATAACTGTTAAGCTATAAACAAAGACATACAGAGCATATTAACCATTTAAGATCAGTCAAAAATATGAAGTGGCAATATATACATTTAAACTGAGAAAACTTCTCTTACTCCATCCAGCTGTAATTGCCCTATCAGTCTGAGAAAGCTCTCACAGCCCACCCTGCTCTTGGGTGTCCTCTATCTGTCCCGCCCCGAGGCATTCTCCTACCAAAGACCAAAGGCTTCCCAGCTTATAGTGCTAGGAGCATGGGGCAAGCAAAGTCACCATAGTGCATAGCTGTTTGGTCACCTGCCTACTGAGACCATCATAAACAAACAAACAAACCCATAAAAGAAGACAAGAAAATAATGTACCAATACAATGTGTACAAAAAGAAAGGGAGAGGAAAGAAAACCCAAAGGGGTAGTGGACCATTTCTCAATGGCTCTCTTCCCTGTTCCATTAGAAGGTGGCCTTCCCCCAAATTGAGCTACATACAATTATACTAGCCTGAAATGGCAGCCCGTTATTATACCAGACCAGTTGATCTGAAATCTCAATTCCCTCAGCCCACTCCTGCCATGGGGCATTGCTGCTGCTGACCCCACCATGATGAAAATGCACTCAACAATCATAGCTCCTAGCTGGGCAGGAGCAGTCCTGACAATTTCATTCCCAGACCCACCCTTGCATTCTCTCCCTCTGGCTGCCAGAATTCCTGATTCTGCCACAGCAGGATGTGGGGAAGGTGAACAGCATGAGGGTGGAAGGGCTGAAAGGAACAAGGAGGGATTACAGCAAGTCTGTCTCATAGCATCATCACAGTCCCATACTCCAATATAAACAAACATTCATAAACACAAGGAACAAAATAGACAGACAAATGCATGCATATTTGCTGCTACACTACTGAAAACAAAACCAGAATCAAGTGTTTGGTTTTTGTTCATGGTTGGAAAGGCAAAAGCAGAAACAGGTTCTTCCTCTGGGAAAGGCACATCTGTGCCAAAGAAGTTTCTAAACACAAGGACTAAAATAGGACAGGTGCAGACTGAGTGGCCGTGTAGCCAGATCATAAGGTAAGCTCAGATCCATGGAACTTTAGATCACTGCTCTGGTTTCCCTGCCACAAAAGCTCCAGAGCAGTGTGTGATTCTGAATCACCTCCCAACCTCAGGATTCTACCCAAGTGCCCACCAAAAAAAAGAAAAAAGAAAAAAGAAAAGAAAAAGAAAACAAACAAACAAACAACAACAACAACAACAACAAAACAACGAATCCAGGGGTAATCCCCTGACTTTGGCAGCTGTGATTACCCCGAAGTCTTCCTCTGATCACATCCTGCTGCCATCACCAATATGAACACCTGAGGATTTTTTAGAATAGAGGACAGAAAGTAATCACACACATGTACACTTAGATACTTACGAGCCGCAATAAGACCATCTAGGTCAGGGTCCTGGAGTCTGGGGGATCCTGATGAGCCCCGCAAATGTTCTTCTCAGTTCATGAGACCCCAAAAGGTCACCAGGAATGGACTCCACTGAAAACATATGAGGGCTTATTTAATACAAGCTCGAGTCTGGGTCACAACAACCTCCTTGGTGAAGAGGAGGAGTATGACAGGGTGGTCTAGGGCAACAAGGTTTTTAAAGGGAAAAGCCATAGGCAGTGAGTTACATGCCTTGGAGTTACATGACTGTGTAAGGGAAATTTACTTTTGAAATGATTGTTTTACTTTACATGCTAAGACACTAAATGGTTCTGGTCTGAAAATCTGGTCTGGTAACCTAGCAACTATATCTCTACTGGGCAAGAAAAGAATGTGGTAGGGCTAGTTCACCCCTGAAGGTGGCTGGACATGTATACACCTGTCTGGTCTTTCTTCAGTCTTATGCTTTAAACTTTAAACCAAAGCCCCTCCCCAAAAAATTAAAAAATAAAACCTAAATTTTGATTCTTTGGTCTCTCACTGTGTAGTAATTCCTTTGTCTCAGAAATGTAAAAACTATGAAGCCCACTGGAATTTGCTTCACCCATGTGATGTAAATATGTAAATATGTATATTGATGTGTTTGCATGAACTAGGTCAGTCTGTTTTTTTGGTATATTTTACATGAGTGTATGTCAATTATCTGGCTATAAGGAGTTCCTTTTTCATCGTCCATGGAATATGTGCAAATATATACAGATTTATATATCTGATCATTTGTCTACATGTATGTATGAGAGAACAGGCCACAACAGCTGGTCAGGGAAGATGTTTTCTTAAAGGGAAGCGTGAACTTGCTACAGTTCCTGCAGAGGACATGCTAGCTGAAATCAGCATCATCATCATAAGTAAGCTTGTAGGAATTTGTTAGTAAAATTTCTTGTTTCACCCACTTTTTTCAGTGAGTGTGTGTGCCTGTGACCTCTATCTTTTCTATCCATTTCTCTTTAGATCATGGAGGGTTAATGGGACCCTAAAACTCTACCAGACCTCTGAGCCTGCCTCAGAGACAGGAAAGATGATTGCCACTGAGCCCATAGTGGCCTGAAGAGTATCTCGGGGTAAACAAGCCTGGAATTCTCTGTCAGTCTAATTAAGACCACCTGTTGTTAAGCAATAAAAACATTAGGGAAAGAGTGACTTTGTTGTCAGAGTGACCAGAAAGCCTTAAGTGGCTCAATTGGTAAAGCACTAGGCTCCAAGTAAGGAGACTGGGGATTAACACCTAAATAAAACTGCTTTTGACTTCATCAAGATGCCCAAATCAAGTTTAGATATACAGAAAGAGACAAATATCAGTCCCTGACCCTGAATTCACATGCTTCAGTCTTTCCAAGCTGGGTATTCAGTTCTGGATATTAACAATTATCAATTATTTTGAGGCTAAAATTTCATCGTGAAATTTCTTTCTTCCCTTTTCTTTCTCCAGGCCTTCCCACACACTGCCCCATGCTCACCTTCAAATTCATGGCTTCTTTCTTCATTGTTACTTCATGTGTTATATATACATGTATTTTGAAATATAAACTGCTTGTTTTTTGAAGTATATGCAAATTTATTGTCTTTAATCAGTGCTTTCAGTTCCAAAATCATGTAAGATAATTACAGACATATATACATAAACTGTGACAGAACCCTTTTCCATTTTAACTCATATTTTTAATTATAAGATGAAAATGTTTTACTGTCTTGACCACACTAAATTACTTACAAATGATGTAAGATTGTGAAGCTTCTCTTGCTGATGAGTGAGGCTTACCTGCCATGGTAGACTCTCACCCTTGTTTGTGTCTTCTTTAGATCCCGTTTCAGTTTTGCTCAACAGCATTTTCTGGAGGGCATGGGCCACTGCCTACACTACATTTCATATGGAATAGCTGGGCTCAGACTTGGTCATTCCATCATTTTCTTCTGATTTAATCTGTATTGAAATGTTTGCTGTGTATGGTTTATGATTTCTACATAGCAAAGCAGGTGAGTAATCAAAGTTGTCAATCCAGAATTTATGGAAGAATCTCCTGGGTACTGCGGGGATATAGGTGCCTCGAGAAAATGCTTTAAGCGAGGGATGGTTCTTTTCTTTTAACATGAGAAGATTCCTCTGAAAAAGTTTATAATATCATTCTTATTTGATACAGACTCTAAATATAATGTGTTGCTTGGCCATCTTCCACACCTTCCTTCTGGTTGAAAATATTTTATTTGCCATAAGGAAAACACATCAATTATTTATATCACTATAGACTACCTGTATATTTGCCTGTATATTTTGGTTCACGTTCAGCAAATCAACACCAACTAGTACCCAAGTATCAATTAGCTGAGATTTTTTTCCGAAAACAGACACACACATAGATTGATCTTTCTTCCTTCTTTCTTCCTCCTCCACCTCTTCCTTTTTTTCTTGGCCCATGTATATATGCCTTCATGTCAGCAGAGGAAGCCTTATGCACAGAGCTTACCACTGAGCACAGAGCACCTTACCTACTAAGCCTCCAGCACACCAAGCATTATTTAGTGTCCTGCCTGCTCACACACCGCTGGCCAGCAGAGGGCGCCAGAACACCCTAAACAAGGTCATGATGCCCAACCTGAGCTCAGGCGGGTTGGACCAATCCCCCCAGGATGCAGGCAGCAGTGTGGGAGTGCAGGATTGTGCATCTCTCTTTACTCACCCCCCCCCGTCTGCGGTTCTGCCCCACGCACGAGGCGTTAGGGGACTCTGGCAGACGGACTGACAGATGTCGGTGGACAGGGGAGGGATTGCTTGCAGTCAAATATCTGAGTCCCCCACCCCGTCTCCCTCATGAATCCTGTCCCTTGTGCTGCCTATAAAGCCCCTGCGGGCTAGTCCCTAAATCACGTTCCGGGGTCCCTCAGCTTTGCTCATGGGTGGCATGGCAAAAAGCCTGGAAGTAGGCTGGGGAAGCCTCTTCACGCTACTGCAGGCCTCAGTGGCATACAGCCAACACAGCCTTTCCCCTGGTCCCTGTGTTGATAAATCTAAGGTCTTGCCAGACAAGCTTGCAATAGCCTTTAATCCAGGCACATGGGATGCAGACACAGGATGATCCTTGTGATTTCAATGTAAGCCTGGTTGGCAAAGACAGTCCAGGACAGTCAGGCCTACACAGAGAAACCCAGTCTTAAAAATCAAATCAGAAAATAAGAATAAAACAGAACATTTGCGCTGGGTTTGGTGGCACAGGCCTTTATTCCCAGCAGTCTAGCAGGCAGAAGCAGGCCAATCTCAGTGAGTTCAATATCAGCCTGGTCTACAAATTTAGTCCAAGTTAGCCAGGGCTAAAACAGAGAAACTCTGTCTCAAAATACCAAATCATTCATGTATATAAATTCATGCATATAAATTTTAATATATATTTAAATACATCTTTAATATATTTATTAAATATAAAGTTATTGAATGTATTAATATGAGTTAATGTTTGATAAATATATAATGTAGTTAATATATTATATATTTAATATATATCAATACATATTTTGTTTTAATCATATATATAAAATCTGAGCCAGGCATGGTGGCACATGTCTGTAATGCCAGCTCTCTGGGAGGCACAACTATGCTGATCTGCATGAGTTCAATGTCACCCTGGTCTACAAATCAAGTCTAGGACATGCAAGGGAACAGAGTCTAATAAAACAGGGTCCTTCACACCCACATATCTAGAGTTGTCTGAAATAACAGAGTGTGACTTAAACTATGTTATAAGAAAGTCTTGCCAGGCATGGTGGCACACATCCTTAGTCTCAGCACTTGAGAGGCTGAAGAAGGTGGGTCTCTGTGAGTTCAAGGTTAAACTGATTTACAGAGAGAGTCCTGGGCAGGCAACAATGCACAGAGACACCATGTCTCAAAAAAAGCACATTAAGTTAAATGAAATGAAATTAAAAGAAAATATCAAATCCTGGCATATTGGCACATGCCTTTAATACCAGTACTCTGGCTGGCAAAGGGGGTGGATCTATGTGAATTTAAGGCCTGCTTGGTCTAGAAAGCATGTCCAGATCAGTCAAAGCCATACAGAAAAAAATTGTGTCTCAAAAAACTGCTTCCTGAGATGTAAACAAAAAAGGTTAATTTCTTTACTCATTTCTGAGGGCTCAGGTTGGAGCTGAGGACAGAGATCTACTTGAGTGGGAAAACGACCTCAGGCATGTTTCTTTCTTTCTTTGTTTCTTTGTGTGTTTTTATTTTTAAATTATTCACATGGCCCAGGGTCATGTCCACTTTGGATTTTCCCAGGTGTCCCTGCTCTGTCTATACTCTTCCTCAGATCTGAAATAACTTACTCCTCCCCCATACCTAGTACCCATCAGGTTCATTTCTTTTATATTTCTTTTTTATTCACTGAACACTTCTAGTCTCTCACTCAAGGGGGAAGAAACTTTTCATTTTCCTGTAGAGACATTGAACCCTCCTAAGCTGACCAGGCTGGAAACCCAGTCCCCAGCAAGCAGCCGGAAAGAAGAAATGTTAATATTTACAAGAAATTGTGAACATCATGATTTATTGTACATAAAAACATTTTCTGGTCCTGGAATTACCATGATTAGATGAATTTTTAATGTTGTGACAGTTCAGGCAGACTGTTGGGTGAACGTTTTGAAAGGCAAATGTTGTTATAAACAAAAATGAAAATTCCAACCATTCTATTTTACCAATAAAGATTCAGGAGCCAGATGCTGCAGAGAAAAGATTCTAGCTCAGAGATGCAGATAAAGCACCCATCTGGCCTTCCTTATCAGCTTCAGTCCAAATGGAGAAAAAAAAAATGTTCACTAGCTCAACTCATGCCCAGGAGAAAAAAAGCCAAAAATCTTAAGGCCAAAGGCTTCCTAGAAATCCCAGGGTGCTAAGGAGCTGAAGCTTAAGCTAAAGCTAAAGCAAAAGTCTGAGATAAGCCTTTCCACACTGTCTTAAATACCCCTCAACTCAAAGTCCCTCCTGCTCTTTAATGTCTGTAAGCATGTTTCTGGCTTCAATTCTTGACCTAGGGCTAACTTTAGTAAATCTTGTGTCCAGAAAGTTCTTGGATTAAAGGTGTCTGCTAGAGCTGGTTGAACCATACCATAATCACCTGTTTACAATAAACAAAAATTTCTTGGATTGTAGGTGTGTGATAGGGCTCAATCACACTGATCAATAAACAGTGTTTTACCATTCACAATTTTGGGGTTCATAATGGGATCAAATACCCTGCAACATTTCTCCTTTTGGCTAAATTAAAGACTTCTCCCTCTAACATCAATAAACTATCTACTATCAGGTATAAATGACATTCACAATGTCTAGTCTGTATGTAATTAGCAAACTTGAAAAAAGTATTCTACTCTCTATCTTGATGAATCAAAAATTCTGTACCAATTTTAGTAGGTTTATCCTCTTTTATATGTCTATATGAGTGAGTATATACAGTGTGCATCTTTCTGCTTCTGAGATAGCTCACTCGGGATGATCCTTTCCAGGTCCCACCATTTACCTGCAAATTTCATGATTTCCTTGTTTTTTTTTTTTTTTATTGCTGAGTAATATTCCATTGTGTAGATATACCACAATTTGTGCATCCATTCCTCCACTGAGGGGCATCTGGGCTGTTTCCAGCTTCTGGCTATTACAAATAAGGCTGCTACAAACATGGTTGAGTAAATGTCCTTATTGTGTACTTGAGCCCCTTTTGGGTATATGTCTAGGAGTGGTATAGGTGGATCTTGAGGAAGTGCTATTCCTAGTTGTGTGAGAAAGCGCCAGATTGCTTTCTAGAGTGGTTGTACAAGTTAAACTCTGTACACCTAAAGAAACTAATCAAGAGGGAGGACTCTTGCTAAAATGCTCAATTCCTATCCAGAAAGGCAAAGAGGCTGGACATCAGAAGAAGGAGAAAAGAGGGATCAATTCAGGAGTCTGACACAGAGGACCTCTGAAAGGCTCTGCCCTGCAGAATATCAATACAGATCCTGAGACTTATGGGCAACCTTTGGGCAGAGTGCAGGGAATCTTATCAAAGAAACAGGAAACAGTAAGATCTGGAGAGGATAGGAACGCCACAAGGAGAGCAACAGAACCAAAAAATCTGAGCACAGGGGTCTTTCCTGAGATTGTTAATCCAACCAAGGACTCTGCATGGTGATAACCTAAGACCTCTGCACATACGTAGTCCATGGCAGTTCAGTATCCAAGTGGGTTCCATTGTGATAGGAACAGGGACTGTCTCTGACATGAACTGATTGGCCTGCTCTTTAATTACCTCCCTCGGAGGGGGAATTAGCATTTTCAGGCCACAGAAGAGGACAAGGAAGCCACTCCTGATGAGACCTAATTGACTAAGATCAGAAGGAAGGAAAAGAAGTCCTCCCCTATCAGTGGACTTGGGGAAGGGCATGCATGCAGAGGGCTGAGGAAGGGAGGGATTGGGACAGGAGGAGGGAGGGAACCACGGGGGGATACAAAGTGAGTAAAATGTAATTAATAAAAAATAATGATAATTAAATAATTATAAATAAAATAAATAAATAGTAAATAAATAATTAATTCTAAATTAAAAAAAATAATTATAATTAAAGAAAAATTGTGGTTTTTATTTTTTGAGGTATTTTTGCATTGGGATTTTTACGTAATGAGTTATTTCATAGGTAACATGGTTTTCAAACCACCTTTGATTTTTCCCCCCAGAAGTGTTCATAGTGTTCAGAATGGGGCAACTCATAGCAGTCTTGGAAACATTTACACAGTTTTACTATTTTTATGTGTTTTCGTGTTTTCCCACGTGTATGTCTGTGCATGACATGCATGCCTATTGTCTGCAGGGGCCAGAAATAGGCAATGGATCTTCTGAAACTGTTCTTACACAAAGTAGCGAGATACTATGCCCATGCTGGTAAGAGAATTCAAGACTGTGGAAGTCTTATCAGTGATTTGATTTGATTTTAGTTCTTAATTTTTTTTCACAATTTCTTGTTATATCGCCTGATTGAAACCCCCTTCCTCCAATCCCCCCAGTCCCACCATCCCTCCTTCTTCCTCCTCTCCCCTTTTCCTAGTGCAGGTAAAGGGGGAGTGCTTCACCATTGCCATCTCACATAGCCTGTTAAGTCCCATCAGGAGTGCATGGATCCTCTTCCTCCATGGCGGCATCCCAAGGGGTGAGTAATTAAAGAGCAGGCAATGGAGAATTTCTTTACATATATATATATATATATATATATATATATATATATATATATATATCACCCCAAAAAATTTACTTTAGAAATCATGAAAATAACATAATATCTTCCACAAGCCAAAAACAAACAAACAAACAAAAAACCAGACATTTTACTCTTTGGGCCATTATACTGAAAAAAAAAAATTAAAAGCTTGAACATTATCACAGCTTTGAGTTTATTACTTTCATATTTATACCATTGAGAATTTATTTAGTCTTCCTACATGTGTATGAGTGTTTAATTAATGTTTTCTTGTGTGTCCCTGGTTGTATGCCCTTGCACCAACCACAGGCATGCACTGCTTTCGGGAAATTCTGAGCCTCTGACTGAGTGATCAAAATCCTTTACATGAACTGTCAGAGTTCTTAAATGAGGAGCCATCTCTCAAGACACATTATTTATTTATTAATGAAATTCCCTTATTTTCCATATTATTGTCTGTTCACTCAAATGTGATCAACATGTTTGCTTATAATAATTTTATTAGTGAATCTGTTATTTAAGTGAAAGTATATTATTTTTTTATTAAAAATATTTCGTTATGAATTTTTAATTTATTTTTATTATTACAATTTATTCACTTTGTATGTTCTCTGTAGCCCCATCCCTCATCTCCCCCAAATCCCACCCTCCTTTCCTCATCTTCTCCTATACCCTTCCTCAAGACAACTGATAGGGAGATCCTCCCCTCCTTCCATCTGACCCTAGCCTATCAGGTCTCATCAGGACTGGCTGCCTTGTCTTGCTCTGTGGCCTGCTAGCACTGCACTCTGCTTCAGGGGGAGGTAATCAAAGAGTTCATATCAGAGATGGCCCCTGCTCCCCTTACTAGGGTGTTGACTTGGAGGCTGAGGTGCCACGGGCTCCATCTGAGTATGGGGTTTAGGTATCTCCACGAATGGTCCTTGGTTGGAGTATCACTCCTCGAAAGAAACCCTGGGCCCAGAATTTTTCATCTGTCGCTCTCTTTGTGGAGCTCCTGTCCCCTCCAGGTCTTCCCAGCTCCCCTTTCTTTCATAAGATTCCCTGTGCTCTGCCCAAAGTTTGGCTGTGAGTCTCAGCATCTGCTTGGCTACCCTGTTAGACAGAGGCTCTCGGAGGCCCTCTCTGATAGGTCCCTGTCCTTTCACTTCTTATCCCGCTCCCCCCCACCCATGTACATCACATTGGCTTTCTGGGTGAGGACTGAGCGGTTTCCCGAAGGTCCTCCTTCTTGTTCTGCAAATTTTCACATGTTCATTCTGCATGATATGACTCAAAGTTCCTTATAAGTGAGTCTCTACCAGGCCTGTCTTTCTGCTTCTGGGATACCTCGCTCGGGATGACATGGGAAGACTAAATAAAATCTCAGATATAGAAATACGAAAGTAATAAACTCAAGGCTGTTAAAGGGTTCAAGCTTTACTTTTCGGAAGGGCCACTCTCTTTCTCTAGTGGCCCAAAAAAGGAAAATGTATGTTGTTTTGCTTGTGGAAGATATTATGTCATTTTAAAGATGTGTCTAAGGTAGATTATTGGGCTGTCTTTTCTTTTTTTTTTTAAATAAATTCTCAGTTCCATAGAATTTATTATTTATTTATTTATTATTGATTATTTTATTAATTTTTATTACAGAGTTAATAAAATGTAATTAATAAACAACAACAATAATAGTAGTAGTAATAATAAAATAATAAAACACTTCTCAAAAAAAATTTCTCAGTTGCTTGCTCCTTGATTACTCACCCCCAGTGATGTAGCCTTGCCAGGCCCCAGACAAAGAGGTTCCATGTCCTCCTTATGGACGTTAAGAAGCTAGGGGAAGATGGCAATGGTGGAGAGAACTCCCCCTTTCAGTGGAACAGGGGAAGAAGATAGGGGGAAAAGGGAGGGAGGGTGCTACTGGAAGGGGAGTTGTGGAATGGGTCTCTATTAGGTAATGATTAAAAAATGAGCTCACAAGGAAAAAAGGTGGCAAAGACAAATATTCTATTGTTCTTTGCTTTCTTTATATCACCTTTCTTTTCTTTGAGGGAGGGCGGGTACCCAGACTGGACTCAAATTTTTGCTGTCAAGTTTTGTTTTTCTAATTAATTTGTATTTTATTAATCATTTTTATTTTTTCACAATTTATTCATTGTATACCCCTTTTTAAAGGCCACTTCCTCAACTCCTACTGGTCCCATACTCCTTCCCTCTTTCCCCCAAACCCTTTCCCCTAATCCTCTCAAAGGGGGAGTCCCCCTCCTCTCCCATCCATCCACACATTATCAGAACACTACTCAGCTATTAAAATGAGGGAAATAAAATTTCTGCTCTTATTACTTCTGCATAGGCCACTGTGCTCAACTCAGAAGACTTCATACTATGAAGCTTGCCTGTAAGCTTACTGTGAAATAAACAATAGGTATAACTCAGTTTAGAGAGTCTCACCCCAAAGACACTGTTTGATTTACCATCTCACATCAAGAAACATGTGAAATTTGAAATGCTATGAAGTGTGAAACATTTTTTTCACAAGCATTTCAGAGAACGTGGTTCTCTTGTTGCCTGGAGGCTGTTTCCCACCAGTCCAGGAAGGAAGGAGGCCCAGAAGATGAGGAAGCCACCCAGAAGATGAGGAAGCTTGGAAGCCACCCAAGCATAACAGTGATCAGAACACTCTGGGAACCACCTCAGAAAGTAAGTTCAACTTTAATTCTAGAAAACAAAGGTATGTACCCCTTAGGGAGTGACTGGGATGCTCTAAGGATAGGTGTAGATAATTGTTTAAAACAGGGCATTTCAAGGATGCTTGATTTGCATTAAACAGCACATTCCTATCATGTGAAAAAGAACATGGAACCTCATTTTCCTATATTTGAAGGGAGGGGAGTAATCAGGGATCTGTGTCAAAGGCCATGTATCAAACTTGATTGATGGCATCTCTGTCTAAAGGCACTCTCCAGATGAAGTCAGGCAGAGAAAACTCACCCTTTCAATGGTTATACAACTAGGCCAGCAGCAGGGTCATACATGCAAGAGAAAGCCTCCTCCCTCACATCTCAAACTTCAGTCTGGGTTGTGATGGTTTTCAATAGAACCCCTGGAACAATAGGTATGTGTACACAAAGAAACTTCTACAGGCTACCACTGTTGTGATACTCTCAGAGAACTTCCTGGCTGGTGTTAGTTCACCATTCCCTACATATTCATTCACTGGACTAAAAGTTTCTTGTGTAAACTGAGGCAATTGAAAACAGTAAATGTTGAAAATCAGGATTATCAATAAGTCTTCCATAAACACCTTATTATATAATACTGTTGCATGTAATTGATATTCAACATTAATTGTATTCTTTTTAAAAATAAGTTTATTTACTTTAAATTCCAATAGTAATCCCTCTCCCTTCTCTGCCCAATGACTACCCTCCGTTCCTATTGCCCCTTATTATATAGTACTGTTGCATGTTCCCTTCAGAAAAGGGAGGTCATTTCCACTGAGCTAGTTTTACAGTTCTGTTGCATCTCAGTGGACCAAAGTACACAAAGGCCTTTCCAAATTGCTTATACTCACAGAATTCCTCTCCAGTAAGGATACTTTTATGATGATGATGACTCTAGATTTGTGCAAGGCCTCACCATTTTAACACATTCATAAGTTTTTCCTCTATTATGAATCCTTTCATGATGATGAAGATTATACAAATGTGGAATGGTTTCACCATGTTAAAAGCACTCACAGTCTTTCTGTCCGTTAGGGTTTCTTTCATGAGTGTGGAGATTATTCTGAAGTCCAAAAGTTTTTTCACATTGGTTACAGTCAGACATCTTTCCAGGATGTGTTATTTTATGTATTAGGAGATGTTATGTGCAAAGGCTTTGCCACATAGTTATATTCATATGGTTTCCCTCCAGAATGTGCTGTTGTCTTAGGAGATGATTGTTACATGCAAAGGCTTTATCACACTAATTACCCTCACAAGGCTTCTCTCCACTGTGTGTCTTTTCCTGTTTTCGGAGACTACTCTGCTGTGCAAAGGCTTTATCACATTGGGTATATTCATAAATTTTCTTTCCAGTATGTGTTCTTTTATGTCTTATGAGATGACTGTTTTCTGCAAAGGCTTTACCACACTGGTTACATTGATAAGGTTTCTCTCCAGTGTGTGTTCTTTTATGGCTCATGAGATGACTGTTTTTTGCAAAGGCTTTACGACACTGGTTACATTCATAAGGTTTCTCTCCAGTGTGTGTTCTTTTATGGCTTAAGAGAGTACTGTTTTCTGCAAAGGCTTTGCCACACTCATTACATTCATAAGGTTTCTCTCCAGTGTGTGTTCTTTTATGGCTCATGAGATGACTGTTTTTTGCAAAGGCTTTACCACACTCATTACATTCATAAGGTTTCTCTCCACTGTGTGTTCTTTTATGGCTCATGAGATGACTGTTTTGTGCAAAGGCTTTACCACACTGGTTACATTCATAAGGTTTCTCTCCAGTGTGTGTTCTTTTATGGCTTAAGAGAGTACTGTTTTCTGCAAAGGCTTTGCCACACTCATTACATTCATAAGGTTTCTCTCCAGTGTGTGTTCTTTTATGGCTCATGAGATGACTGTTTTGTGCAAAGGCTTTACCACACTGGTTACATTCATAAGGTTTCTCTCCAGTGTGTGTTCTTTTATGGCTTAAGAGAGTACTGTTTTCTGCAAAGACTTTGCCACACTCATTACATTCATAAGGTTTCTCTCCAGTGTGTGTTCTTTTATGGCTCATGAGATGACTGTTTTCTGCAAAGGCTTTGCCACACTCATTACATTCATAAGGTTTCTCTCCAGTGTGTGTTCTTTTATGGCTCATGAGATGACTGTTTTCTGCAAAGGCTTTGCCACACTCATTACATTCATAAGGTTTCTCACCAGTGTGTGTTCTTTTATGGCTTATGAGATGACTGTTTTGTGCAAAGGCTTTACCACACTGGTTACATTCATAAGGTTTCTCTCCAGTATGTGTTCTTTTATGCCGTATGAGCTGACTGCTTTTTGCAAAGGCTTTACCACATTGATTACATTTGTAAGGCTTCTCTCCAGTGTGTGTTCTTTTATGCCATATAAGAACAGTGATATAGGGGAAGGTTTTCCCACATAGAGTGCATTTAAAGGGTTTCTCTCCAGTATGACTGCTTTCATGCCTGCAAAGAAAATTGGCACATGTGAAAGATTTACCACAGTCATTTCATTACACTAATAAATATATTTATCTATATGAATTAATTTCATAATTTAGTCTAATGGTAAAGAAGAATCAAATTTTAAAGTTTTATCACTTTATTTACATTCACGGTATTCTCCTTCATTACGGGTATTTTTGAAGATTCCTGTGATGGTAAGAGAATTTGTTATGTGGATCACTTTTATAGCATCATTTTTCTATAAGAGGTTTTCTACTATATATGAAGAGTATTATAAGAATTCAGAGTTTTACCACAGCAATCCCATTCACAAATTTTTGTACTGTATGAATGATACTTCATTTACAAAGTGAGCCAGGACAAGCAGAAGTTCCAAATTCCTAGTATTCATAGGTATTTTCAGCAATATGAGTTTGCTGATAAATTCTCAGTGAAGTTGCAAAACCAATTAACAGTAACCATTTATCACATTCAGAAAATTTACTCACAGTGGGGACTACTACCAAATCAATTGTTCTTGGAGAAAAACAGGGACACTGCTTCTTTCAATATCCCTATGCTCATGTGTCTTAGAATCATTTTGACATATGATATACCAGTTTAATTTACAAAAATAATAAAGATTCCCACATTGAATTAACACAGTTCGTTTTTTGTTCATCATAGACATGTCATATAGGGATTAAGGTTTCTCCACAACAAAATTCTTGATTCTCATAAGCTGCTCCTTTCACTAAACTTTACAATGTTACTGCACGAAAATGAGTAACACTGGTTCTACTATAAATTTTTTGCTTTTTAGATGGTTTTGGACACATACTGATCACCAATTCAGTGTGTATACCTCTTACAATATCTGAGTAGATAGAATGAGACTAAACAGATTGGCAGTTCAAGTCAGTAGCTGTAATGTCCATATGATTCAAATAGTATTTTTGTTACAATATTATTTTTTTTCTTCTATCTTAGGGGAGTGCCTTGTAAACACAAATCAGATACCTGACATTGAAGTACATGGAATTATGAGATTTTAATGATCATCAGTATGCATAAAGCAGTGCTGTTTTTACACTGTTGCTTTTCTTTAAAACTTCCAGGACACAGCCATGTGTGCTGGTACATGCCTTCAATCCCAGCACTTGTGGAGGCAGAAGCAGGCAGATCTGTGTGATTTTGAAGTCAGGCTGGTCTAACAAGCAAGTCTAAGAAAGTCACAGATACCCAGAAAAAAAATCTTTTTCAAAAACAGAAAATAAAAAGCAGCCAATAAACAAACAAACAAAAAACACCAAACTTCCAGGACACATTAAAATTTAAGATTTATATCTGTATCAACATGCACATAAAGTTACCTTTTATTACTTGTAGAACTTTGAAAATGTTCTTCAGTATTATGGTCATCCCAATTGTAGCCTAAAATATAGTACGAGAAAATATATATTATTAGAAATATCATGTTATTATTAAGGTAAACTTAACTCACTCTATTCTGTGACCCTTAGAACCATGCCTGATTTATTTACCGCATTCCTCCTCATTCTCAATTGGAATTACAGAAGAGGATCAATAACAAAGTAAGATTTGTCTCTTTATTTTAAAAGTGAAAGAAAAATTGCAGTCTTACCTATAGAAGTGAGGTTTTCACAGGTCTCTAGCATCACATCTTTGTAGAGTTGCTTCTGTGAAGGTTCCAGCAAGGCCCACTCTTCTTGGCTGAATTTCACATGCACATCATTGAAGGTCACGGAATTCTAAAATATGCCATACATTTGTACAACAGAAACAGTGGCAACAATATAAATTTATACTTCATTGCCAATATAATCATATAATTCGAGTGCTTCTTTAATTTATTTTCTGACACAGAAGTGCGAATGTTATACAGTTGGGTGCTGTGCATGATGTGAAGTAGGGGAGATGAAAAAGCCTAAAGGTTAGATTGAAAAAAAAACCAAAGGCGTGCTTCAAAAACCTGTGTTTCATCAGTTTGTAAGACATGAATATAAAGTAGCCATTAGTTGGGTACTTGAGCAATCTATGAATCATCTTCAGTTACTTGGGTGAGTAGGTCAGCACCCTGTCATGAGACAGGTGGAAAGACAAAACACAGTCATGATATTTTATATAGCAACAAATGAGATGTGTTGATCAGGGGACACTGAACAGATGGGTAACATTAGTCAAAAGACAACATGGTACTGAATATTATGTTTTGACCAGGGCTCAGGGATGTGGCATATTAGTATGTGAAGAGGGGGGCTCATATATTTGTGGAAGGGAAAGTGGACTACAGTGAATACATGGATAAAAATAATGTGAGTGGCAAGCAACCACAATCATAGCCAGTAACATCATATTTCTTTGTGACCAGACAAAAGAAAAGGAATAGAACACATAATTATTCTTTGATCATTGTTTTGTATATCCTCCTTACTTAATAATGTAGTCTATAGATTAAAAATAAAGATTAAAACTTTTCCATTAAAAAAGAAGTGTTAATGTTATCACTAAGTCATTTTAGAAGAAAACGGAATAACAAGTTTTAACTGTATCATATCTGAACTTTTTGAAGAGGATATAGCTTTGGAATAGACATGGCAATTAATGTGGACAAAGACAGAGAGAAGAGTGTGAAATAGAGAGACAGACACATAGAGACAGAGACACACAGAGAGAGAAATTAACAGATGAACAATACTAAGTACAGATCAGAGAAATTTATTAACAGTTACTAACTACAAAAAATGGTGGACAAGCTGGGTGTATTCTGTCATGCCTTCAATTCCATCACTCAGGAGGCAGACACAGGTGTACCTTATTGAACTGGATGTCAGCATTATCTATTCAAAGAGTTCTAGGACAGCCAGACCTATATAGTAAGACAGAGCCTCCCCTAAAAGTCAATCAAACAAACACAAAATATTGAAAGAACTCAGAGGTCTTTACTGAAGCTTCTACAAGGAATTATACATTCACTCCTGTTGTATATTTATTTTCCAGAAATCCGCAGTGCCCCAGCTTAAACTGTAACTTCAATGATATCTTACTAAAAGGGAATGCATGTTTAAACAGGTAAAAATAGAAGACAAAAATATTAGTGGTGTAAATGATGATCATAAATGAGCAACATAAGATAGGAGAAATGGCTCAGCAGTGAGGAGCTCTTACTGCTCTTGCATATAATTGGGCTCAATTGTTAGTGTTTACCTGGGACCCACTACTTTCAATTGCTATAAGTTCATGAATTCTGAAGACATCTTCAGACTACTGTGAGGATTAGGCACACAAGAGGTGCATATTCATGCATACAATCAAAATACTTATATTCAGTAAAAACTAAAAATAGATCCCAGATGGCTGGGGTGATTGTACACTGTGTCTGATAACCTGGGGAGCAGAGACTGCACAGTGACCAATAGTTGGATCTGTGGTCCCCCAAACACCACTGACTGTGTTTCCAAGGTAAGAAGAAAACCAATGATGAGGGAAACAATTGGGTCCAACCTCAGAGTGCCCAGCAAATCTCTGTGAAAATTCCTTGGATGTTGCAGCAGGAATAAGTTTTTCAAGCAAAGGGACCCAAGAAGGAAGCAGGAGTAACTATTCTAATATCTAATAAAACAGACTTTCAACCAAAATTAATTGAAAGGGATGAGGAAAAGGGAATCCAAGATGGCATTGCCAGGAGGACCAGGATAGGAACAAGACAGCAATGTTGGTACAGCAACTAAAAGACTAAACTCTGGGTCCTAAAAGAACAGCAATCGTGTTTCCCAGGTTAGAGGAAACTCAGTGGTGTGGGGATCATTCAATTCCACTCTCAGGTCACTCAGTGAGAACCCGGAAAATATCTCAGGCGCAGGATGCACCTGTGTGTCCTGATCACCTTCCCAGGCAAAACTGGGCACCAGAGACTGGGAGCCCCAGTCTCAAAAAAAAAAAAAAAGAACAGGGAAGAAGAAAGTTGGACTGACCTCAGGTCACCCAGTCTATCCCTGGAAAAGGTCCTGCAGGCTGGTGGGTGCACAGCTTCCAGCCTTGAGTGGGCCTCCAGTTGCGAGACCTGCATGCCCTACTCTCCATCACAGACAGAACTCTGTGCCCCAGGACACTAGAGGATGGGTTTCCCTGTCTGGATAAAACCCCACAGGCAGGGAAAGAGCAGGTCCCAGCTTAGAGCACTCAGCCAACTCCCCCCACACACACACTACCACCACCACACATGGGACCATTCTTGGAAATGTTTTCAGGTTCTTTCCCAGTCACCAGCTTGGTAGCCATCTGGCATGTGCCTACCCATTCTACACACCATGTCAAACACCACAGACTAGGTCTTCATGTTGGGAGAAAACCCAAAGGTGGGGAAAACATCTGACCCTACCTCAGGACACCTAGCTCTGGAGAAGTTTCTGGTTATTCACAGGCTCCAGACTCTAGCCTCCTGCTGCACATGTGAGAGCAGTGATCAGCTGCCACGGGTTACTGCTTCGGTACTGGGGCACAGAGCTCTAACCTCAGACCAACAGAAGCCTGGGATCCCCAAGATCAACCCCCAGATACTGCTCTAAGGGACAACCAGTTATCCCTAACTAAGCTGACCAAACCATGGGGTACCCAGGTTACAGCTACAGCTTACTAAATTTACAGCAAGAAAGCCAGAAGCAGGACAGCTGTCTCCAGGACTTCTCTGGGTGAGAGAAGAGCCCCCTTGACTAACAAAGACCACAATTACTGCTCAGGTCTCTATGCCTGTGGTGAGTTTTGGCAATTCCTGAGAAATACCTGCTATTCAGTGACAGTACCTCAAAAGCTGAGGAGCCCTCCTTCAGGAAAAATCATCTTCCTGCCAAGGGGATTATCCCCACCACAGGATTCCAGGAAGCGCCAGAAACTAACACCCAACACCTAAAATAGCCAAATGGGTAGAGGCAAGTGTAAAAGCTCAAAAAGACAGAGCAGTATGGCATCTCCAGAACCCGGTTATTCAGGGGCAAGCAGCCCTGGACACACCATGGTAAATGAAATTCAAGAAGATGACCTTACATCTGTGCTTATGAACAGGGTAATAGCGGAAAAAAATAAACTACATAAAGATCTAGATGAAGATAAAGTCAAACAGATTATTGCCTTTTGCAAAGAAATGGAGGAAGATAAAGTCAAACAGATTATGGACATCCTTAAAGAAATACAGGAAGTTGCAGCCAAGTCATTTGTGGCTTTTAGAGAGGAAATACTTAAATCACTAAAAGATATTAAAGAAACAGAGGATTGTTCGAACAAACAGCTGAAGGAATTGAAGGAAAATACGGTCAGAGAAGTGAAGGAAATCAATAAAATGGCTCAAGATCTGATAAGAGAATTGGAAAAAAATTAAAGAAAACACAAGTGGAGGAAACTGTGGAGAGAAAGAACTTAGGGAGGAAAAGAGGAACTACAGAAGTAAGCATAAGCAATAGACTACGAGAGATGGAAGAAAGAATCTTAGGTGTGGAAGACACAATGGAATAAATAGATGTAGCTATCAAAGAAAATGTTAAATCTAAAAAATTCCTGACACAGACCATCCAAGAAATCCAAGACAACATGAAAAGCAAAACCTAAAAGTAATAGGAATCAAGGAAAAAGAAGATTCCCTCCTCCAAGGCCCAGAAAATATTTTCAACAAAATCATAGAAGAAAATTTCTCCAACTTAAAAGAGAGGTCTACAAGAATAAAAGAGGCCTAAAGAACACCCAATAAATTAGACCAGAATAGAAAATCCTCCCACCACATAATAAACAGTAAGTATACAGAACAAAGAAAAAATACTAAAAGCTGCAAAGGAAAAAGGCCAAGTAACATATAATGGCAAACCAATCATTATCACACCTGACTTTTCATCAGAGACTATGAAAGCCAGAAGGGCCTGAACAGATATCATGCAGACCCTAAGAGAACACAGATGACCACCCAGGCTACTATACCCAGCAAAAGTCTCAGTCATCATAGATGGAGCAAACAAGATATTTAATGACAAAAACAAATTTAAACAATACGTACCCACAAATCCAGAGGTACAGAAGCTCCTAGAAGGAAAACTAACTACAACCCAGGAAAGCTAACTACATTCAGGAAAACACAGGAAAGAAATAATGTCACTACAGCAAAACTAAAAGTAACCAAGCACACAAACACACTACCACAAGCAACATCAAAATAAAAGGAGCTAACAGCCACTGGTCATTAATTTCCCTCAACATCAATGGACTTAACACTCCAATAAAGACACAGACTAACAGAATGGATATGTAAACAAGACCCAACAATCTGTTGCATACAAGAAACACATCTAAGTCAAAAAGATAGACATTACCTGAGAGTAAAAAGGTGGAAGGTTCCAAGCAAATGGACCCAAGAAACATGCAGGAGTAGCCATTTTAATATCTAATAAAGTAGATTTTCAATCAAAATTAATCAAAAGACACGAGGAAGGTCATTTCATACTCATCAAAGGAAAATTCCGCCAAGTAGAAATCATAATTCTGAACATCTATGCTCCAAATACAAAGGTACCCACATTTGTAAAAGAAACATTAATAAAACCTAAACCGCACACAAATCCCCACACATTACTACTGGGAAACTTCAACACCCTACTCTCAACAAAGGACAGGTAAACAACAGAAATTAAACAAAGAAACAATATCTCTAATAGAGGTCATGTATCAAATGGACCTAACAGATATCTACAGAATCTTACACCCAAAGACAAAAGAATTTACCTTCTTCTCAGCACCTCATGGAACCTTCTCCAAAATAAACCATATCGTTGGTCACAAAGTGAGTTTCAACAGATATAAGAAGATTGAAATAATGCCTTGTATCCTATCTAATTACCATGGACTAAAGCTGGACCTCAACAACAACAGAAATAGCAAAAAGCCTACACTCACATGGAAACTGAACAACTCACTACTAAATGACAGCTGGGTCAGGGAAGAAATAAAGAAAGAAATTCAAGTCTTCCTAGAATTCAATGGAAATGAAGACACAACACAACCAAACTTATGGGAGACAATGAAAGCAGTGCTAGAAGGAAAGTTCATAGCACTAAGTGCCTTCAAGAAGAAATTTGTAACATCTCACACAATCAACTTAATAGCTCATCTAAAGGCCCTAGAAGAAAAGAATCAGAAACACCAAAAAAGAATAGACACCTGGAAATAATCAAACTCAAGACTAAAATCAATAAATTAGAAACAAATAAAACAATTCAAAGAATCAATGAAACCAAGACCTGGTTCTTTGAGAAAATTAACAAGATAGACAAACCCTTAGCCAAACTAACTAAAAGCAGAGAGAGATTATCCAAATTAACAAAATCAGAAATGAAAATGGGACAAAACAAAAGACACTAAGGAAATCCAAACAATCGTTAGGACTTACTTCAAAAGTTTATATGCCAAAAAATTTGAAAATCTAAATGAAATGGACAATTTTCTTAATCAATTACACTTACCAAAGCTGAATCAAAAGCAGGTAAATCAATAAAATAGTCCTTTATCCACTAAGGAAATAGCATTCCTCAAAAGACTGCAATCCACAAAAAGCTCAGGACCAGATGGTTTCAGTGCAGAATTCTACCACTCCTTCAAAGAAGAGGTAACTCCAGCTATCTTCCATTTATTCCACAAAATAGGAATAGAAGGAACTACGAAACTCATTCATTGAAGCCACAGTCACCTTGTAACCTAAACCTCACAAAGACCCAACAAAGAAAGAGAATTTCAGGCCAATCTCCCTTATGAACATTGATGCAAAAATACTCAACAAAATACTTTGCAAACCCAATACAAGAACACATCAAATATATCATCCACTATGACCATGTAGGCTTCATGCCAGGTATGCAGGGGTGGTTCACTATACAAAAATCCATCAATGTGATCCACAATATTAAAAAATTGAAAGAAAAAAAACACATGATAATCTCCTTAGATGCTGAAAAAGCATTGAAAAAATCAAGCATCCATTCATGTTTAAACTATTGGAGAGATCAGGGATACAAGGCACACACCTAAACATAGTAAAAGCAATATACAGCAAGCCTGTAGCCAACATCAAGTAAACAGAGAGAAACTTAAAGCAATCCCACTGAATTCAGGGACAAGGCAAGGCTGCTCACTCTCTCCATATCTCTTCAACATAGTTCTTGAAGTCCTTGCTAGAACAAGAAGAAAATTAAAGGAGACCAAAAAGATACAAATTGGAAAGGAAGAAGTCAAAGTATCACTATTTGCAGATTATATGATAGTATACCTGAGTAACTCCAAAACTTCTACCAGGGACATGCTACAGATGATAAACACCATCAGCAAAGTGGCTGGATACAAAATTAACTCAAAAAAATCAGTAGCCCTCCTGTATACAAAAGATAAAAGGGCTGAGAAAGAAATTAGGGAAACAACACCCTTCAAAATAGCCACAAAGGACATAAAGTACCTTGGTGTGACCATATCTAAGCAAGTCAAAGACTTGCATGAAAAAAACTTCAAGTCTCTGAAGAAAGAATTAGAAGAAGATATCAGAACATGGAACTATCTCCGATACTCATGGCTTAGCAAGGTTAACATAGTAAAAATGGACATCTTACCAAAAGCAATCTACAGGTTCAATGAAATTTCCATCAAAATACCAACAGAATAGTATACAAACCTTGATAGAAGATTTCTCGACTTCATATGGGATGCAATGAAAGCAGTCCGAAGAGGAGTTTGAATACCAACAAAGGCCATCATAAGCTATTGGAGACATCCCATACAAGCAACTTAATGGCATACCTGAAAGACCTAAGAAAAAAGAAACAGACACACCCAGCAAGAGTAGACCACTAGGAAAAACCAAACTCAGGGCTGATATCAATAAATTAGAAACAAAGATAATAATTCAAAGAATCAACGAAACCAAGAGCTAGTTCTTTGAGAAAATAAAAAACACAGAAAATTCTTAGCCAAAGTAAGTAAATGGCAGAAAGACACTATCCAAATCAACAAAGTCTGAAAGAAAAAGATATAATAGACACTGAGAAAATCCAAAGAACCATTAACTTTTATGTCAAAAGCCTATATGCCCCAAAATTTGAAAATCCAAATGAAATATACAATTCTCTTTAAATTCCACTTACCAAAGTTGACTCAACATCAGGTAAAGATAATAAATAGTCTTATGGTGCCTAACGCAATAGAGGCAGCCATCAAAATACTCCCAACCAAAAGAATCCAAGGGCCAGATGATTTCAGAGCTGAATTCTACGAGACCTTCAAAGAAGAGCGAATACTGATATTCTCCAAATTATTTCGCAAAATAGAAATGGATGCAACATGACCAAATTCCTTTAGTGAGACCACAGTCACCTTGATAAATTCTCAAAGATCCCCCAAAAGAAAGACCAATCTCTTTTATGAACAATGATGTAAAAATATTCAATAAAATACTTGCAAACCAAATCCAAGAACATATCAAAGATATCATCCACCATGACCAAGTAGGCTTCATCCCAGGCATGCAAGGGTGGTTAAGTATATGGAATCCATCAATGTAATCCACCGTATAAACAAATTGAAAAAAAGAACATTTTCTTAGATGCTGAAAAAGCATTTGACATTATCTAACAGTTATTCTTGTTTAAAGTCTTGGAGAGACCAGGGACAAGGCACATATTTAAAAATAGTAAAGATAGTATACAGAATATATACAGAATATACAGAATATATACAGAATAGTATAGAGCTAACATCAAACTAAATGAAAAGAATGTTTAAGTCAATTCCACTGGACTTGGGGACAAGACAAGGCTACACACTCTCTCCAAATCTCTTCAATACAGTACTCAAAGACCTATCTAGGGCAATAAGACAACTAAAGGAGATTAAGGGGATACAAATTGATAAGGAAGAAGTCAAAGTATCTCTATTCACAGATGATATGACAGTATACAAAAATGAGCCCAAAATTCTACTGTAGGGAACTCCTACAGTTGAAAAACACTTCAGTAAAGTGGGTGGATATAAAGTTCACTTAAAAAAAAACTTCAAAAAAATACACTCCTGTATGCAAAAGACAAATGGACTGAAAAAATTAGGAAAATAACACCCTTCACAATAGCCAGTAAAAAAACAAAACAAAACAAAACAAAAAAACAACAACAACCAAAAAAACATAATGTATTTTGGTGTTATCCTCAACAAGCCAGTAAAAAACCTATATGAACAACAACAACAACAAAAAAAAAAACCCAAAAACTTCAAGCCTCTGAAGAAAGAAATTGAAAAAGATACCAGAAGATAAAAATATCTCTCATGCTCATGGATCAGTAGGATCAACATAGTAAAAATTGCCATCGTAACAAAAACAATCTACAGATTCAATGATATTCCCATCAAAATATCAACATAATTCATTAAAGAACTTGAAAGAACAATTCTCAGCTTCCTATGGAAAAATAAAAAAAGCCAGAATAGCTAAAACAATCCTGTACAATAGGGGATCTTCAGTAGGTATCACCATTCTTCATCTCAAGGTCTATTATATATCAATAGTAATAAAAACTGCATGGTACTATAATAAAAACAATCAGTGGATCAATGGAATTGAAGTGAAGACCTGTAAATAAACCCACACACCTATGTCCACTTGATTTTTGACAAAGAAGCCAAAACCATGCAATGGAAAAAGGACAGCATCTTCAACAAACAGTGCTGGTCTAACCTGAAGTTTACAAGTGGAAACATGAAAATAGATCCATATTTATCACCCTGCACTAAACTGCAGTCCAAGTTATTCAAAGACCTCAACATAAAACCAGATACACTAAATCTGTTAGAAAAAAAAGTGGGAAAGATCCTCGATCTCATTGGCATAGAAGGTAATTTCCTCAACAGAACACCAAGAGCACTTGCTCTAAGATCAAGAATTAATGAATAGGATCTCATGAAACAAAAATCTATGAAGCAAAGAACACTGTCAATAGAACAAAATGACTGCCTACAGCCTGAGAAAAGATCTTCACCAACCCTACATACAACAGAAAGAGCTAATAAACAATATATATAAAGAGCTCAAGAAATTAAACTCCAACAATCCAAATAATCCAATTTAAAACTGGGGTACAGAACTAACCAGAGATTTCTCCACAGAGGAATATCAAATGGTGGACATTAAATGCTCAATATCTATAGCCATCATGGAAATGCAAATGACATTCCATCTTAAACCCATCATGGTTAATGTTAAAACCTGAAGTGACAGCAAGCTAGCAAGAATGTGGAGAAAGAGTAACACTCCTCCATTGCTGGTGGGAGTGCAAACTTATACCACCGCTTTAGAAATCAATCTGATGCTTTCTCAGACAATTGGAAATAGTTTTACTTCAAGACCCAGCTATACCATTCCTGGGCATATATCAAAAAGATGCTCCACCATTCAACAAAGATATTTGCTCAGCTATGTTCATAGCATCTATATTCATAATAGTCAGAATAGGGAAACAAACTACATGTCTCTCAAACAAACCATTGTTTTACAGAAATTGTGGTACATTTACACAATGAAATGCTACTTGGGTATTTAAAACAAAAAGGAAACCATGAAATTTTCAGGCAAGTGGATGGAACTAGGAATTATCATCCTAAGCGAGTTATTCCAAAACCAGAAAGACATGCATGATATATACTCATTTGTAAGTAGATAATAGCCATAATACAGGATAAACATACTACAAGCCACAGGCCTAAAGGAGCTAAATAAAAAGAGGACCCTATGGAGGATGGTCAATTCTTATTCAAAAGGGCAAATAGAATTGACATCAGAAGTGACTGAGGAGAGGGAAGAGGATGAGAGCCTAACATACATATTCTCTGAAAGACTCTACCCAGCAGGGGATCGAAGCAGATGTTAAGACTCACAGCCAAACTTTGGGCAGAGCACAGGGAGTCATAGGAA
Source organism: Meriones unguiculatus (assembly GCF_030254825.1). NCBI lineage: Eukaryota > Metazoa > Chordata > Mammalia > Rodentia > Muridae > Meriones > Meriones unguiculatus. The sequence continues at coordinate 774,474 of NW_026843580.1, read as the reverse complement.
AGACTGGGAGGATAGAAAGACCCAAAGCTGACAGGAGGTCCATAAGAAGACCAACAAGTCCAATGAATCTGGGCCCAGGGGACCTGCAGAGACTGATGCACCAACCAAAGACAATTCATGAAGAGGACCCAGACCCCTGCTCAGATGTAGCTGATAGGCAGCTCAATCTCCATGTGGGATCCATAGTAAGAGGATCCCATGTCTCTCACATGGACTGTGTTACCAGCTCTTTAATCACTTCCCCGTGGTGGAGCGGTCATTGCATGTCACAAAGGAAGAGGATACAGACAGTCCTAGTGAGAATTGATAGGAGGGCTCCTACCATCTGAGAAGTAGAAAATTAGATAAGGAGGAAAGAGGAAAGGAGGGTAAGGCCAGCAAGAGACAAGGGAGGGGTTTCAACTGGGATGTTAAGCAGATAAATTATTTTTAAATGCTATTTATTTATTTATTACAATTTATTCACTTTGTATCCCTACTGTAACTCCCAGTCCCATCCACCCTCCTTCTTCCCTCCCATGCCCTTTTTCTAGTCTCCTGATAGGGGAGGAATTCTTCCCCTTCTGTCTGATCCTAGCTTATAATGTCTCATCAAGGATGGCTGCATCATTTTCCTCTTTGGCCTCACAAGGCTGCACCCTCCAGGAGGAAGTGATCAAAGAGCCAAGTTCATGTCAGAGAATAAATTATTAAGAAACAAATTTAAATTAAAAATGAATTAAATGTGAATAAATAAATAAATAAAGTTAAAAAGAACCAAACAGAACAAGTAGGAAGGTTGTCATACACCTGACCCTACATTCCAGGCTCAGCGGCCAATGATGATGATGTTCATGCCAGGCATGTTGGACTAAATTTAAGCCAAATACTCGACTGCAGTTAGACTTGTAAGTTCAAAACCTGCCTGGTCTACATACCAACTTTCAGGACAGCCACAGCTACATAGAAACTTTTTCTTCAATGTCAAAACAGAAACATTATCTTCTCTGGGAGCTATTTTGATTCAATCAAATATGTTCTGACCAAATTCACTGTAGAATTATTGTCATCCCATAATGAAAATGTAGTCTAATTGCAATGATCCTAAAATTCTGCAATAGCTCATACACTGTCCAAATGTCTAAAGTCTCTACTGACACAGAAGAAAAATCTCTTGGGTGCCACATCTTGTAACATCAGAAACAAGTTACATCATTCCAACATAGATGCACAGAATACCCATTTTCATTCCAGTATATAGTGATGGGAGACTGGACCAAGGAAAAAAAGATCAGCAAGGAAAACAACAAATCCTGTTGCTGATTCAAAAGGCTTAGATGGTCCTATCCCTGCAATGTATCATACATCTCTGTTTGGTTACTTCCACTTCCTAAAGGCAGCACTATATTAGATGTGTCTCATAACTTAGGTATCTGAACATCTTGTAGTGTCAAGGTACAACTTGACCCTGCTTCATGCAATGAACCTTTACAGCATCTTCGCTGGGGATCTGATTCTGCCAAACACAGATGGCTGGCACAGTGCTGAACAGAAACCACAAAGAAAGCATCCATTACCTTAAATTTTGAATCTTTCTTGTTTCCAGAACCAGCACAACATGGGTGAGCCTATCAAGTTTGATTCTAAATTGGGATGGACGTTGTCACACTTTGACCACATTTGGAGCAGCTTTTATATGAATTTCTTTCCTGGCACTAGGAATCACGTTGCCTACTCCTTCCATTAACAGAAGAATTAGCAAGAGGGAGTATTAATCTATGGAAACCATCTTAGGCTTCAGATCCAAAGCTAGGACCTTCTCTTTGATGGCAATAATCTCCTTGAAAATTCCTGTCTCTGTTTCACCACGTTTCTGCCATCTAAAACTACCCAGTGTTTTCTCTACAAACCAAAGACCTTACATTTATTTCTGCTCCACTTGGCTCATTCTTTTACTCTGGCCCTGAACATCTCACTAATAATATCCATTCAACAGATTCAACATTCCATGTAAGAAATCCAGCCCATTATTTTTTAATTCTACTTTACTCAATTTCTCAAGGCATGGGCAGAATAAGCATGATTTGCAGCTAAAATATCACACAAATGACCTCTAGCTTAATTTTCCATGGAGTCTATTTTCCACTGAAATCCTATGACCTGGACTTACTTTGTCTGCATTACTGTCAACACTCTGATCAACTAAGTCCTACCAGAATAGCCGATGAAGCTCTGTATACAGCTTTCTAAAGTTTTTCCCATCTTAAATCCTGATGTTTTTCATATTCCTTAAAAAGTGAATATTCCAAGGTTGTGTCCAGCAGTGAAATCACTCTTTGTATATATATATATTTGTTCTAATTTGCTACTTTGTTCTGTGACTACATCCCGTAACCAAAAGAATCCCAGGTCATAAATGGGTTTATTCATTGAGTTTGGTTGTGTCAGATCACAGTCCATCATTTTGGGAGCTTAGCATAGAAAGTCAAGTTTGAATGAAATTAAGGCAAAAGCCATGACAAACGTTTTTGGGTTGGTCTCCTACTTAATCACTGTCTCATGCACAGGTAGTTATCTTACGTGGGCCAAGCCCATTTTCTTAGCGTTATTGCATCTCTCAGTGGAAGAGCCTTCCCACATCAATCATCTGTCAACACAATCTCTCACAGATATAGCAGCCAGCTTCTCTGTTGAGGGCATGCCCTTAATTGAGGCTCCCTCAGATGACTGTAGGCTTTGAAATGTTGACAACTGAAGCTAATAAGGACAAAGATACAACAATATATGAAAAAGTAAGAGGGAACAAGTCAGGAGCCTGACACAGAGGACCCATGAAAAGCTCTGCCCTGCAGACTATCAATGTAGATGCTGAGACTTATGGGCAACCTTTGGGCAGAGTGCATGGAATCTTAGGAAAGAAGTGGGAAACAGTAAGATCTCGAGAGGACAGGAACTCCACAAGGAGAGCAACAGAACCAAAATACCTTAGCACAGGGGACTTTCCTGAGACTGATATTCCAATTAAGGACTATGCATGGAGAAAACCTAAGACCCCTGCACAGATGTAGCCCATGGCAGTTCAGTATCCAAGTGGGTTTCATTTTAATAGGAACAGGGACTGTCTCTGACATGAACTGATTGGCCTGCTCTTTAATTACCTCCCCCTGAGGGGGAAGCAGCATTACCAAGCCACAGAAGAAGACAATGCAGCCATTCCTGATAAGACCTAATTGACTAGGATCAGAAAGAAGGAAAAGAAATCCTCCCCTATCAGTGGACTTGGGGAGGGGCATGCATGCAGAAGGTGGAGGAAGGGAGGGATTGGGATGGGAGAAGGGAGAGAATCACAGGGGGGATACAAAGTGAATAAAGTGTAATTAATAAAGAAAAAATATAAAAAAACAAAAATATTGTGTTAATTCTATTTACACTTAAGTAGTAAAAACCGATACATTGACGATTGCAAGAATTTGAAAACACAGATATACCAAGGAATGAGGAGAGGGAAGCCTTTAAGATCAAAAGAGAAAAGTAAAACTGTTTCTCTAAATCAAGTCCCCAAATCAACAGAAACTCAAGGAATTATAGCATAATATAATAAATTTTCAGAAGGCAAAAATATGTGAAGGTCTATTCCTTTCAAGAGAAAAAATTAATATAATATAATATAATATAATATAATATATATAAACAAATCACACAATATACATAGCACCCCTGTCAAAAGGAAACACAAAGATAGGCCTATAAATATAACATAGTCCTATAGGCAAATACAATAGGATTATAGTCAAAATCAAAATCAAAGACATCACTGGCCATTACTCAACTTGTGCAATCTGGTTATTTCCTTTGGCAACAATAAAAAATGTATTGGAGGTGGAGGGCTATTCCAATTGAAGAGATTCCATTAAAGCATACAAATGTTTCAACATTAGAATAAAATAATTTTGACTACTAAAATTATCTCATACTCTTATGATAAAGAAAGGGATATCTGTTATGATCATTTGGGAACCATATTATTTTCTGTGATTGATGATTGGATATATGTCTGCACCAGTGTCAGAAAATGTAAACTTTTAAATGTCAAGTAGAAGAAAGCAGATTTTTATAGAAACAGTGTGCTTGTATTATATACTTAAACACCTCCTTTTGCACCAATTGCTGTAATGACCAATATCATCTTCATCATCTTCATGATGTTTGTTTGTTTAAAGATTTTTCAGCTATGTTTGTATATTCAGGATGTGCTGTGGTATGTGATATGAATAAATTCCATAAGGAAATCCAGGCAAAACATAATCACACTATTGGAGGAAACCAATAAATTCCTTAAATAAAGCCAACAAACATTTGAGGGATGTGAGGCTTTGCTGGATTAGGGTAAACTCTGACATCTTTGGATAGCCATTTATTTGCACTCAGTCTATGAAGGTGAACTCTGTTTTCTCAAGGAAGGGCCTAAAAATCCACTCCCTGATATGTTTGACCCCAGGTCTGGTAAAGAGCCTCAGGGCAGATTATTAGCCAAACCCTTTCCTGATAAGAAAACTGCTCCAACAAGCATCTCTAAATTCCTAGAAATGCATCACCCTGCTTAGGATCTTATTCTTCAGCAGTGACTTTCAACTGTACTCAGAGATTTTCCCCCTACAAATAGGATAATTAAGTACTGTGTTCTCCTTCTTGCAATAGGACCATGATACTGCATGGAAAATGAATATACATTTTCATGCATACATAAGCCAATTATCCTTGACCCCTAGACAATAGTAAATCAAACATTCATCCTCAAAATCCTTCTCTTTGCCCAAGGTTTATAAATCCCTGACTTCAAATAAACATGCTGGGTGTGAATCCATGTGGTTGGTTGTATGCCACTTGATACCATCAGCCTTCCATCATGGCCCCTGAGAGTCATCATTTATCTCCCTTTGGGCCTGCTCAATGGCCCACTGGGCCTAGGACTCACTGGGTCTGTGTCTCACCAGGCCTGAGTCTTGGTTGCAACCAACCAGGCATGGACTTTCACCTGCACTTCTGAGGTGCTTAGCACAGCAGCTTAACCAAGAATGGTAACACTTTGGTATTGCCATAGGCTAGAACACCCGAATTTCCACTACCACTGGTGATCTCATTCTAGCTGCAACAGTCCATAGAAAATTCTTTTGATACTCCAGCCTAGTGAACATATCAGATTCAGAAGCCAGAAAAATATCAATTGAATTTTTGGCTTTTGGAAATGCTTATTTAAAATGCAAAAAGGTGATTAGACCTTTAAAAGCAAGATCAGCACCAAGAGAGGCATGGATTAGAAATACAATGGATATTTGATCTCAGGTTTATGATACTAACCTGATAGGAGAAGAACTTTCTAAGAATCTAAGTAAAGGAAAGGGGTCCAGCATGGCAGCAAACAGTGTGCAATGTTTCTGAGGGGAACAGGATCTAAAATTCTGAAATTTGTGAATGGAGGGGCTGCTGAAGCCAGAACATCCACATTGAGGTTTCCTGGGTGAGAGGGGAAAATCTGTGAGTTTGGAGAGTTTGTAGCCAGGTCACCCATGGACATCTCTGAGGATTGAGAGTGTCGAATATTCAACCACCCCTGTAATTCCCCTTGCCCAAGCATGGGTCTCCCTGCTCAGCAGAGGTGGCAATAGTTGTCCCATGCATATGATGATATACATGAGTGATCCCATAATTTAACCAGAGAACTCCTTCAGCTGATAAACACTTTCAACAAAAGGGCTGGATACAAAATTAACAAAAATTCTGTAGCCCTCCTATATATGAAAGAAAAAAAGGGCCAACAAAGAAATTAGGGTAAAAACAACCTTCAAAATAGCCACTAATAACATAAAGCACCTTGGTGTGACTCTAACCAAACAACTGAAAGACCTGTTTAAAAAACAATTCAAGTTTCTGAAGGAAGTAATTGAAAAAACATATCAGAAGAAGAAAAGAGCTCCCATGCTCATGGATTGGTAGGATTAAAACAATGAAAATGGCCATCCTGCCAAGAGCAATCTACAGATCCAGTACAATTCCCATCACATACCCACACAATTCTTTACAGACCTTTAAAGAAAAAAAAGTCAGTTTCATATAGAAAACAAAAAATCCAGAATTGTTAAAACAATCTGTACAACAACAGATCTTCTGGATCTCAAACTGTTCCACAGAGCAATAATAATAAAAAACTGCATGCTACTAGCATAGGTACATAATGGTGGATCAATGGAATCAAACAGAAGACTCAGAAATAAACCAACACAGCTACGGATACTTTATTTATTTTTTTGACAAAAAAACCAAAACCATACAATGGAAAAATGACAGAATCTTCAATAAATGGTGCTGGTCTAACTGGATGTCTACATGTAGAAAATGCAAATAGATCCATATTCATCACCCTGAACCAAATTAAAGCACAAGTGGATCAAAGATCTCAACATAAAACCAGATACACCAAATCTGTTAGAAGAAAAAGTGGGGAAGAGCCTTGAACTCATTGGCACAGGAGACAACTTCCTGAAAAGAACACCAACAGCACAGGCCCTAAAATCAACACTCAATAAATAGGACTTCATGAAACTGAAAATCTTCTGTAAAGCAGAAGACTGTCATCAGATCAAAACAACATCCTACAGACTAGGAAAGTATCTTCTCCAACCCTAAATCTTACAGAGGAATATTGAATGGCAGAGAAACATTTAAAGCAATGCTCAAAGTCCTTAGTCATCAGGGAAATGCAAATCAAAACTACCCTGAGATTTACCTTACACCCATCAGAATGCCTAGGATAAAAAACTCAATTGACAACACATGCTGGTGTGGATGTGGAGAAAGGGGAACCCTCCTCCATTGTTGGTGTGAATATAAACTTGTAAAACCACTTTGGAAATCAATCTGGCTCTTTCTCAGACAATTAGGAATAGTGCTTCCTCAAGATCCAGCTATACCACTCCTAGGCATATATCCAAATGATGCTCAAGTACATAACATGGAAATTTGCTCCACCATGTTCAAAGCAGCTTTATTCATAATAGCCAGAAGCTGGAAACAACCCAGATGTCCCTCAGTTGAGGAATGGATACAGAAATTGCACATTTACACAATGGAATACTACTTAGTAATTAAAAACAAGGAAATCATGAAATTTGCAGGCCATTGGTGGGATCTAGAAAAGATTATCCTGAGTGAGGTATCCCAGAAGCAGAAGGACACATATGGTGGATATTAGACATATAATATAGGATAATCATACTGAAATCTGTATAGCTAAGGAAGAAGGAGGACCCTGGGTAAGATAATCAATCCTCACTCAGAAAGGCCAATGGGATGGACATCAGAAGAGGGAGAAAACAGGGAACAGGGCAGGATTCTACCACAGAGAGCCTCTGAAAGACTAAGGAATATGGAGACCACTGGACAAATAAAACTTTGGAAGAAAAAGGATAGATCACCTAAAGAAAATGTCCAAAGAAAAGGAGTAAACTGGCCAAGTGGTATCACCTACCTCCATGTTGTCTCTTCTGCCTTCTACAGACATAAGTGCAAATGATCTTTATGTGCTTGTTAAAGGAGAATTCAAAATCTCAATCTCATATCAGAAAAGCCACCTGGTAAGAAACAGAGGAAAACAGAAAAATAAGGGATGATTCTATTGTCATGAATCTCATAATCTTCTGGCAAGATGTGATTTCTGTACTTACCACAAACTTCAATAATCAAGAAGAATGTGTACAGTGTTTGTGAAAGAATGAAGGGGTGAGAGAAAAAGCCAAAAACATAAGCCTAAAATATAGCCAAGTTTACGTGAAAAGACCTAAGGAAACTCTAGCATGAAAAATGTGCACTGGACCAGAGATAACTTTTATTTTGTAATTAATACAAATTAAATAAACACAGATTTCACAACTGCTACAAGACAAACACAAAGCGACACCTAAACTGTTATATTTCTGACACTCCAGCTACTACTAACCTCCTTTACAGAGAGTCCTTTTACTCTGGAAGTCTCTTGGAAAATGGAGGTGATCATAAAGCTGGGCTATGGCTTGCAATCCCTCATGTCCCCTTGTGGGTTCAGGCACAGCCCAGCCCTTGCCGACACTCACACACAAAAAATGTTGGAGAATAATTTAGTATCTTTTTCTTGCTGCATGAATTATGTCATAAGATGTGGAATCTGCCCTATCCACTTACCTAAAACCAGGCACACCTGACAAAATTCTGCATCTCAGAAATTCCTTTTGTACCCTCGAATTGAATTTCCCTAAATCACACCATTGTGACTAGTGGTAGTTGAAAGGTAAAAAACAACAACAACAACAAAACGTAATCAAGTATTGCTGAAAGATGACCACCACCACCTCTTTTCTTCTAGTTTCAAATGATTTGTAAAATTTGTTACACAAAACTGTATGTGGAATACAACGTTCATCATTTCTAGAAATGAGACCTTCAGTTTTCCAATTTGTCCACTGCAATACCAATGCCTGTGTGTGCACACTAGGTAGTCAAATTATAAGCACCACAACTTTCTACTGCTCAGGTCACAAAATCCTCACTTCTCTGGTCAATAAACACTCAGGAAGGGTTGAAGGCCAAGGGTCTCTGCCGAGATCACCACATGGAGACCAACAGAACCACAGCCTGAACCACAGTCTGAACCACAGTCCATCTCTTTCAAAGCAGATCAGGCTGTGAGAGGTCAGCAGCCTTCTCTTCCTGGCCTGGGGAAAATGGCCCCACACTCAGCATGACATGGCCTCTGGTCTCACTCACAGCTCTTTAGAGCTACATCAGAGGAAAATCCCAAAACAAACCCATCAACTACCTCCCACTATTGCTCCTGACTGCTATGCCTGCCCAGAGTTCCTCATTAGCTTAAACAATAAAGCTGAGTCTCAAAAAAGTAGTAGCCCCTCTATCAGTGGATCAAAGGTCAAATGATGCAAATAACAGAGGCATTCTAGCTTTGCCCTAACCCCTATGGGTACACAGAGCCCTAGTTTTGTTCTAAAAGAATGAAAATCCCAATTATTCAATTTTAAAACCTGCTAGCACAGAAAAGACAAAGAGAGCACCCATCTGATTTTGCTACTCACCTTACCTCTAAGAGGAAGAAGCTCCAAAAGCTCACCAGTTCAGATGACAGCTCTGGGGGCGATAGGCGAAAGGAACCCAAGGCCAAAGGCTTCTAGCTCAAAGCTCAAAAAGCCCAAAATCTACAAAGCTAAAACTCCTTCCACTTTTACACTCTGTCTTAAATACATTTCAGCTGAAAGTTCCACTTACTCCTTAATCCCCGTTAGCTGGTTTCTTGTTTTACCTCTTGACCTAGAATTAACATTAATAAATCCTGTGCACAGAGAGCTTTTGAATTAAAGGCATGTTCTAGGGCTGATGGAACCATACCGTAATGACCTGTTTACAATAAATTGTAAGTTCTTGGAATTAAGGTTTGTATTAGGGCTCACCCACACCAAACAAAGCACGGGTTTTTACAGTTCACAATCTCAGGGATCACCCTGGGATCAAATATCCTGCAACATCCTCATCTTCGAAATGTTTTAAAATACAATCTTCCACTTTTCCAGGGCACCTGCTCATCTTCCCAGATACAAGCCATTTATGTTGCACATTCCATTACACACTCAGTGTCCAGTGCAATCACCTCTACCTCATAGTTGGGAAGTCCTTCATCAAAACTTCAGTCAAAGCCAAAGAGTAACAACCATTTATGAAACAAATGGCCATGGATTTGAGAGCAAGGAGTAGTTAATGAGAGCTCAATGAAAATGAGAAATAAAACAAAAAGGATATGGCTGTACCTAGAAATGTTGGAGTAAAAAGTTTATTATAGATAGACAAGAAAACATAGTCATACACAGGAAAATCTGGGACAGTTTAGAGTTGACATGACCCTGAGCTATGTGAGACGAGAGGAGAGAGGGAAGTGGAGAGCCAGAACAAAGGTCTAGAAGGATAAATGATAAATGAAAATGACCAGGTAACTAAAACGGTTAGAATACATAAGGAAGGACAGCTGGGAGGAGGGCAGCTCCACTCCTGAGCTAGAGATCTGTGTTTGACACCCATACCTTGTAACAGGTAAGGACTGAGGGATGCTGGGAGGACCTGACAGCAAGGTCTACTTTGCTTTGGTAAGTAGGCTCCTCAACCATTCATCCCAGCATTTGAGACCTAAGAGTAGAGAGGAATGAGTAGGTTAAAACAATTTCATTATAATCTTAAAAATTATTTTTAAAAGTTGAAAATGGCCTTATGGTCCAATATTCTTCGAGGATTTCAGGTATATATTAGCGCACATCAATTGTTACTCACCTTTTCTCTCTGGTTTTGCAATTTCAAATGGGGGAAACATTCCTGTTAGGCAGTACCACACCAGTTTCTCCAGATCTTCTGTATTGTTTTAACTAGTTCAACTATCAAAATTTGCTTTCCAGAAACAATCTCAGCTCTTAATACATATTCTTGATTTCATTGTGTATGAATCCCCTCAAACATCCAGTTTTCACTTTTACTGACTGTCTGAAATTGATTACCTGACTCATTACCATCTTTCCTCCTCCTCCTCCCTTTTTGTGTTGTAACCAGCTTCAAAGTAGGTCAGTGAACTCAATTCTCACACAAGTCCCATCTTCAAAAAAAAAAACAAAAAAAAAAAAAAAAAAAAAAAAAAAACAGGAAAACCAGGGCTGTCAGTGGACACTCATTCACTGGTCTCTTTTACTTCACAGAGACCAGTCAGGGCCCACCTGAAAAGACTTGCAAGACTGTGTTCTAGGCACTGGGCAGTAGTGGTAACATTCAGTGTTGAAATAAAGTGTAAACTATATAACAAGTGAAAAGCTGATCTACAGGAGACATTGCTTTAAACAAAACAAATATCAAAGTACTAGAGAAAAAGGAATGAAATTCTTAATGACTGGGGATTATCAGAGAATATTAACTAATAAGAGACTAGGAAAATGATGCATCAACAAAAAATTTAATAATACCAACAACTGACTTTTCTAAGTATTTATTTATTTATTATTATGTATACAACGTTCTACACACATGCACACCTGTACACTGAAAGAGGGCACCATATCTCATTATAGATGGTTGTGAGCCACCATGTGCTTGGTGAGAATTGAACTCATGACTTCTGGAAGAGCAGCCAGTGCTCTTAAGCTCTTAGTTGAAAAAAACACATAGGCATACAGACTTTGAAAAACACAGGCCATTCTGTGGTAGAGGGAAAGCCATTAATAAGATACTGTTTAATGTTGCCCCTGTGTCCAATATTAGCTGCTGAGACTGGTAACCTGACAGACATAGCTTTATCCACTAGCCTGTGTCTCAAATTTGAACTGACAGAACTATGTCAATGAGGATTGTACATACAGGCATAGGACAGTCCCTTAATTTGAAATTCAATATTCACTGGATCAAGCTACCTGACCCAAATTGTACACCCACCAATCTGGTATGTTTTCATTCACATTCATGAATTAATAAATACACGTTGGAAAATTACAAATTAGAAACCTCATCCTGCCACATTTCTAGATAATCCTCGTGAGCAAACATGTATCCCGGGATCCTAATCTCTAACAGGCCTGGTTAGCATACTACTTCTCTGTGGAGTGTTTTACAGGCAGTCTTCCCTCATCTAAATTCTAACTGGTGTCACTCATTTCTAAGCAATAGTAAATACTTTACATCATCAGTTCTAATCTTCTATATCACAGCTTAATATTGGAGTGCTCTCTGACACAGGACATACCATTTACAACCCCCACAAAATCCAAATGCATCATTAGAATTGAGAGAACCAGACCTTGCACCTCCAAAGGTAACCACGAATTAGGCCTAAAAATGATTACCTAAAGGTCACCAAACTAGTGGCCCCTCCACAAGGTCACCGCAAACTAGGTTATGGGTCACCAATTCCAGAAATAAGGTCATAAGATTCCCTACCCAAGGAACAGTCTGAGGATAACTACAAGAATGTGAAAGTATCTTATCTCAAGTTGGGATATTTGTGCTGAGCAGCCCACCAACCTTGTATTAGAACATTCCATGGCACAGAAATTAACTAACATTCCTGAGACCTATAGCTACCTCACTCAGTGTTAGTTATGTTAGCTAGCCAATCACTTTGTAAAATGTTTGCCCTCACTGAATGTCACCCAGTCCTTTAACTGTTAAACTGGAACTTCCTGTTCCTTCTTCAGACTTCAATCAAAACCCTGCCATGCAAATTCTCAGGGCTTTCCTCTCTGGTCTGCTGTGTTGGTGATCATGGAGGGACTGGGGTTAAGCCCCTATAAAGCTCTCTGCTCTTGCATATGTCGTCCAGCTCCTGATGATCTTTGGAGACCCTAAGATCTGGGCATAACATTTGGGTGCTCATACAGGATTCCCAAGAGCCCCAAGCACCACTGGCACATGAAGCTGAACACCAGCCTGTTAAGTGAGCACTCTGCCCATGTCTGTTTGTCTGCATTTGCCTCTGTGTTTCCGTATTTTCTGTTTTCAAGCCTTGAAGCAAAATCTGTAATCTATGTGGTCAGAAAGGTTAAAGCTGATGCTCTGGAGAGCTGTGAGCCACACGGGGCCTGGAAGACAGTCCATATCCCCCTTGAAGGGGCGCATCTGTAAAGAGAGTTGAACACCCAGTTTTCTGTGATCTCTGGATCTCAGAGGGCATGAATGTGCCCCTATCTGTAAAGGGTGGTAGATAACTCAGTTTTCTGTGATCTCTGGATCATTGGATAAGGACAAGGCAGCTAGCTCCTGCAGCACAGATTTGCTGATTTCCTACTTTCATTTTTTCCACTGCAGGAGTGGTGGGATCTGTTGTCTGGCTCTGTGTATTTTTCTACTGCACAAGCAGTGGGATCTGGCTGTTTTGTTTTTTTGTTTGACTGTCTTGTCTGTCACTGTCTGGTTTTTGTTATTGGGCCTGACTGAGGACATGCGACAGAATCCTTCTATCTCCCTAAATTCTATTATTTCCCATTTCAAGGAGCCTTGAGCCATGCTCCAAAGGCTAAGTGACAGTGGTAAGGAGGTGCCAAGGGATGTATGTGGTATGCAGAGCCCCAGGCTTGGCACCTCTGCCACTGGTCTCTGGTCTCTGTTCTGGCATAGCTTGGCTACTGCTCTGGGTCTCAGATCTGGTAAAGATCAACAGATACTGGAGTTGCTACTCCAGTCTCTGGTCTGGCTGAATGCTTGCCATTCCAAACTCTGGTGTAATTGGGTGGATCCTGATTTCAGGGCAGGCCACCACGAATGGAACAGGATAGAGGGCCCATAGAGAGACAGGCCACTGTTCTGAGTTTTGGTATTTTCTTCTTCCATTCTCTTTGCGTGCATTGTACCCAGTACATTTTTTCTTGTGTTGTTCTTTTGTGGTTTTGTTTGCTTGTGATGGTCTCAGTGGGCCAGTGACCAAACAGTTGTGCTCCACGGTGACTTTGCCTTCCCCACACACCCAGAACTACAAGCTGAGGCACCTCTGGTCTCCAGTGGGAGCACACATTTCCACATGCTTGGGTCAGAAGGCTTGGTTGGAGAGGGGTATGTATGCAGAAAATCCTGTTGCGCTGGACCTCATTGTTTCCTTGCTTCCTCTCTGAGGAAAGTTGGTGACCTGAGGTTAGCTCTGACTTGGAACAATAATCGTCAAATATGCTCTTAGCCAAAACATATTGTGGTTATTACTGTTAATATTATTTGGTTAGGATCCCCTGTAGCCCAGCCTGGCCTGAAACTAAACAGCTATAAGATGACCTTGAATTCCTGATCCTTCTGCTCTGCCTCTTGACAACTTTCTTCCTTGCTCAGTGTGAATTTACAAACATTGCTCTTGAAAAGATGCAATTATGTGAAAGCATTGCCAAAGGGACCCCTGCTGTCAGGAGGGGAGGGGAGGAACATGTTCAAAAATTTCCTGGCATGAAAACAGAAAGGAAAAAAACCCTGCTTAATTAAGTTCCACATTTTGTGTGTATGCCCAAGAATTCTTAAGTTGTGTTTATATGTACATCCTTACATCATATATATATTCTAAAAGCTTTCTGAATAATGGTGTTTCAATGTCTTCCTCACATTTCAACTGAATTATTTTGGGGCCCTAAATCTAAACCTAATTCTTATTAATATTTGAAGGTTTTGCTTGTTTTGAATGTATGGTTTTATTTTCTTAGTTAACAGTATGTGCACAATCCCTTACACCAGGGTCATCATACTTGGGTCTCTAGAAAAGTAATGATAAACAACAAACAGTACTAATAATGTTAGTGACTAAAATGAAAGTTACTGAGTTCATTGTACAACGATCTCAGATGCTCTTTTCAGACAGGACATTTTATGATGAAATTTTTTTTAATGAGGCACAAAATGGCTCTTAAGCTTAGGGCTGGTTTACAGCATGCTCTTGAAAACAAGGTTCAAAATGCATCCTGAAGTCATAACATCAAATGATTTACAGAAATGGACACAATCAGCTTTATAGATATGGTCTTCTGGGGATAAGTATGGCAGGATGCAAAACCCTGGACATTTTCTTATAAAACCTAATGAAAACATACATTCTTCCCAGAAAATGAATATTTTCATAAAACCAACTATGTATAAAGCAGGTATTCAGTGAATGTCAGGAGAGGGACCAGGTTAAAAACTAACACCAAATAAGTAGCACTGTTGCTGTATCTGGAATTTCTATCTTGTTTGGAAGGCAGATACAAGAAGACAGTTAATCCCTGTATTTAAGGCAGAGCATCTACATAAAGAGAAGCAATGCTTTGCATCTCCTGTTCCTTTTCTTTCTCCTCCTCTTCTTCCTCCTTTACCTTGTATATGTGAAGCAAATGTTCTACCTCTGAGCTGCATTCCTAGCTTCTGTGCAAAACAAGTAGATACAGATAGTCTTTGCATATGATAGAGCCAGATGCTAAATCTCACTAAAGCTTAAAGGAAGTAACTTGTTATGGGACAAATGAAAGAGAACACAGAGAAGGCAACAGGCATAGAGGAGGATGTCTTAGTAACAGCAGTAACAGAACAAGATAAAAAGACTTCAAGAGAAGTTTATTACAGTCGGCACAATGGCTGGCATTAATAAATAAAATGCTACATGCTCCCATCCTTTAGGTGGGAATTCTGTATTACTATCAGATTACGAAGACTTTGTTCAAGGCATTTACTACTTAAAAAGTTATTTGTTCTTCTACAGAGAGTTACTGTTTGTGAATTAGTTACCCAGTACTGTGCTAAGTCCTGAACACACAGAAAATGATTCATGAAAGCACCATTCTTTCTCTAAAAGCTTACAGCCTTGTGGGGTATTCCACCATAAACAAACCTATAGACCATGCAAAGAAATGTATACATCACTATAAAATCCACTATGAAACCTAAAGAAAAGCAAGAGGGATCTAACACCCCAGAAGGGATAAAGAACATACGTATTCAAAGGTCCAGAGTTGAGAACATTTTAGTTCCATAGGGGAAATGAAAGAAAATGAATTTGTTTGGAATATAAATGGGAAGAAAGTAATAATAATATTAACAACAACAATAATAATAGTAATTGCCAGAGCCCGCCAGTAGAGTTGAATTGTTCTTGAGTCTGGAGTGAGGACTGAAATTGATAAACCAACAGACAACACATGGCACCTTTCCGAGAGGCTCTAGTGGAAGCTAGATGCCTTGCTTTATATCAAACTCCTCTTAAGACAGAGTAAAAGCACTTTAGTATGAGTTAAATTCACAAGTAGGTGAAACAAGAGGTGTGATTTTGACAAGGTATCCTACATGCTGTCTCAAAGAAAAGAAGCTAGACTTGGAAATTCTTCACTAACTCCAGTGAAGGCCTTAAAAAGCAGTCTTTCTGCTGAGACTTAAATATCAAAGCAGCTGGTAAAACAGCAGTTCCCAACAAGAAATAACAAAGACTAAAGAGGAAGCTGAGGAGATGGTTTAGTGATGAAAAATACTTTCTGTGGGGCTGGAGAAATGGCTCAGATGTTAAGAGGACTGGCTGCTTTTTGTCATGAGTTCAATTCCCAACAATCACATGGTGGCTCACAACCATCTATAATGAAAATTGTTGCCCTCTTCTGGCATGCAGGTGTATATGAAAACACAACATTATATACATTTAATAAATCTTAGAACAAAGCAAAACATTCTCTACTTTTTTTGCAGAGTTCCTAGCATGTCCATGGTGGTTCACAATCTTCAGTAGCTCCTGTTACAGGGAATTTGATGCCATATGGCCTCCTGGGAAATAAGACACACATGTGGTACACTTCTATACATACAAGTAAAATAATCTTATCACTCATCTACACAAAAGATAAAAATACCCTCTCAAAAAAAAAGAGGTCAGCAGGTGTGGTGGCACACACTGGATCTCAGTGAATTTGAGGCCACCCTGGTCAACAGAGCTAGTCCAGTCAGGCAAAGCTACATAGAGAAATCCTGTCTTGAAAAGCAAAGCAAAATGACAACCAACCAACCAACCAAACAAACAAACAAAACAAAACAGAAAAGATCATAAAACAAGTGTGGTGACACATGCCTGTAAATGGAGCATCAGGAAGGTCAGGAATGAAGGACAACCTGGACTATATGAAACTCAGTCTCAAAAACAAAACAGCAGCAGCAACAACAAAACAACACAAGAATCTGAGTGCCTGAGATGCTTTGGGACATTAAAATTTTTATCTTAATTCCTGTCTCCATAGGAAGCTATTGAGGAGTGTAGTTCTTTGAATGAAAATGACCCCTACTATCTCATATGTTCGAAAATCTGGTCCCCCGTTGTTGGAACAATTTTGGAAACATTAGTAAGTGTGATCTGGTTGAAGAGTTGTGTCACTGTGGGTGGGCTTTGAAGTTTTAAAATCCCACACCATTCTCAATTAGCTCTTTGCCTCATACTTATAGATCAGGATGTAAGCTCTTAACCACTGTTTGCTCTGGTGCTCTGCCTGGCATTACTGTCTGCCACCATGGTCTCTGCCATGATATTCATGGACTTATCATCTGAAACTCTAAGTACCCAAACAACTGTTTCTTCTATAAGCTGCTTTGGTCATGATATCTTAGCATAGTGATAGAAAAATAACTAAGACAAGTGATTTGAAAATAGAATAGAATTGATTTGGTGTACACTTATCTCAAGGACCTTTTTGTTCTATAAAATTAATAGTAAGATTACAAAAATTTAAACATACACACACTTTTATGCACTGCCTGGGGATGGGTCCATGTGGTCTTGTTCTCAATTCCCAGCATAACTTAAAGGGGAAACTTACACAATGTTCTGAGCCCTTGATGTCCTGCAGATGAAGGAGGAGGATGTCCTCAAATTCCTTGCCACAGGAACCCAGTTATGTGGCACCAACCTTGACTTTCAGATGGAGCAATGCATCTACAAAAGGAAGAGTGATGGTATCTACATCATAAATCTGAAGAGGACCTGTTGCTTTCGGCTCAGACTACTGTTGCCATTGAGAACCTTGCTGATGGCAGTGTCATCGCCTCCAGGAACACTGGTGAGCAAGCTGTGCTGAAGTTTGCCACTGCCACTGTAGCCACTCCAATTGTTGCCCCCTTCACACCTGGGATCTTCACTAACCAGATGCAAGCAGCTTCAGGGAGCCATAGCTTCTAATGGTAACTGATCTCAGGGCTGAAACCTGCCCTTCCCAGAGGCTGCTTAGGTGAACCTGCCTACCATTGCTCAGTGCAAGACAGATTCTCTGCACTATGTGGACATTGCCATCCACGTAACAAGGAAGTTCACTCAGTGGTGGATGCTGGCCGAGGAAGTACTCCTCATGCATGGCACTATCTCCTGTGAGCAGTCATGGGAGGTTATGCTTGGTCTTTACTTCTACATATACCCAGAGGAGACTGAGAAAGAATAGCAGGCTTCTGCTGAGAAGGCCATGACCAAGGAGGAATTCCAGGGTGAATGGACTGTGCCAGCTCCTGAGTTCACTGTCGCTCATCCCGAGGTGGCAGACTGGTCTGAGGGTATGCAGGTGCCCTCTGTACCCATGCAGAAGTTCCCTACTGAAGACTGGAGTGTCCAGCCAGACACTAAGGACTGGTGAACAGCTCCCACAGCATAGGCCACTGATTGGGTTGAAGCCACCCCTGAGTGGTCCTGAGCTCCTCTGCAGAAACCTGTGCAAACAGAAAAGGTGGAAGGAAAATAAAGTTCCTAAAAGCTGAAAATATGCACACAAACACACACACACACACACACACTTTAGAAACAATAGTTTTGAGTGTTGGGTGTAATGGTACACTTCTGTAATCCTGGCTTCTTAGGAGGTTGGGGCAGAAGGATGGTGAACTTGGGCTATGTAGTGAGATCATCTCAACAATAATGACAAGACTAGAACAACTAGAGATTGTTTTGAGGCTGGGGTATGTAGCTCAGTGGCAAATCATGTGCTAAGCATGCACAAGGTGGTTCTAGGTTTCATTGTTATCTCCAAAATACCAAACAACCAAAGCAGAATATTGGGGCTGGAGAGATGACTTGGAGGCTAATAGAACTGGCTGTCCTTCCAGAGGACCTGAGTTCAATTCCTGGCAACCACATTGTGGTTCACAACCACCTATACAGGGATCTGATGCCCTCTTCTGGCATGCAGGTGTATATGCATGTAGAGAACTCATAGACATAAAAATCAAAATCAAAAAAAGAAAAAAAAATGGGCCGAAGAGATGGCTCAGAGGTTAAAAACACTAGCTACTTTTCTAAAGGTCCTGAGCTCAATTCCCAGCAACCACCCCCCCTCTCTACTCCAGCATGCACACAGACTGCACCAACAGAGTCAGCTTTGTGGAAACACACCCTGTTCAGGTACTAGGGATCTGCACTCAGAGGAGCCCACCTTTGTTCTAATGCTCTGCTAAAGCTTTTGAAATCTTTAACTTTTGAACAAGGGATCCTTCACTTTTGTTTTGCACTGGACTCTGCAAATTATGTAGCCAAGGCCTGTGTACCAAATATTCAATCTATATAAGAACAGCCTGCAAAGCCTCTCAGTAGCACTGTGACCACTGCAGTCCCAGATACTTCGAAAAAAAAATGTCAAGACACAATGGCCTAAGACACAGTCTGTCAGCCATCTCTGGATTTCTCTTTCCTGCACTCCAAACATAGTTCAAACTGAAAATGTGTGCTTGGTACACTAACTTTTTTTCTCGAAATAGGGCTTTTCTGTGTAGACCAGGCTGGCCCTGAACTCAGTGCGACCCACCTGCCTCAGCTTCTCTGAGTGTGGGCTCACAGGTGTGTGCCACTGCTCCAGGCTTACAGACTTAATTTTAAGACTGGGTCAATATCTTGCTTTTTGTCTTTAGGTTTTCTATATAAGGACTTGGAACATAGCTCAGTTGGTAAAGTGCTTGCCTTGCATCCATGAAACCTCGTGTTTTGTACACACCTATAATCCCAATAAGGAGGTGCAGTCAGGGGCATCAGAAGTTCAACATCATCTTAATGTGCTTGGAATTTTTGAGGCTAGCCTGAGATAAGTAAAACCTGATTTTAAAAAATAAGTTTTACATATAAAAAGCTATTTTTTTACACACATGGAACCAATGAAGAGGGAAAAGGGTAAGGAAGGTATTATAAACTATCAAGATGGGAAATGACAATGATGTGAGTGTGAAATGGACATGTGGGAAGTAGGAGCAACAGGACTGAAAGACAAATGTGGGCCTGAGTGAAAGGCCAGTATCGAGGGTAGCAGTCATTGAGATTTTTGCTTAGGCAACTTCGTGTTTTGAGATATGGCAGTCATCAGGGAAATTTCCACATCTCTCAGTCTCCTAAGTTATGGGTTGGGAGAAGAAATCTGAAGGAGCCCTGGTTGTGGCTGCAGGAAATATGATCAAATCCAACTCTCAGACTGCCTGCCTAAACTGTAGTGGCTAACCACAGCAAGCATTGGCAATGCCTGTACAGTGAAACCACTTACCCCACCACAGTCCACACGGGGAGTATCAGGCTGAGAAATCCCCCACACACACTAGGAATCAGCTTCATCTTGTCTTGTAAGGCAAGAAAGGCTGTCTTCTCTCTTGCATAGCTTCATCACTTGAGGCTCCCAGCCCTCAGCAAAACAAATCTGGACTTGGATTGTTCTCTCCCTTGTTAGTGAAAGATGATGGTAGTTATCTTAGGGGGTGGAATGGCCTTTAGCCAGCCTCATCAATCAGGCTGTCATGTCCAGGCTTATCAGTTTCAGCAGCCTGGCAGTTGTTAGGTGAGAAACCAAAGTATATCTTCAGTGGATGTTAATGTGTTCATGCATAGATAGAAACACACAGTACTTTTAGGCCTTTACCTTATGTCATGGGAAAACTTCATTTACAAAACAGCCATTTAAATGTCCACTAGTCTATCTAAGACCTTAATAGAATAAACATAGTCAAGAAGGTAGTGCTCAATTCTAGGTTTGGGAAACAACTTCGATAAAGAAAAAGAAAGAAATTAAAATAAACTTGCAAGTTGGGAATGTAGTTTAGTATTAGTAGGATGAACAATGATTACCTCAGGTTAATGTCAATATTTTCAAAGAGAATTTAAACAATATGCATTTAAAGAGTAAATGGGGGCTGGGGAGATGGCTTAGTGGTTAAGAGAACTTGATTCTCATCCAAAGAACTAAGTTCAGTTCCTAGCATCCATGCTGGATGCTCACAGTTGTCTCTCCCTCTAGATCTGGGGTCTCTGACACTCTCTTTTGGTCATCACATGCACACACATACATATGTACACACAAAGAGTTATACACACACAAAAGAAACATAGATCTTTTAAAAAAAGGTAAAATGAGAACCCTATCATTACAAAGTCAACCCAAAATGGATCAAAGGCCAAAATATAAGAGCTATAAGTGTGCAAAGGTTACATAGTAGTGAACTTTCATGATGTTAAATTCAATAATTAATTTTTAAATATGACACAAAAATCATAGAAAACCAATAAAACTTTGGACTTCATCAAAGTAAAATACTTTTTTGAACCAAAGGGTAATATCAAGAAGATAACATGACAGTCTACAGAAAGAAAGTCTGCAGAGTTTTTATTTGACAGAAGTCTAGTTTTTAGAATAACAAACACAACAAAAACAAACAGGGCTGGGCTAGGGGTATGGCTCAGTAGAACAGAGCTTGCCAAGCATTGGGGAAGCCAAGGGTCAGACACCTCAGCAGGGTGTGGTAAAGGTGTAGTTAGGCAGAGGACTAGAATAGATATTTCTTCAAGGAAGATTTAGAAATGGCAGTCATACAGAGGAAAATATGCTGAACACCATGAGTCATTAAAGAAATATAAATCAGGAGGACAGTAAGACATCTACTCAGCTAGGCCTGGTGGTTAATTCCATGCTGTTAACCTCAGTATTGGGGGTGAAAATTAGGCTGGAGGATCCAGAGTACAAGAGTAAACTAGGTCACAGGTTAGTTGGGTCTCTAGTGAGACCCTGTCTTAAGAGCAACAGCATAAGTTAATAATTCACACTTATTGGGACAGGCAGTGGTGGCACACTCTTAATCCCAGCACTCACTCAGGAGTACAAGGCAGATAGATCTCTGAGTATGAGGCCAGCCTGGTCTACAGAGTGAGTTTTAGGACAGCCAGGGCTACACAGAGAAAACCCCCCCTTTTTTTTTAAACAAGCTAAAAAAGTAAAGCAAAACAACAAAACCCCAAACAAACAAACAAAAAGTAATCTATACCTCTTAAGATATCTATAATATTTAAAAAAAAAAACAACCAAGGAAACAACTGTTGACAAAGATATAAAGATAGAAATAAAGTTAGAATTCTTGTTCAGTGTTGGTAGGTAAAATCATTACCATATGTAATTTACTACTGTCCATTAGTGCTACTCTTAAGGATATACCAAGAGAATTGCAAACTGGTACTCAGGCACTTTTTTGTTCTTTTAAGATTTATTCATTTTATGTATGTGAGTGCTCTATCTGTATGTACACTTGCATGCCAGAAGAGGGCATCAAATCCCAGTACAGATGGTTATGAGCTACCATGTGGGTGCTGGGAATTGAACTCAGGACCTCTGAAGGAGCAACCAGTACTCTTAACCACTGAGATATCTCTTTAGCTCCACTCACATATTTTCTATACATGGTCATGGCGCTAGACAGAAACAATGCTCTATGCTCTAAATCACCAGTGGATAAGCAAGGCCTGATTTGTACATAGAGAAGAGGGTTATTCAACAGTAAGGAAGAATGCAGTACTGATGCTCTGATATAGTACAAGGCAGCACTAATGATAGAGCATGGATAAAACTAGGAAAAAAGCCAGGTGGTGGTGTGATGGCTCACACATTTAATCCCAGCACTCAGGGGGCTGAGGTAGGCAGATCTCTGTGAGTTCAAGGCCAGCCTTGTCTACAAAGAAAGTTCCAGGACATCCAAGGCTACACAGAGAAACCCTCGCTCAAAATATCAACCAACCAACCAACCCAAAAGCAAAAACCCAAAACCTAGGAAACAATATTCCAGACAAGATTAATTCAAGTTATAGGAAACACGCAAACCCATAGAATCAGAAAGTGAGTGGTTATTGCCAGGGCCTAGAGAGAGAAATGGTAGTGTATATTTAATGGATTTTGGGTGGGTGATGAAAATGGTTTGAAACAAAAAAGACAGCTGTATTCGTTGTCCAATGGTGAGATATATTAAATGCCACTGGAGTGTATATTTACTTTTATGATATATACATTTATTCTAAGTATAAAAAGATTGTTTATTTTATGTGTATGGATTTTGCATGTCTCTGACATGAACTGACTGCCCTGCTCTTTGATCACCTCCCCTTTAGGGAGCAGCCTTACCAGGCCACAGAGGAAGACAGTGCAGCCAGTCCTTATGAGACCTGATAGACTAAGATCAGAATGAAGGGGAGGAAAACCACCCCTATCAGTGGACTGGCAGAGGGGCATGGGTGGAGAAGGGAGAGGGTGAGTGGGATTGGGAGAGGAGGAGGGAGGGAGCTACAGGGGGGATACAAAGTGAATAAATTGTAACTAATGAAAATTAAAAAAAAATAAAAAAAGAAATAAAAAATAAACTCAATCGACTAGGATAATCTCTACACTGGACAAAGAGCCCCATGAATTTATCTGATTGCACTTTTGCAATAGAGCAACTTGGAAGTTAATACCTGTTTCAGCTACCAGAGCTTTGAAACAAAAAAGCAGTGAAATTCAGGTGAGCAGGGCTCCCTGGGAAGCGACAGGACCATTTCAGGAGGATCCCTGGGATGCCCTGTTCTTAGGTGGAACCCAACTCTCTTGGGCACTCAGAGGAAAGCCCAAGGTGAACTCTCCCAGCCCAGGAATCCCAGAAACCATAGGTGTCTCTGAAGATTGCGCAAGTCTTTTCCTCCCCCGCCAGCTCGGTGGCATGTTTCTAAAATCCCAATCTGCACAACATAAACAGAAAACGTTCAGCCAGAAAGCCTCGGTGGTGCAAATTAAAAGCTTCCAGCAGAGGGCGGGAGAATCTTTGCTGCGCGGCCAGTGGCAAGCAGGCAGCAGAGAAGAGCAAGCTTTCCAGTGACCTCACGACCCTCCATGCCCTTCTCCCCCCACTGCAAAAGGGAGAGAGAAGGCGGAAGGAAAGACCCCTGATAGAGGAAAATAAAGAATAAGGGAGGGGGGCGTTGAGGCAGAGGGCGGCCTCTAAGAGCTCCCCCTCGGAGCAGCCGCCCACTTCCTGAGCCGAGGGTCCAAGCCGCCTAGGGGGAACCCGAAGGCCGAGTACTCGCAGATGGGGCGGGGGAGGGGCTTGCGCGAGGCCCAGCGCAGGCGCAGTGCGCGCCTCCGTTGTCAAGCGTGACGTAAGCGCCATTGCTATGGCAACAGCCGCCAAAGGGAAAAGGAAAATCCCTTTGGGTTGCGGCGGCGGCGGCGAGGGTTGGCGACTGGAACCCGCTTCCGGGGCACGATGGCGGCGGTCGTGGCTTGGCTAGTGGACTACTTCATCGTGGAAGGCTGAGACCAGGAGAAGCCAGGTAAGGGTGTGGGGCAGGCGCCGTCCCGGGCTCCGCCTCCGCCTGACCCGGGCTCCGTCTCCGTCCCCTCGGGCTCCGCCTCCGCCCCAGGCTCAGTCTCTGCACACACTAGGCTCCGCCTCTGCTCTCCCAAACTCCGCTTCCCTCATCCGCCGGGCTCCGCCTTCACCTCACAGGGCTCCGCCTCCCTCCGCTTCCGGGCCTCCCGCCGTCTCTACCCCGAGTTCGCTTTCGTTCCCGGGCTCCGCCCCCCCTCCGCTAGGCTCCGCCTCTGCTACCACGGGCTCCGTCTCCCTCCTCCGCCGGACTCCTCCCCTGCCCCCCTGGCTCCGCCTCCGCCCCTCGGGCTCCGCCTCCGCCTACAGGCTCCTCCCCCGCTCTGCTTCTGGGCTCTGCCTCCGCCCCCAGCAGCCATCCAGAGGGCTAGGCGGTGCTGGGCCTGGCTTCGCGGCTGGGAGGCTGAGAGGAGAGAGGGTTGGGTCCCAAGGTGGAGGAGCCTGTTGGTCATCGCGGAGCAGGCGATGTGTGTGAGGGACGCGCTAGACGGCAGTTGCGAGGCAAGGCAGGGCTGTGCAGCTGGGGGCTGGAGGGCTGGGCGGGTCGGGAGAGCCTGTCTGAGTTCTGCCAAGAGCTTTTGTGGAGGATGCTGGTACCTGGGACCGCGCCCTCTTGCTGCCAGGGTTGGGAGGGCGGGAGTACACTCTGAGGAGTTTCTAGGATACCCTTGTGCTCTGCATCCTGAGGAAGAGTGATGCTGGGGCCAGTCCTCCAGGAATGGAAGTGCAGAGTCCGGTGCTGCCTCCTGCCTGCCCTAGGGCGGGTAGAGTGGGGGAGCTTGGACATCCCAGTCGAATGAATGCCTTAAAAATGTACTTAAAAAGGCTACAGGATCCGTGCACATTTCTAGGAATATTGTTTCAGGACGTATGTGCCAGCATTCCAGAATGAAATGACTCTTCTTAAGTAAAGACAGCCACTGCAGGTGCTCTCTCTCATTTAGATTTCACGTGATTTAATTGTTCTCTTTATTCATCAGAGAATTCTTCATAAGGAACAGTTTGGCAGATACACTGCTGTTTATACTTTGATGGACTTGTACAACCAGGAGTTTACAGGGTTCATGCGGGCTTATTTTCCTATTTGTATTTCTTTGGGTTGCTATGTGTAGATAATCAGGATATAATAACAAGGTTACTGTAGAGCTGGGAAAGCTCTTTTATTTCAGGTTTATTCCAGTTTTACACTTGCAAGGAATTTTAGCTACCAGCCCTGCAGCCCCTTGTCTCAGGAGGTGCTTGGTTGTGTTTGGATGATTGTTAGTCGTTGGTAGCACTAGTGTACTAATGTTCTACTCATCTCTTTTTTATTATTTATTCATCCCTAAGAAATTGTTTAAGAGCAGGGACCCTTCACATTTTTTTCTCACTATTATCTAATTGAGGTCATTTAAGAGAATCACTTGCAGGTCGGTAGGATGGCTTGCTGGGCAAGCCTGGAAACCTGAGTTTGATCCCTGAATTCCTGAAAAGGTGGAAGGAAAAAATGATTGCACAGAGTTGTCATCTGACCTTCCCATATGTTCACTGATATTCATCCTTTACCCACATCATGAACACTCCCCACACACACATACACAATAACAAAAGAAGACTGTGGGCTGTATTTAGAGAGTCTTCTTGCTGCTCCAAAATGTCATGTCATTTCACTTTTCAGTCTCTTACAGACATAGTCTTACCCAGACTGCCAGTGTGGAGAATCAGCTTTGTTTTTAATCTTGTTCAGTTTTCAGTTACATTGTTCTTCTCCTTACAACAATTTTATTTAGTTTGTTTTTTTTGACACAAATTCTCTCTACAGAGACCTGATTGTCCTGGGCTTCCCTATGTAGACCAGGCTGGCCTTGAACTTACAGAGATCTGCCTTCCTCTGCCTCCCAAGTGCTGGAGTTAAAGACCACACACAACTTCCCCACAACAATTTTGAAACAATAACAAACTTGAAGATAGTTCCAAGTATGTACAGTTAATTGTTGTTTTACTTTGCACATTTTGAAAGGAAGCTGCTGACCTTATGCCCTGTCACTCAGAATGGTCTAGTGTTGATTTTATACAAACAAGAACTTTGTCTTACAAAATGACAGTTCAGTTATCAAATTTGGTAATTCACACTGACACAGTATTACATTTAATTTGGGTTGTGTTGACTATGTTATTACTCACATAATTGTCGAGGAAGTGGGTACATTTAAGTGTTGCATTGTTTCCTTATCTTTTTAGTCTCTTTCAATATGGAATAGTTCTGTCATCTTTTTCATAATCCTGTCACTTGTGATGACTGTGGGTCAGTTATATTTTTTCTTCATTAATTTATTTATTTGTTCATTTTACATCTCAAAACCCCACTCCCTCCTCTCCTCCCAGTCCTGCCCTCATCCCACTCACCCATATTCCCCAGATAGCCCCCAACCAACCCACCCTGGCACATCAAGTTACATCAGTATTAAGTACCTCCTCTTTCACTGAGGCAAGACAAGGCAGCCCTGCAAGGAAAATGGGATCCAGAGGGAAGCAACAGAGATAGGAGCCCAAGTCAGAGACAGCCCCTGCTCTAGTTGTTAGGGGACCCACTTGAGGACAAACAGCCCATCAATTTCATATGTGGAGGGATCCTAGGACTAGTCCAGGCATGTACTCTTATTGGTTCTTCAGTCTCTATGAGTCCCCATGGTCCCAGGTGAGCTGGCTATGTAAGTCTTGTGGTGTACTACCCCCTCCCAGCTCCCTAAATCTTTCCTTTAACTCTTCCACAGGACTCTCCAAATTCTGCCTAATGTTTGTTTGGCTGTGGGTCTCTGCAACTGTTTCCATTATCTATTGGATGAAGCCTCTCAGATGATAGTTATGCTAGTGTCCTGTCTACAAGCATAGCAGAGTATTATTAATAGTGTCAGAAGTTGAGTCTTTTCTATGGGTTGGGTCTCAAGTTGTGCCAGTCACTGGTTGGCCATTTCCACAATCTCTGTTCCATCTTTTATTCCTGCATATCTTGTAGATGACAAATTTGGGTCGAGGGATTTGTGAGATGGTTGGGGTCCCCCTCCCTCCTCTGGCTACAGGATGTGTCTACTTCAGTTTCAATATCCCTGCTGCTAGGAGTCTCAGCCAGGGTCAACCTCATATCTTCCCAAGCACCTCCAAAATTCCAGGTCTTCATTTTATCTCAGAGATGCCTCAACACCAATTTCCCTTCTTTCTTAGCCCTCTTACTCCCCCATCTCCACTTTACCCGCACATGATCACCCCTCCTGTTCCTCTCTTCACCCCCTTCTCCCACCCACCTCCCCTCTCACTCCACTTCCCATGTCTGTCCCCTTCTTAGTGGGATTCAAGTATCCTCTCTTCTACCCTCCATGTTACCTAGTTTATTTAGGTCTGTGGGCTGTACCATGGTTATTTTGTGCTATATGGCTAATATCCCAGGTTAGTTATTTTTATAGACTCTCTCTAAGCTCTTTGTGTTCTCATAGATCAATACATAAACTGGGACAAGGGTATCACAAAAGTATAACACATTGTGTCCTATCAGGTGGTACATATTTTGACTTTGATTACTTGTAATCAGTGTTTTCCAGGATTTTCTACTACACAGTTAATACCTTGCACGCCCATGAGTGCCTTGACACTCTGTGTCTTGGTCCTCATCAGAATGTTAATGCATTTGCCATACACTTATATCAATATGGATTCATGATTTATGTGCCTTCTGTAGTGGACTGGACTGTTACTGTTTGTTTTAGTCTGCTGCAGCTAAGTGACAAATGATTTATAAACAAAGGCTTTACTTTTCAGAGTTGTGAACTCTGGAAAGTCTAAAGTTAAATTATGAGGTCTAGTTGGGGGCATGCTTATCTAGTCCTGTTCTCACTTTAAACTCAGTGTTATAGGATCTCTTCAATAAGGTTATGAACCTATTTATAAGGGCTTCACCTCCCAGACCTGGGTACCTCCCAAAGATCTCATGCAGCTCTGTTACTTTGGGTCTTAGGACTTCAACATAGGAATTTTGGGAGGACATAGATATACGTATCATTTTGATGTTTAAATTGTTTTGTCATTTGACCAATGAGAGCTTATAAATCTGGCTTCTGTGTCTTTTATTTTCTTTCCATTTTTAATCTTAATTTTTACTCATTACACTTTATTCACATTGAATCCCTCCATGCCCCCTCCCTCCTCCTCTCCCAATCCCATTCTCCCTCCTCCTTCTCCACACACGTGCCTCCCCAAGTCCACTGATAGGGGAGGTCCTCCTCTCCCTTCCTCTGATCATTGTCTATCAGGGCTCATCAGGAATAGCTTCACTGTCTTCCTCTGTGGTCTGGTAGGGTTGCTTCCCCCTCAGGGGGAGGTGATCAAAGAGCAGGCCAATCAGTTCATGTCAGAGACAGTCACAGTTCCCATTACAATGGAACCCACTTGGACACTGAACTGCCATGGGCAACATCTGTGCAGGTTTCTAGTTTATCTCCATCAATGGTCCTTGGTTGGAGTATCAATCTCAGAAAAGACCCCTGTGCCCAGATATTTTTAGTTCTCTTGTTCCCCTTGTGGAGCACCTGACCTCTCCAGGTCTTATTATTTCCTACTTCTTTCATGAAGTGCTCTGCACTCTACCCAAAATTTGGCTACAAGTTTCAGCATCTTCTATGATACCCTGCAGGGTAGAGCCTTTCAGATTCCCTCTGTGGCAGGCTCCTATCATGTTCCCTGTTTTCTCCCTCTTCTGATGTCCATCCTCTTTGTCTTTCTGAATGTGGATTCAGCATATTAGCTAGAGTCCTCCTCCTTCATAAGTTTCTTTAGTTGTACAGATTTTAGTATGTTTATCCTATATTGTATATCTAGTATCCACTTATGATTGAGTATACACCCTGTGTGTCTTTCTGCTGCTGAGATACCTCACTTCACTCAGGGTGATATTTTCCAGTTCCCACCATTTGCCTGCAATTTTCATGATTTCCTTGGGGTTTTTTTTTTTGTTGTTTTTGTTGTTGTTGTTGCTGAGTAATATTCCATTATGTAGATGTACCACAATTTTTGAATCCACTCCTCAGTTGAGGGGCATCTGGGTTGTTTCCAACTTCTAACTATTACAAATAAAGCTAATAAAGCTGTTACAAACATGGTTGGACAAATGTCTTTGTTGTATACTTGAGCATCTTTTGGATATATGCTTAGCAGTGGTATAGCTGAATCTTGAGGAAGCAGTATTCGTAATTGTCTGAGAAAGTGCCAGATTGATTTCCAATGTGATGTACAAGTTTACATTCCCACCAGGAGTGCAGGAGGGTTCCTCTTTCTCAATATCCTTTTCATCATGTATTGTCACTTGAGCTTTAGATGTTAGCTCTTCTGATGGGTGTAAGGTGAAATCTGAGGGTTGTTTTGATTTGCATTTCCCTGATGATTAAGGGCATTGAGCATTTAAGTGTTTCTCTGCCATTCCTCTATTGAGAATTCTCTGTTTAGCTTTGTACCCCCCCTTTTTTTTAATTGGATTATTTGATTTATTTCTTTTTAACTTCTTGAGTTCTCTATATATTCTGGATATTGGCCCTCTGTCAGATATAGAGTTAGTGAACATCCTTTCCCTATCTGTAGACAGTATCCTTTGCTTTACAGAAGCTTTTCAGTTTCATGAAGTCCCATTTATTGATTGTAGCTCTTAGAGCCTGTGTTTTTGGTGTTTTGTTACACCAGCAAAGACACAAGACCTGAGAAAGAGATTTTCCTGGCACAGGCAAGAAGAGCATAAGAGTCCTTTCCAAAGCAATGGTTTGCTTCAAGAAAGCAAGCACCAGAATTTAACTTATGGCATATGGATAAGTTCAAATGTGGGTTTGTCTACTCAGAGACATTCTAAATTAAGTCCTATTCTGAATGTGAAAATAATGTAAAAATAAGAGATAAAAAGGCACTCTTGGCATTTCTTGGCAGAAATAGATGTAAAATTTTTAAAATTATGGACAGAAATGCCTCTGGAATGTTTACTTTTGACCACAGTTCTTAGCTGAAAATGAAGTAAATGAGGCCATGAAAGTAGATTTCTCAGGGAGCAATGACATCTGGTAATAATATCTGATCTATGAGAGGGATATTACAATGCTACAGTTCTCACTCACAGAAAGGACAGAGAGCCCAATTTCAGAAAACTTCTAACATCGCTGTGTACACTATCCCTCAGGAAAAAAAATCTATTACTTGAAAGATAGTTTGCATTTTGAAATCATTTTGATACATGATATTCCTACATAGCCAGGCCTGTTTTAGAAGTGTCTGTGGAGTTGGGCATGGTGGCACACACCTGTAATCCCAGCACTCAAGGAGGAAGAGGCAGACAGATTTATGTAATTTTGAGGATGGCTGGGTCTACAAAGTGAGTCCAGAACAATCAAAGCTACACAAGAAAATTGTGTCTCAAAAACAAACAAACAAAAAAAACTGAGAATACAGTCTGTGGAACAATCTGGCCTCAGTCTCAGAGAGATCAGCCTGCCACTGAATCCTAGGTTTAGGGTGACAAGGATGCACTTCTGAGCCAAGCTATGATTTTTAAGTCGTCTATCCTTGAATCAATAAATTAAAGGATAAAATAAGATGTACAGAGGAACCATTTTCCTTTTCAAGAACAACAATAAGTCTTCAAATTCTACAAATAATTTCTGTCATCTATAAGTGGCTCCATTGCTTTGTTAATTTGATCATTTATAACTGGATATAAGGTATATAATACTAAAATCTGTACAACTAAAGAAGCTAATCAAGAAGGAGGACCCTGGGTAAGATGCTCAATCTTCGTTCAGAAAGGCAAACGGGATGGACATCAGAAGACAGAGAAAACAGGGAACTGGACAGGAAACTACCACAGAGGGCCTCTGAAAGACTCTATCCAGCAGAGTATCAAAACATATGCTGAGACTCATAACCAACCTTTGGGCACAGTATAGGTAATCTAATGAAAGAAGGTGCAGATAGAAAGACCTAGAGGGGACAGGAGCTCCATGAGGAGAGAAATAGAATGAAAAACTCTGCACACAGGGATATTTGGAGACTCATAATCCAAACAAGAACCACAAATGGAGATAATGTAATACCTGACAGATTTAGCCCATTGCAGCTTAGTGTCCAAGAGGGTACCCTAGTAATAGGAACAAGGACTGTCTCTGACATGAACTCAGGGCCTGGCTCTTTGATCACCTCTGCCTGCAGGGGGAACAGCCTTACCAGTCCACAGAGGAAGACAATGAAGACAGTCCCCATGAAACCTGATATACTAGGTTCAGATGGAAGGAGAGAAGTACCTCCCCTATCCAGTGGACTGGGGGAGGGGCATAGGAGAAGAAGAGGGAGAGAGGGTAGGATTGGGAGGGGATGAGGAGGGGTCTATAGCAGGGATACAAAGTGAATAAACTGTAATCAATAAAAATAAAAATGAATTAAAAAATGCTGGAGTGTGTTTGTGTATACATACATGTTATTGTGTATATGTGATAGAGTACAACTTATTGCTATTTATTATCTACATCCCATATATAAGTTCTTGACATGGAACACAATGAGTCTTTTGGCCAGTGACCACACTGGCCCTTATTTAGCCTGAAAATATATTTACATATATGCTAGTGTGTGATTTTGCATATACAGCAGCCCAACTATAGAAACATTAGAAAAATCTATAGCACTGATATGAACTACTCAGGGATTGAGTTCAAATCATCAGGCTTAGCAATAACTAAATTTACCCACTGAGACAATTCTCTGACCTTCACTTGCAGTTTTGAGAAATTCTTAAGAATAAGTCTTTACTCCTAAGAAGGAACTAACACATTCCAAAACAAGACAGGAGTGTATAATTTTCATTTGCAAGTAGAATTTATTATTCAAATAATTTCTTTTTCTTCCATCCTCAGATGACAATATATTCATAATCAGAATAGAAGACAATATTGTACTGATGTAATTTTTCAAGTAAGTTTTATGAGTCTCAATGAGCTTATTGGGGAGTGTTTGTGGTATGCAAAAGAGACCACATACCTTGAAGATCATAGAACCATGACGAAAATAGATCCCACACTCTTCGTATATCTGTCATAGCCTAAGAATGAATAGTCCATCACACACATAACATGTCTTTTTGAAATAAATCTTGTTGCTGTTACATTAACTTTCACTTCTAGATAAATCTCTAAGAAGGCAATACTTCAAGATGATGTGCCATATAGTAAATATGGGAACATGTAGAAGCATGAATCTTCAAACAATATATACATACATACGTACACACATACTATTAAGCATCAATTAATTATTTATATCCAAGCAAGGCTTAAAAACAAACATCTTAAATGAATTTGTGAAAACATAAAAAAGTACAAGTTCTCATAGACCCTTTCTTGAAAACTATGATCTCACACTGTCTGATATAAATGAGCAATGTGCCACATAGAGGATGTGGATTCCATTCTATGCATTGCAGCAGAAAAATACCTATAACCAAGTGGAAATGCATTAGAACATGAACAGCCACCACAGAAGAAATATCAGAGCAACCTAATAAACTTCTGTGAATGGATTTGCTACACACAACAGCAAATTTAATACCTACTCCAATGTTTCAAAATTCAGACCACAACCACAATTGGTGATCTCCTCCATTATAATGAAGTGAATATGGTAAATAATTACTTCTTCTGAGGCTCTGATAAAAACAGATTCAAAATAGTTTCTTTTCTTGGAAATGAATACATTTATTATGTCCAAAGTAATAAACACTTTTGCATAAATAAGATTGCTCTCTTCTACGAATGCTTTTCTACTTCCTGACATCAAGATGATATATTAATATTTAAGATATTTACAGTACTGGATACATGGTTTTGCAGTTAAGACAAGTTCATTCCCAGGACCTAGGTCAGGTTTTTGACAACTTTCTATACTTTTTGTTATGAGAAAAGCAGTGGGTCTGGTCTATATGGAAAGTAAAGTGGACAGGCACATGAACAGACAAAGACAAACTGTTATCACGTAAGAGAAATTAGAACAAATTCTTAAATATACTCATGTTTTACTTGTATAAGCATTCATTACTGAACTCAGGTGTTGAGGGAACTACAGGCTTATCTACAAATATCTTCATCATGAATTCCTTCATGTAACAGAAATCAAACATGTAGGTTTGAAATCAGAGAAATGAATCCTTTTCAGTTGGTGGTATCATTTTGGGAATGTTTAAAAAAATGTATCCCTGCTGGAGAAAGTATGTTACTTGGGGTGGGCTTGATAGTTTTCAGCTGCATACCATCTGTAGTTCCCACTCTCTGTTTCATGCTGCAGGTGGAGGTTGTGAGCTCCAAGCTTCCTACTTTAGCTGCCATGTATGACATTTGTTTTGCCCAATTTAAAGTGATCCCATATCCTCTCCCATATCATAAGGCAAAGTAAACACATTTGGAAGTTGCCATAGACATTGTGTTTGGTCACAGAAAATGCACTAATATGCACACATAAATTTTACAACTGGATGATTTATTTCATGTAATTGAAGTGAATTGTGAAATAAAAATGGATTATCTTACTGTTTCAATCCATATGCCTTTGGTCCATGAGATTTCAATTGGAAACAAAATAAGGATGGATGTCACAAACACATGCATACATCGTTGACACTTCTTAGAATTTTCCTCCAAACTAATCTAGTGTAATTGAATGCAAGTTGGTGGGTCAAAGACCTTTACAAATCTTTTATTCTAATAGATGTTCTACAGAATGAGTTCTTTTAGGTTCTCAAAGGCTACTGTGATATGCAAAGGCTTTAAGATGTAGCCCACAGAGTAAAGCTTTTACTCTTATATAATGGTAGCATGAAGCAGAAAACCTTATCATACTGACTATATTCATGGTTTTTCTCTGCAGCAAGACTTTTTCTCATGATTTCAAGAAAAACCCTATGAAAAGGATTTACCACATTGCTTATTCAGAGGGTTTCCCTGCAGTGTGTTTTCTTTTATATATTTGGAGATAACTGTATTAAGAAGAGGCTTTATCACATTGAAGACATGTATAAGGTTTCTCTCTACTATCTGACCGTTTGTATACTTGAAGATGACTTTGATATGCAAAACATGTAAAAGCAAATTGTATGTGGGAACATGCAAAAGCAATTTGTCCTAAGTATTTCCTTTTAGTTACCAGCATTCATTGATATATAGGGTGAACATAAGTTCAAGTTCATAGTCCCTAGGAAAGCTGTAGACTTCTCAATAGCTGACCGGCTTTAATTACTTAACTTTTGTTGCCCAAAATGACTGTTCCATACCATGATTTCTGGTCCCCTAACATAATGACTGACCCAAACCACAAATTCTCTTTATTAAAACAATACCTTTTCCTAACCACAAAAGAACAAATGGATATGATTGTTTTGACTGTTAAACCTACATTTTGCATCAGGTGACTTCCTCTAAGACATAAACAAATCCCATATCCCTAAACCATGACTAATGGAAATAATTCAGTTGTAAAACGCTAAAGATGTTTATGATTTTCAAGCTCAGAACCTCTGTAACTTTCTGGCTCATTGGATGGGTAGGCATCACAGTTAAACATTATGTGTCCTTCATCAAACAGGATGACAATATTTTTTTATCGGTATTGATCTGTTTGAGTTATAATGGATTCAGTGGACAGAAGAACACAAAAGCCTTACCATATTCATTATATTCTCAGATTTTTCTCTCCATTTTGAA
Organism: Meriones unguiculatus; assembly: GCF_030254825.1. Lineage (NCBI taxonomy): Eukaryota > Metazoa > Chordata > Mammalia > Rodentia > Muridae > Meriones > Meriones unguiculatus. Next base: position 739,576 of record NW_026843580.1, on the reverse strand, counting down.
ACGTTTATGATGATGTAGAATATAGATATGTGCAAAGGTCTCCCATTTTAACACATTCACAAATTTTCTCTCTGTATGAATTCTTTCCTGATGACGAAGATTATACAAATGTGGAGTAGCTTCACCATGTAAATACACTCATAGTCTTTTGTTCCAGTATGAATTCTTTCATGACATTGAAGATAATTGTGAAGAGCAAATTTTTATTAGGAGATGACTGTTTTGTGAAAAGGCTTTACCACATAGATTACATTATTAAGGTTTCTCTCAAGGGTGAGGTCTTTTATGTATTAGGAGATGACTGTTACATGCAAAGGCTTTCACACATTGATTACATCCATAAGAGTTCTCTCCAGTGTGAGTTCTTTTTTGTATTAGGAGACTACTGTTACATGCAATGGCTTTATCACCTTAGTTACATTCATAAGGCTTCTCTCCAGTGTGCTTTCTTTATGTCATAGGAGATTACTATTATGTCAAAATGCTTTATCACATTGGTTGCATTCATAAAGTTTCTATCCAGTGTGCTTCTTCTATGTACATGGAGATTATTATGGCATGCAAACTTTTTCACTCATTGGTTATATTCATAGGGTTTCACTCCAATAAGTGTTCTTGTTCAAGATAAGTCTTACATGAAAAGACTTCATGACATCAGTTATATTCATAAGGATTTTCTGCAACATGAATTTTTATGTCTTCGGAGAACACTGTTATCTGCAAAGGCTTTACCACATTGGTTACATTCATAAGGTTTCTCTCCACTGTCAGTTCTTCTATGTAGCAGGAGATGACTGTTACATGGAAAGGCTTTACCACATTCATTACACTCATAAGGTTTCTCTCCAGTGTGAGTTCTTTTATGTCTTAGGAGATGACTGTTCGATGCAAAGGCTTTACCATATTGGTTACATTCATAAGGTTTCTCTCCAGTGTGAGTTCTTTTATGTACTAGAAGGTTTCTGTTACATGCAAAGGCTTTACCACATTGGTTACATTCATAAGGTTTCTCTCCACTGTGAGTTCTTCTATGTAGCAGATGACTATTACATGCAAAGGCTTTACCACATTCATTACACTCATAAGGTTTCTCTCCAGTGTGAGTTCTTTTATGTACTAGAAGTCTACTGCTACATGCAAAGGCTTTACCACATTGGTTACATTCATAAGGTTTCTCTCCATTGTGAGTTCTTTTATGTACTAGGAGACCAGTGTTACATGCAAAGGATTTACCACATTGGTTACATTCATAAGGTTTCTGTCCACTGTGAGTTCTTCTATGTAGCAGGAGATGACTGTTACATGCAAAGGCTTTACCACATTCATTACACCCCTAAAGTTTCTCTCCAGTGTGAGTTGTTTTATGTATTAGGAGATGACTGTTACGTAGAAAGGCTTTACCACATCGGTTACATTCATGATGTTTCTCTCCTCTATGTATCCTTTTATGTCTTAGGAGATGACTTTTATGTGCAAAAGCATTGCTATATAGGCTACATTCATAGTGATCTGCACCAGTATGCATACTTTTACATGTGTGGGGACTACTGTGATGTGCAAAGACTTCATATTGAGTATCTTCAGGGAGTTTGTCTGCACAATGATTGTTTTCATACCTGCAAAGATAATTGGCACATATGACACCTTTTCCACATTCATTACACTAATGGATGTTTTTGACACATGACTTAATTTTGCAATTTGAATTAAAGGTAAAGAAGAATTACATTTTGAGTTTTCATCATTATTTTTATATTTATGATGTTCTTCTCTACGGGTTGTTTTGCATATTTGAAAATACCTGTGATGGTAAAAATATTTTTTTACCTGGCACACATTTATCATATACTTTCTTCTATAGGATGTTTTACCACATATTTATAGAAAACTAGAATACCTCAGAGCTTTAACACACTAACTGGATTAATAACTTTCCCTATACTGTGCGCCAAACTAAATATGTAAAGATAATTGTTAGAAAAAGAATAATTTGTATATTCCTAAAACTTATATTTTTTGCAGTGTGATTTTGTGAGAATTCCTAATGAAGGTGAATAGCCAGGTAAATGATGTTAGTGTATATTCTGTGAAAATGTGCCAGTACAGGTGAATGCTGATTGATGAGCCAGCAACCAGCTAAGTACTGATGAAATCATATTATTGTTGGTTCTATGGCTGATCACCTGTCATATATTTTGTAAACATTTGTCCTTCCTTACTTATCTATTGGAAATAATAAAGAGCTAACAAGTGATAGCACTGCACAAAATGGAGGACAGAACTTCTGAGTGAGAGAGGGTTGCTGGGAAGAAAGCAAATGTTAGGCTACTCACCAGCATGACAGTGAGGTTAACAGATGGACATGACCACGAACAAAGAAGTAGAGCTGGCCATGCATCCGGATACTGTGCTAGGTTTGTGTTAGGGAAAAAAAGGGTTCAGAATCTGCCCAGTTAAATTGCCTAAGCTTTAAAATATTAAAAAGCCTCTGTGTCATTATTTGTACTGCTGGCAGCTCTAAATAGCCCATATAAAGTATAATAGGTATCAATTTTTAAACATCCACTCAAAATGGAGACTACTATACCTTTTAGTTGTTCTGGGTGGTACATTGTTTCTTTCAATATACATATGTTATAATGACTTGTATACATTGTGATACATGATTATATCACTATTAAAGAATAATAATAAATAACATGATTTCATGATGCATTCACACATATCTGAGTTGTAGGAGACTAAACAAATTTCACTTTTACCTCATAGCGCTAATGAGTAAACAATTTAAACATTGATCTTGTGTAAGTATGATTTCCTTGCATTCTTTCTTAGAGGAGTGCCTTGCAAGCACACATCAAATACCTAACATGGAGGTAGATGGTTTAGTAACAAGTTAGACATCATCAATTAATACACTTAAAACAGTTCATTTACACTCTCCCTTCTCTTTCAAACTTCCAGAACATATTAAAATTTTCTCAGAACGATATTCATTCATAAAAATTACCTTGCATGTCTTCTAGAATTTTGAAAATTCTCTTCTATATTATGACTTTCCCAATTGTAGCCTAAAATACAATAACACAATATGTATGATTCATTATCGGAAATAAGAAAAAATGTAAGTCGTGCTCTATGGTCAATGAAAGAACCATTCACCTCATTCTTGCTCATCCTCAAGAGAAATTGCAGAAGCACTTCAATAATGAATAAAGAGTTTTCCGCATATTTTAAAAGGTAAAAAAAATTCACTGTCCTACCTATAGCAGTGAGGTTCCTGTAGGTCTCCAGCATTACATCTTTGTCGAGATTCCTCTGGGAAGGATCCAGCAAAGCCCACTCTTCTCGAGTGAAATTCACATGAACATCATTGTAGGTCAATGCTGTCTAAAATATACACACACATGTACAACAGAAAGCATGATATTTAGAATACTGGAAATGTATCCTTCATTTAAAATATTTTTAGGGGGAGCCAAGATGGCGGCGCCGGGAGAACAGCGCGTCTGAGAAGCAGGACAGCACTCTCCGTGCAGAGACCAGGAGACTGAACTCAGGGCCCTGAAACTACATCGATCGTGTTTCCCAGGTGAGGGGAGGCTCCCACAGCGTGGGAATCGGTCGGGTCCTCTCACGGCTACCCAGCCAGAACCCGGAAGAAATCCCAGGTAATGCAGGCTTTGGGTATCCAGGCTGGAGCCGCAAGCAGGCGTGTCCCAGTCACTTTCCCAGACTGATCTGTGGGCACAAGGGTACATGAGACTGGGAGTCCCAGTCGTGGGGGAACTCCACGGGGAAGCAGGGTTGCGGGTCTGATCACAGGTCACCCAGTCTTTCCCCAGAAGGTCTCTGCCGCCATCACAGTCGAGCTCCTGCCGTGCACGAAGAGCTTTGCGCTCAGCTCAGCAGTACAGACAAGCTGCGTGCCCCAGTACAACAGGGACTGGGAACCCCTGTCTGGAGAGGACCCCACAGAGAAGGAAGAAACCGTGTTGCTGGGGTCACCTAGGGAAAGTCTAGCAGACTGCAAATTGCAAACAGGTGAGTACAGCCACCCATCACAGATCTGGGCCCAAAGAGGGAACACAGAGTGATTGGAAACTCAGCTCCCGCAGACTAGCAGGTGGGCGCACGCTCCACCAGCTCAGAGGCCTGCTTCATAGCAACTACTCCTTACAGAGAGAACTGAGTGCCCCAAGACACCAGAGCAGTACTCACCCGCCACAGATTATCTCTTGGGTTCTGGGGCACAGAGCCCCAACCTCAGACCTACAAAAGACCTGGAACCCTGAGATCAACCCCAGATACTGCTCCAAGGGGCAACCAGTTATCCCTAACAAAAGCGACCAAACCACGGGACACAGAGGTTACAGCAGCTGATCACTAAATTTACAACAAGAAAATCCAGAAGGAGGGCAGCTGTCTCCAGTACTTCTCCCAGTGAGAGGAGAGCCCTCTTGACTAATCAGGACCACAGTTAACACCCAGGTCTCTATGTCTGAGGTGAGCTGTAGCAACTCCTGAAAAACACCAGACATCCAGGGACTATACCCAAAAAGCTGAGAAGGCTTCCTTCAGGAAAAAGCATTTTCCTGCCAAAGGGATTCTCTCCATTACAACAGTCCAGGAACAACCAGAAACTAAATTCAAACAACTAAGATAGCCCAATGGGTAGAGGACAGCGTAAAAGTTCAACCAACAAAAGCTAGAGCATTATGGCATCTCCAGAAGCCAGTTATCCAGGGGCAAATAGCCCTAGACAGCCCAGCATAAATGAAATTCAAGGAGACGACCTAACATCTATGCTCAAGAAGATGATAACAGAGGAAACAAATAAAATATGAAAAGAAATAGAAGAAGCTGCAGCCAAACGGTATGTGGCCTTTAAAGAGGAAATGCTTAAATCACTGAATGAAATAAAAGAAACAGTGGATTGTTCAAACAAACAGCTGAAGGAATTGACAGAAAAACATGAAAATACACTCAGACAGGGGAAGGAAATCAACAAAATAGCTCAAGACCTGAAGATAGAATTGGAAAAAAAAAAACACACAAATGGAAGAAATTGTGGAGAGAAAATACTTAGGGAAGAAAGCTGGAACTACAGAGGTTAGCATAACCAATAGGCTATAAGAAATGGAAGAAAGAATCTCAGGTGTGGAAGATACAATGGAAGAAATAGATGTATCTGTCAAAGAAAATGTTAAATCTAAAAAATTCCTCACACAGACCATCCAAGAAATTCAAGACAACATAAAAAGACAAAACCTAAGAATAATAGGAATAGAGGAAAAAGAAGATTCCCTGCACCAAGGCCCAGAAAATATTTTCAAGAAAATCATTGAAGAACATTTCCCCAACTTAAAGGAGAGGCCAATAAGAATACAAGAGGCCTATAGAACACCCAATGAATTAGACCAGAAAAGAAAATCCTCCTGCCTCATAATAATTAAAACTGTAAGTATACAGAACAAAGAAAAAATACTAAAAGCTGCAAGAGAAAATGGCCAAGTAACATATAATGGCAAACCCATTAGAATCACACCTGACTTTTTGACAGAGACTAGGGCCTGGACAGATATCATGCAGACCCTAAGAGAACACAGATGTCAGCCCAGGCTACTATACCCTACAAAACTCTCAGTCCTCATAGACGGAGAAAACAAGATATTCAATAACAAAAACAAATTTCAACAATACCTACAAACAAATCCAGCATTACAGAAGACACTAGAATGGAAAATACAACCCAAGAAAGCTAGCTACATTCAAGAAAACACAGGAAATAACCCTACTACAGTAAAACAAAAAACAACCAAGCACACAACCGTATGACCACAGCCAACATCAAGTTCAAAGGATCTAACAGCCACTGGTCATTACTCTCTCTCAATATCAATGGACTTAATTCTCCAATAAAAAGACACAGACTAACAGAATGGATGCGTAAACAAAACCCAGCAATCTGCTGTATACAAGAAACACACCTATGTCACAAAGAAGCAAATAGACACAAGAAGCAAGCAGGAGTAGCCATTCTAATATCTGATAAAATAGTCTTTCAACCAAAATTAATCAAAAGAGATGGGGAAGGACACTTCATACTCATCAAGGGAAAATTCCAAGAAGACAACACAATCCTGAACATCTATGCCCCAAATGCAAGGGCACCCACATTTGTGAAAGAAACATTGATAAAACTTAAACCACATATAGATCCCCACACACTAATAGTGGGAGACTTCAACACCCCACTCTCAACAAAGGACAGGTCAACAAAACAGAAATTAAACAAAGAAACAATATCTCTAACAGAGGTCATGAATCAAATGGACCTAACAGACATTTACAGAACCTTACACCCAAACACAAAAGAATTTACCTTCTTCTCAGCACCTCATGGAACCTTCTCCAAAATAGACCACATAGTTGGTCACAAAGCAAGCCTCAACAAATACAGGAAGATTGAAATAATCCCTTGTATCCAGTCTGATCACCATGGAATAAAGCTGGACCTCAGTAACAACAGAAATAGCAAAAAGCCTACACATACATGGAAACTGAACAACTTGCTACTAAAAGACAGCTGGGTCAGGGAAGAAATAAAGAAAGAAATTAAAATCTTCCTAGAACTCAATGAAAATGAAGACACAACATACCCAAACTTGTGGGACACAATGAAAGCAGTGCTAAGAGGAAAGTTCATAGCACTAAGTGCCTTCAAGAAGAAATCTGAGACAGCGCATTCAAGCAACTTAATGGCTCACTTAATAACCCTAGAAAAAGAAGAAGCAGATACACCAAGAAGGAGCAGACGGCTGGAAATAATCAAACTCAGGGCTGAAATCAATCAATTAGAAACAAATAAAACAATTCAAAGAATCAATGAAACCAAGAGCTGGTTCTTTGAGAAAATCAACAAGATAGACAAACCCTTAGCCAAGCTAATTAAAAGTCAGCGAGACACCATCCAAATCAACAAAATCAGAAATGAAAAGGGGGACATAACTACAGACACTGAGGAAATCCAAGCAATCATTAGGACTTACTTCAAAAGTCTATACGGAACAAAATTTGAAAATTTAAATGAAATGGACAATTTTCTTGATCAATTCCACTTACCAAAGCTAAATCAGGACCAGGTAAATCAATTAAATAGTCCTATATCCCCCAAGGAAATAGAAGCAGTCATCAAAAGTCTCCCATCCAAAAAAAGCCCAGGACCTGATGGTTTCAGTGCAGAATTCTACCAGACATTCAAAAAAGAGCTACCTCCAATTCCCTTCAAACTATTCCACAAAATCGAAACAGAAACAGTACCAAACTCATTCTATGAAGCCACAGTCACTTTGTTACCAAAACCTCACAAAGACCCAACCAAAAAAGAGAACTTCAGGCCAATCTCCCTTATAAACATTGATGCAAAAATACTCAACAAAATACTCGCAAACCGAATACAAGAACACATCAAAGATATCATCCACCATGACCAAGTAGGCTTCATCCCAGGTATGCAGGGGTGGTTCATTATACAGAAATCCATTAATGTGATCCACCATATTAACAAATTGAAAGAAAAAAAACCACATGAAAATCTCCCGAGATGCTGAAAAAGCCTTTGACAAAATCCAACATCCATTCATGTTTAAAGTACTGGAGAAATCAGGGATACAATGCACATATCTAAACATAGTAAAGGCAATATACAGCAAACCTATGGCCAACATCAAACTGAACGGAGAGAAATTTAAAGCAATCCCACTGAAATCAGGGACAAGACAAGGCTGCCCACTCTCTCCATATCTCTTTAACATAGTTCTGGAAGTCCTTGCTAGAGCAATAAGACAGTTGAAGGAGATCAAGGGGATACAAATTGGAAAGGAAGAAATCAAATTATCACTATTTGCAGATGATATGATAGTATACGTGAGTGACCCCAAAAACTCTACCAGGGAACTCCTACAGCTGATAAACACTTTCAGCAAAGTGTCCGGATACAAAATTAACTCAAAAAATCAGTAGCCCTCCTGTATACAAAAGACAAAAGGGCTGAGAAAGAAATTAGAGAAACAACACCTTTCACAATAGCCACAAATGACATAAGGTACCTTGGTATAACCCTAACCAAGGAAGTCAAAGACTTGTATGAAAAAAATTTCAAGTCTCTGAAGAAAGAATTAGAAGAAGATATCAGAAGATGAAACTATCTCCCATGCTCATGGCTTGGCAGGATTAAAATAGTAAAAATGGCCATTTTACCAAAAAGCTATCTACAGATGCAGAAATTGTGGTACATCTATACAATGGAGTATTACTCTGCAATGAAAAATAAGGAAATCATGAAATTTGCAGGCAAATGGTGGGACCTGGAAAGGATCATCCTGAGTGGGTTGTCCCAGAAGCAAAAAGACACACAAGGTATATACTCACTCATATAGACATACAACATAGGAGAAACCCACTAAAATCTGTGCATCTAAAGAAACTAAGCAAGACAGAGGACCCCGAATAAAGCGCTCAATCCCCATCCTGAAAGGCAAAGAGGATGGACATCAGAAACAGAAGAAAACAGGAAACAAACTAGGAACCTGCCACAGAGGGTCTCTGAAAGCGTCTACCCTGCAGACTATCAAAGCAGATGCTGAGCCTGATGGGCAACTGTTGGGCAGAGTGAATGGAATTTTATGTAAGAAGTGAGAAATAGTAAGAGCTGGAGATGACAGGAACCCCACAAAGAGAGCAACAGAATAAGAAAATTTGAACACAGGGACTCATACTCCAACCAAGAACTATTCATGGAGATAACCTAGAACCCCTGCACAGATGTAGCCCATGGCAGTTCAGTGTCCAAGGGGGTTACATAGTAATAGGAAGAGGGACTGCCTCTGACATAATCTGATTGGCCTGCTCTTTGATCTGAACATTATTTACCAAGACCACAGTGACTTTGGAACTGATGAGGGTATCTCCAGGTGTTAGAAAGAGTTGGGTTCTCAGAATCTGAAGGAAACCCTCCTTCCTGAGGTGGGGAGCAGCCTTACCAGGCCGCAGAAAATGACAATGCAGCCACTTTTGATGAGAAATGATAGACTAAGATCAGAAAGGAGAAGAGAACCTCCCCTATCAGCGGACTTGGGGAGGGGCATGCCTGCAGAAAGTGGAGGGAGGGTGGGATCGGGAGGGGAGGAGGGAGGGGCTAATGGGGTGATACAAAATGAATAAAGTGTAATTAATAAAAAATTAAAAAAAACAAATTATCTTCTAGATATAACTGATTATTTTTCAAAGAAAATACCCATGCTCTAGACCTCTATCTGTAAATGGAGGTCACCAGAAAGGTGGGCTATGGGGTTATAGCTCATGTGCCCCCAGTGATTGAGGATAAACACAGTTCTACTGAATCCCATAAACAAAACAATGTGAAATAGTAATTTTAAGTCTCGTTCTTGCACATGTATTCCAGCACAAGATATGAAATCTGTCCTATGTAACTGCATAACACTATGTACACTTGAGATATCTCTGCAGCTCAGAAACTCCTTTTAATCCTGGAATTCTGTTCTTAAGTCACATCATCGTGGCTGCTGTGAGTGGAAACATAAAAGGATGCTAATCAAATACTGCTGAAGACTGATCTACATTTCTTCCTTGACACCATTTTGAAGCCTATTTGTAAACTTGTAACATTCATCACAAAACAACTGAATTAGGAAACAATGTTTAAAGCTTCTTGAAATCTGACTTTCAGTTTTTCCAAGCTGTCTTCCTACTGCACACACAGTAGACAGCTCATTGTATGTCTCAAATGAGTAATTTTTAAGACTCTGATGTGCACAGGCTTTAACTTCAGAATTTAGGAATTTTAACCAAGAGGAAAGCAAAGTCATGCATCTGGGGAACAAGAGACTAGGAAAAATGTGACTTGAGCCAACAACACTTGTCTCAGAAATATTTTTCCAAAACAATGAAGATGCAGCTATTCTAAAGTTAATATCCACCATCAGGGAGAATGTATGCCACACACAATTAAATGGTTAATTAAAAAAAAGTTTTCTTTAATAATAGCATGTATCTAGCTCTAGTTAATGCTATAAGACAACCTAAAACTGATTTTGTACTCCATACATGCAGTCTTCCTTAAGTCTCTTTTAGGCTCCAGTTTATATATTAAACAATTTCAATATGGACCAGAGAGTTCAAGTCTAGCCACTGAGCCAGTTGGGAGATATTCCTAGAATGATTTATGTACTCCACTCCCCTAATAGAGTAGGTCATTATTCAGTGACAGGGTATAAGTGAGATGTCTCAGAGGTTTCAAATATTAGGAAAAGTAGAAGGTAGAAAATGTAGAAGCTAGGGTGGGAAGGTTTTGCACAAACTATATCTTATCCTAATTAAGCTTCTTAAGGAGCATAGCATATTGTACACTCCTTGGGGAGAAATGGAAGGAAACAGGAGACATCTATGAATTGATCAGACAATCTCATACAATGGTATAAAACCATGAAAAGTCTAATAAACAACACTGCACAAGGGGAACACAGGATCTCAAGAACATTATTTACCAAGAACACAGTGAGTTTGGAACTGATGAGGGTATCTCCAGGTGTTAGAAAGAGTTGGGTTCTCAGAATCTGAAGGAAACACTCCTCAAATGCCCTGAACCTGCAGCTCACCCTATTCCTGGTTTTAGAATAGGAACAGTGCTTTATTTTAAATACCTCATAATCTTGGGCAAATCTCCCAAAGACTAGGCCACAGGTTGATTTGGTTCTGCCAAGCATATCTGAGGAGTACGAGAAGAAGTTAGGTCACTCTCCATACACGAGGCTCTTGGGGAAAGCTTTGTTTGATCAGGGCAGTGTTTTCCCTGTTCAATTGGTTTTCACCAGATGTCTTCCCCATGTGACAGAGCTATGCTTTTCTCAAGAAAACTGTAACTTTATGGCACAACAGTCTTTAATGCTGGCTGTCAGTCTGTAATGGCAATTAAGCAGCTTGTTAGATGCCTGTTCTTTGACATGGACATGGGCCAGTGCTTCATATGAATCAGGGCTGTCTCCCTGGTTATGGCTGTAGACAAATTTGTTGACTATCGTCTTATGCAAACATGTATTTCCTAGCATCCTTATCTCAAGCATGCCTGGTTGGCATGCTACTTATCTATGTAGCCCTTAGCTAAATTCTACTTGGTGTGACTTCCTGTCACCTAAGTATTGGTAAATCCTTTACATGAACAATTCTAGGTGTTTACACCACAGCTTTATAATGAAGTGCTACTCAATACATATGTTATTTACAACCTCCACAAAATTAATTCCAAAGGAATCTTATACCTGAATGTTAAATGCCAAAGTCAGTACTTGGAAAAGATACTAGAAACTAGGCCTCTCTGAGTTTGCATCCTACCAAGGACATTTCTGTGTTCAAGCCCCTGTTGCAAATACTTTGTAAACATGCAAGCCCATAGTGTGTCAGGAGGCAGCCTCCAGTGCCCCAGCCCTCTCCAAGCAACTCTTCCACTTTACTAGCAAGATTAAATTCACTTCACATTCCAAACCTTTCAGCGCCATCTCCCACTGAACCCCTTGAAACATTTTCCTAATTATCAGTTAACTGGTAAAACTTGCTGCTACCTTAACCAATGTGCCTGAATTGTAAAAATATATCACTTACAAAGCCCTGCCTTATTACAGACAGAGCACTCATGTCTTTGTTTCTGTTTCTTTATCACCTTGAGCTCCAGACCACGTGTCAAGGAATATAAATGAAGGGCCTTGGAATCCAGACCAAATGTCTTGGAAAACAGTTAAAGGCCTTGAGCCCAGTGGATCAACACAGCCTCCAACAGAAACTCCCTTGCCTAACCCACAATGTTAAAATTTGATTGGATGACCCCAGGACTCACCAAGGGGCCCTCGCCGTGTGGATTTAACTCTTTAAATATACAATAAAGCTTACTCTGGGTCACCTTTCAGATCCTGAACTGGCTGCCTCCCTGAGCTCAGAAAATAAAGCTTTCATTTTAACCTTCTGTTCTGGAATTGAGTTTTCTTTGCTCCCAACCAAAAGCTAACATAGCCAAGATATTCAGATACTCTGCTCTGTTCAGAGCTAGGAAAAGGGACATCTCCCATAGCTGATTCTGGCTGCTGGTTCCCACCCAGCCCCATGAAAGACCCTACACAGAAGCTCTTGTCGTTCAGCCTCCTGCTCCACCAGGTTGGGGGCACTGACCACAAACTCGCCAAACTTGTCTGAAATCGCATCACAGCACACAGCAGCTGCACTCATACCAGAGCACACCAACCATTCAATCCAGCTCAGCTATAGAGGGAACATGCACCATGTCGCCAAGAAGAACCGGCCTCTTCCTCAAATGGAGGGATGGAAGATTCTGATTGGCCAGTGAGTCTTGAGTGACATGAGCACCTCCCTTAGGTTTACACTGTAATGAAGGGACAAGGCTTAGTTATCTATGGCTCAGGCTTCGGTTTCAGTACCAAATCTTCTTCAGATATGCAGAGATTTGCATTTCATCATTTGTGCCTGTCCTCCCCTAGCCTACCCTCTGTCTTCCACACTCACAATGCAATTTCCCTCTTCCTGCTGGAATCAAGGTGGACATTGCACAACTGGTATTCAACCTGTAGCAGAGTGAACAGCCTGTCCCACAGAAGGAAGGGTGCCAAGAGTATTAAAAATTATAGAGAGATTTTAGAAAATGGAAGGAGATTTTATGTTCTGTGAATTCACCCTGGGGTCAGGTAAACTGTAGCCACTTTTCTCCTGGAAGATCAGAGAAAACCCAAGAGAAAAAAAAAGCAGGAAAAACATGACACATTGGAGTACTATCATCAGGTAAAAATTTCTCCTCAATGGGAAGATGTAGAAAACAGAAAGTTATACTAGTGAAGGCTCTACCCATGAAAAGAACTGACAGAATAAATTTCTCTGTGTATGTATACAGCTAATACATATATGTATACACACACACATACAGACACAGAGATATATATTATGATTTGGTATTTTGAGACAGGGCTTCTCCTTTTAGCCTTTGCTGTCTTGGACTAGATCTGTAGACCAGGCTGACCTTAAACTCACAGAGAATGGCCTGCTTCTTTCTGCCAGAGGACTGGGATTTAAGGCCTGTGACACCAAATCCATCTCAGATTTTCTGTTTTGTTTAGGCCTGTTATTGTCAACCAGCCTGAACTCACAAAGAACAGCCTGTGTCTGCCTTTCATGTGCCTAGATTAAAGGCTTGTGCAAGCATGACTGGCAAGACCTTAGGCTTTAAGGATTTGTTTAAGGGAGGGTTTCTTATATAACTAATTTTTTATAAGATTTTTGAGTGGGTGGATGAGGGGACCTCTAATTATTATTGTCTGTGCACAGACATTAAATCAGACATTGCTGCCATCCTCACAAAACCTTCTTATATCAGAGCTTTTAATCTTATTCTTAAGAAATTTTATTTTATTTTTTTGAAAAACATCTCACCAGGCAGTGAGTTCTGTGCTGAGCATCAATTGCACTGTGGGTCCGGTCCTCTGAGGGCAAGGAATCATATGAAAGAAGAGAGAGTTAGTATTACATGGAGAGGACAGGAGTGCCACAAGGACCAATTAATTATATATGGGAACAGGGGTCCTTTATGAGACTATATCTCCAACCAAGGACCATGTATGGATATAACCTAGAATCCCTGCTAAGTTGGAGCCCATGGTAGCTTGGTATCTAAGTGTGTACCCTGGTAAGGAGAACAGGGTTTATTTCTGACATGAACTCAATGGCTGGCTCTTTGACCTCCCTCTTCTGTGGGAGGAGCAGCCTTGCTAGGCCACAAAAGTGGACACTGCAGCCAGTCACAATGATACCTGATAAGCTAAAGTCAGATTGAAGGGGAGGTGGACCTCCCCTATCAGTGGACTTGGAAAAGGGTAGGGAGGAATCAGAGGTAATGAGGGAGCAGGCCACAGCTGGGATACAAAGTTAATAAACTGTAACTTATATTTAAAAAATAAAAATATAAATTAAAAAACAGAGAACAGATCTCAATAAAGAATTCTCAACAGGAGAATCTCAAATAGCTGAGAAACACTGTTCAGGTTCAGCATCCTTAGCCTTTAAGGTTTGAGGTTTAATTTTACACATGTCAGAATGGTGAAGTTTATCAGGACAAGCGACAGCTCACTCATACTGAAGGTGGAGAGGTGGACCAGGTGCAGGCTGAAAGACTTCACCCCTATGTTCTAGTCTCTTTGGGGTGAGACAGTACTGTACAGGCTCCCAAAAGAGAAACCTGGACACAAACCCAGAATAAAAACCACTCCACCTAAAATCTGTACTGCTTACAAGATGTAAAGGGGTGGTGGTGGCACCAAACTTGCTTGAGTGGTGAGCTAATGTTTGGTTTAACTTGCAGCCTAAGCCATGGGATGGAACCCACTCCCTGCATGGCCAGGAATGTCACAGAGACATAAATGGCAAGCATTGCATGTGCATGTCTCAGCACCAGGTCCTCTACTGAGGTCTCATGGCTGTTAGCTCTGTATTTTTGTGGGAATCCTAACATTAGGAACAGGTGTAGCTTTGACTCTCTCACCTGCTCTTGAGAATCTTTTTCCCCTATCAGGTTCCTTTTCAATCCTCAATGTGAGGTCTGTTTGCTTTATCGTTTTGTATCTTGTTTGGTCTTGTTTGGCAGTCCTATCTTGGAGGCCTGTTCTTTTCTGAAAAGGATACAGAGTGGAAGGAGTGGATCTGGGGAAGAAGGGAGGTATGCTGGACGTGGGAGAAGTAGAGGGAGGGTAAACAGTGGTCAGAATATATTGTATGAGGGAAGAATCCTTTTCAATTAAAAAGCATTAATTAAATTTTCCTACCTAAAAAATGGGAAGAAGGGATGCAATCAAAGAGAAGTGAAATAGTGACGACTAGGCAAACACAATCATGACATACAGTTATTGTTCTCTGTGCATAGAGAGAAAGCATCACTCAGGAGTTTAACAAGCTTATTCTTTAGTCCCATCTAGATCTGTGAAATCAGAAGTTTTGCTCTCACCAATGTGAAATATATATCATGCAGGTAAAAAAAAATGGTAATTTTCTGATGTTATTTGGAATTATAGGGGTCCCTGCTCACTTAATTCCAAAAGAGTACTCTTTCTTCTCTATAATAAAAACTAAAGTTTGGTGCTGGAGAGGTGGCCCAGCAGATAAGAACACTCTCTGTTCTTTCAGAGCTCCTGAGTTCAATTCCTAGCAACCACATGGTGGCTCACAACCATTTATACTGTGGTCTGTTGCACTCTTCTGGCATGCAGGCGCATGTGCAGACAGAACATTAATTAAATAAATAAAATCTTTAAAAAGAAGCAACCAAAAAGAATGTTTGAATAATATTCACAATAACAGAAATAAATGCATAATGTTATACACTATACATTAAATATATAATACATTAAGTATATACAAACTGATGTTTTAAAATGTTAAGTGTTTAGACATGTTTTTCCAATAAAAATAAAAGTATTACCATCTAAGACAGGTTAGCTGATCAGAACAACACTAAGAAAAGTGTCACTTGTGTAAGACTATTACATTTTTAATCAACTGTAATTTATTGTCATTATTTCAATTCAAACAAAACAAGTCAGTCTGTTTCTTAACTCATTTTCACTTCGTGTAGCATGACTCATTGGCATAAAGCTCTCAGACCATCAAAATAAACCAACTATCTGCATTTTTATACTATACTATAAAAGCACATTTGCTTTTTTTCCATAACAACTTTTGCTCTAAAAAGTCTGATATTTGATTTTCCTTCTCCACATACCAATTAAAAAATGTTATAAAAATTCTTTGAAAGTGATTGCTTCACCTAAGTTGTGTTGTTTCTGCCTTTCATTAGGTAGACAAGATAACTGAACGTCTCCTACCCAATGGACAAATAGAAATGCAGCAAGATTGAAATTAGAGAGAGAAAGAGAAGTTTGTTGATTTAACACTGTTTATGCTGTACTTATATCCTCTTTCATGACTAATACAGCACTGACTGTGAGAGTCTTTTAAAAGTGTGTAATCCTTTAACCATTGCTATTGTCTTCATTTATTTACCATACTGTCCTCCTGAGATACTCAGAGTGACCTCAACAAATGAAGAATTAGGTTATTTTGAAAGGTATGCCACCACGAACATAAATGCAATAAGCATGAGAATTCAGATACTTATTTAAAACCAATCTAAAGTACCTGAAAATTTACTGAGAAGACTGTTAGGATCCATAGCAATTCTGTCATTTTATGAGAGCTCTGTGCAATGTAGGCACACATAAACATGGAAACAATGAGAATGTGTAAAAACATTGTTTATTGTGTTGCTTTTGGTAATGAGGGTGTGTGGGTAGGGGTAATATCTGCAAAACCATCAGATTACATACATTAAATACTTGCAGTTTTACATTGACTCTAAAACTACTTGATGTTACCTAATTTTAGTTTGTATCCACAGGAAATCCCAAATTCTGCTATCAAGAGTTGATTTTTGTATGCTAATACACGATCCCATATCACATTCAAATTTATAGTTCAATTCTGGACCATGTATTATTTTCACTTTTTGTCTTCTCAAATTATACTTGATGAGATAGCTTTTCTGACTGTAACAACGTTTTTTCTGTCAGTAAACTCTATACTGCTCTTCTTTTTATAGATTGAAAATTATTTCATATCACTTTCAATTTTATGTACTAACTGTAGTTTGCTAAACAAATGATTATGTAGGATAATATCATTTACCCTTTTATACTAGAGTAAACGACACTAATGAAATGATCTATTTAAAAATACAAAGATGTTGGCTATTTTTCAACATGAATTCAACAGAATCTGAAGAAAATTTCTATGAATTTCTAAGAGGAAAGATGATTCCAAAGCTAGATCCCATGAAAAATGATACAGAATTCCAAATAGGATTATGAAGTAAGAGTACACACATGGGCAGCTGTGACCTCAGAATGTATCTCAGAGCTACAACTACCAAGAATGTGTACAACAGTTTTGACAAAATTAGGAGATGAAGAGAAAAAGTGAAAACCATAAGCTTAAAAATATATTCCAATTTCCCTCAAAATTCCCAATGAAACTCTGCCAGGAAAAATGTGTACTTGACCAAGTTACCTTTGGTTCTATATGTGTAGAAATTAAATAAACACAGACTTCAAAACTCTTACAAAAGCAACTCAAACTGACCGCTAAAGTATATTTGTGACCCACCAGCTACTATAGATTGTTCTTCCAAAAGGAGAGAAAACATGCTCTATGCTCTGGAGCTCTCTGTTAAAAAAAAGTGATCCAAAAAGTGGGCTATGATTCTACAGCCCCTCATGCATTCTTGTGGTTTCAGACAAATCCAGGCCCAATGAAAGCCACACACAAACCGATGTGGTGAGTGTTTTCATGTTTGCTTACTCCCACATGGATTGTGCCACAAGATATGGAATCTGCATTACACACCTACCCAACACCATGCACACCTTAAAAACCTCTGCATTTCAGAAATTCACTTTGTGTCCTGAAATTAAATTTTCCTGAGTCACAACACTGTGGTTGAAAGTAGTGAAAAGATAAAAAGATTGCAAACAAAAATTGCTGGAGGATGCACATAGCCCCTTCTCTACCAGCTTTAAAACTATTTATAAAATTGTCCACACAAACCTGAATGTGGAATGCAAGGTTCAGAACTTCTAGAGAGCAGACTATTAGTTTTCCAGTCTGTCTTCCCAGTACACACCAAAAGCAATGTATGTGTGTGCACACTGGACAGTGATATTTTAAGCATCATTTTAAACTGCCAGGGCTGCAGAGGAATTCTCCCAGATCCCCACCCAAGGCCCCCAAGAAATCCATACTCAAGGGAGAATCAGTGACAAAGGACCACTCCCCAAGTCACCACATAGATCAACAGAACTACAGTAGACTCACAGTCTCAGCATCACCATATCAGACTCAGAGAGCTTAGCAGACCTGTTCCTCCTGGTTTTTGGGACAGTGTCCCACAGACTCACCATTGCATGGTTTGTGGTTCCCCTCACAGTTCTCTTCAGCTGCATCAGAGAAGAATCCTGAAAAGAAAATATGAGCTACCTTCCAGTGGTGCTGCTGATTGGTAGGTCTGCCCAGAGTCCCTTGTTTCCTTCAGCCACCTGGCTGGGCTTCAGGACAGTAGCAGCTCCTCTACTGGGGAATCCAATCAAAAGGCTCAGACAGCTGAGGCCTTCCCAGTTGGGCCCTTCCACCTTAGGGTCAGACAGAGCCCTACTATAAGAAATCTGTATTTTAGTACAACATTCCAGTCTCCAAGACACAAGGAGACAGTTCCTCTTCCAAGACACAGGGTCCTTTGTGTGCACGTTCCAACACACAATCAATGTTCAGTGCAGCTATCCCTACCTCATAGCTGAGAAATCCCAAAGCCAAACAAGTCAAAGTCAAACAGTAACAACAATTACAGCAAAAAGTGACCATGAATTTAAAAGTAAGGAGTGGTAAATGAGAAATGAATGAAAAAAAGAAAAAAAGGTAAGGACATGGATGATTCTAGGTATGTTACAGTAGAAAGTTTATTATACATAAAAGAGACAGAATAGCAAGAGGCAGGGATGTCTGGGAGAGTTCAGAGGGGACATGACTGCGAGCCTTACAAGGAAAGGGAGGAGAGGAGAGGGCAAAGCCAGACCAAGAGGCTAGGATATTAAATAATAGACGAAAAAGACCAGGTAACCAAAATGGTTGGATTACATTAGTAAGACCATCCAGGGGAAGGGGAACTCAGACCCTAGGCTAGAAGGCTGAAATGCCAACCATTAACCTATGGCAGGTAGAAACAGAGTTATGCTGGGAGAACCAGCAACTGAGCCTGCTTTGAGTTGTTAAATAGGTATCTCAGCCATTTGTCCCAGCATTTGAGACTTAACAGTAAGGAAGAATGAGGAGGCTGAAATGATTTAATTATAATCTCAAAAACTGTTGTAAAAGTTGAAACAGGGTTCATGCTTCAATAGTTTTCTAGGACTAGACATGCCTAGCAGGGCACACCAAGTATTATTCACTCCTTTTATCTTGGGACGCACCATTATTGTTAGAGTAATAACATTCCTGTTAGGCTCGGCCACACCATTTTGTCCAGATCTTCTGTGTTTGTTGAATCAATGTAACTACAGAAGTTTGGTTTCTAGAAATAAGTTTAGTTCCTCTTCCAGAATCTTAATTGCCTTGGTATGTGAAATCCAAGTATTACTAGTTTGGACTTTTCCTAACCATCTAAAATTGAATAACTGACACTTCCTGTCCAAGCAGGAAAGCTCTCACCATCCTTCTTCTCCATCCCTTTTTGTGCTATGATGACACCAGCTTCATAGTTGGTCAGTGAACTCATTTCATACACACGTCCCTCTTTATTTGTAATTGCCCACCCTATAAAAGCCAGGGATGTTTGAGGAACCTCATTCACTGGTCTCTTTTCCATTTCACTGACCAGGTTAAGGTCCAGCCTGAAATGAGTTACAAGGCACTGGGCCACAGACGCAGGATTACGTGTTCAAAGTAACTCTTAACTACACAGCGTGAAGAAAGGATGCATTTTGGGAGACAGTGCTCTAAACAGAAACTAATGAGAAATCCCTTTTTAAATGGGAATGAAATTCTTTTAAAAAAATCATTTAATATTATTTTTTGTGCAGTACTGTGAAGGTATCAGATCCCTTGGAATTAGCATTACATACAGTTGTGAGCTGCTATGTGGGTGCTGAGAATTGAATCTGGGTCCTTTAGAAAAAGAGACAGTGCTCTTAACCACTGAGACATGTCTCCCGTCCCAGGAATGAAATTCTTAATAACTGGGAAATGTTGGAAAAGAGAAACAAATAAGAGATTAGAGCAGTGATACATAAAGAAAATAAAACTTAGTAAGTAATACCAACAATTGACTTTTTTAGAAAGATAAATATAATTGAAAAATGCGTAGGTATACTGACTTTTAATAAAAGCAGGCCCTTTTCTGGTAGAGCTATTGGCATTAATTGGATACAGTTTGGACTTGATTCTACCTGCAGTGTTAGCTGCTGAGATTACTGCCACTAGCACTAGTCTCAAATTTCTGAGCAGACATAGCCCTGTCCAAGAAGACTGCACATAAATGCATAGGATAGACCTTACTTGGAAATTCAATATTCACTGGCACCATTTAAGGTACCTAAATTGAACACCCACCAATCTGGTCTATATACATGCAAAAGTTAATATGTGCTAGAAATTGAAAAATCTCACTAACCCTGTGGGGATCATGTCCTTCATAGGGTGACCCCTGCAGCTGACTGCCTTAAATTTTAGTTCTTGATCTAGCTATTGCCTATCCTGTTTCACCCAGCAATTGTACATAAAAAAAAAAAATGTTCTTCCTGTTCTGAACAGAAGGCAGAAACCATGCTCCACATGGAAATCCTTTCACTGTAACTACAATGGACAGTATATCACTAATTCAAATTATAAAGTTCTTTTTTGGTACAGCCCTTTAACTAAAGAATTTAGAAAGTTTAATCAAGAGGAAATCAAGGTCATTGCCCTAGGAAGAAACAGACTGGGATGAAGGTGACCTCAGTCTGAATAGCTTGTCTTGGAAACATTTATCTACCAGGCTGAAGATGCAGCTGGTCTAGAATTAATATCCCCTCCCAAGGAGAAATCACTGCAAACACAATTAAAAGATTAAGACAGCATGCAATTAATGACAGCATACATTCAGCTCTGGCCAATGCTCAAAAGGAGCCAGCTGAGGACAAAATTTTGCATTACACATATCTTGTAACCTTTAAGTCACTTTGAGGTTCAGTCCCCAGGTTATGTTTTCAACAATTTAAATGGGGACTGGAGACTTGTAAGTCTAGCCACTTAGAAAGATTTACACAGCAAAAATATTGCCAGAAGTAGACTAGTGCCCTCAAACAGCAGGTCATTCTTCAGTGACAGGGTCCTGAAGTGAGTGTGCCAGAAGAGAAAAAGGCAACATTGGAAAAAATAAAAGCTGGGGTGGGGATGTCTTATACAAGCTATGTGTTAAGCTGAGTAAGCCTTTTTATCCTTCAGTTCATTTATTTAATCACTTAACAGCCAGATGGAAAAATCCACCCTCCTTTCCTCCCTGTCTCATCCCCACACCCCACTCCTCCCTACCTCTATCCTCATAGGAGCAGATCTCCTTCCCCACTTAAGTACCAACATACCCTGATGCATCAAGTCTAAATGGAACCAATTTTACCCTTTCCCACTGAAGCTAGGCAAGGCAGTCCAGGTGGAGGAAAGTGATCCAAACCCAGGTACAGAGTCAGAAACAGCCAGGACTCCCATTGTTAGGAGAGCTACATGATGACCAAGATACACATCTGTTACATATGTGGAGGGGTTCTATGTCCAGCCCATGAATACTATTTAGTTGGTGGTTCAGCCTCTGAGAGGTCCATGGCCATGTTAGCTTCTCAAGAATAACATCTGGTATACTACTTTCAAGGGTTTTGTACGAGACGATTAATATTTACTATTGGTTTATCTACCGGTAATGCTTGCAGTTAATCTTAAACAGCTGTATAACCAAATCACCACACAGAGACTTAGCTTTTGTTAACCTAGAACACAATGCTGGGCAATATTTACTCCCTCCTAAACCTCCAAGCCCTCAGTTTCCTAATATTTAGATTTCCCACATTAAACTTGCTTTTTGTGAAATCTTAGGTCTGGTTCATGTTCCATGTCCTCCAAGATCTCTCCTCCAGCTCTGCTCTCCTCACTCTCCTCTCACCCCTTCTCCTCCCACTCATTCCTGCTTTCTGGCTCCTCCCCTCTTTCCTGTCCTCTGCCTCCTCCCTGCTCAACACTGTGTCTAGTTGCTTTATATTGTCCTGTTTACACAAGAGTTGAGACAGGATGCCTAAAATGAGTATCACAATGCAATATCCAGATTGAAACCAGAGAGTTGGGGGTGGGGTGCAGAAGAAATCAGTATTTGAATGAACAAGGGTAAGGTGTATACATTAAAAAATATATCAACACAGGGGAAATGGAAGGAAATGGTTAACTTCTATAATGTCAGCAGAAAATATCATATGTAGGAACAAACTCATGAGGAGTCTAATGAAACAAAGCTGCATTAAGAGGAACACAGCGTCTCTCAAGAACATTATTAACTAAGCCTACAGTGGCCTTGGAAGTGACAACCACAGCCCCAAGTGGTGGAAAGAGCTAGTATCTTATGATCCGAAGCAATGCCCCCCCAAAGGCCTGGGACTCAGACCATTACAGGCTCTCCCAAACATGTTCCTCGCTTTTGAGAAGGAACTCCATTTTATTCTAAATACATGGATAACTTAGTGAAAGCTCCCAAGGCCTAGGCCCCTGTCTGTTACTGGCTATGCCAAGAATGTTAATGGGTTTGAGAAAGAACTATGCCATTCCTCTTACATGAAGGCCTCATGGAATGCCTTCATTGATCATGTCAGCCATGAACACAAAGACATTTTTTGTTTGTTTGTTTGTTTTTTCTGTTGTTGTTGTTTTCCTTTTCAAAGTGTTGTCAACCAGTATAGACTTGCCCCTGTGGAAAAAACTATTCTTTTCCCAAAAACAAATCTGGACCTTTAGGTAAATGAATTTTAATTCAGAACATGACTGTTCTAGCAAGAGATCAAATCCAAAGACTTTCTAGGTCTATACAGTCTGGTTGGAATACAAACACAACTTTAATCACAGGAGAGAGAGATAAGCTGATCCTTGTGAACTAGGCAAGCCAGGTATAGCGCAAGCTTCAGGAAAGAAAAGCTTAGGTCTTGGTGTGATGGTATAAACCTTTAATCCTAACCCTCAGGAAACTGAGGCATGCAGATGTTTGAGTTCTAGCCATTTCTGCTCAGGCTGTTCAGCTGAGTGAGTCAGTGAGTTGAGAGGCAATGCAGTCAAGTTGAGTTTGCAGAATTCAGAAAAAAAGTTTTACTGGGAGACTTTTACAGACACAAGTTGAAGAGAGAAACTAGGCACAGGTGAAGACAGACAGAGCCAGAGAATGAGAACCATCTAGAGGATTATAACATATTGCCAAAGTTAGTATGAGGTCAAACAGAGCAATTCAGTCAGAAACTAAGAGAAGCCAGACTGGAGGGGAGTCTGAGCCAGAACAGCTGAGTTGAACAGCCTAGCAAGAGTTCTAAAAGAAATAGAAAGGGTGAGTTTATTCAGCACCAAGTCTCAGAGGATGAAAACATTCTA
This sequence comes from Meriones unguiculatus, assembly GCF_030254825.1. Lineage (NCBI taxonomy): Eukaryota > Metazoa > Chordata > Mammalia > Rodentia > Muridae > Meriones > Meriones unguiculatus. The sequence goes on along the minus strand of NW_026843580.1, from coordinate 716,254 downwards.
AGCCTAGATTTGATTGTATGGAGGCTAGAAGCTTGCAGGCCTAGGCCTAGGTTAGCAGATGAAGGCACTAAGTTCCTGGAGGAAAACTACATCAGGGGAATAAATGTTACTTTAACACCTTTATGTCACCACAGGCTATAATGTTGGTAGTGACCCTGAGACCGCCTTGAGCCACTCCGTAGAGGCCTGTTCTTTGATATGAGGATCGGCCCGGTAGCTGGTTGTAAATCACATTTATCTCTCTTTTTTGCTAGGGTTAGAGCCAAATTTCTGGACAAGCCCGGTCAGCATGTGTATGCTAGCATGCTAGTCTCTAACAGGCCTGGTTAGCATACCTGTGGGGTGACTGAGAGGCAGTCCTCTCCCCTGGCTAAATTCTATTTAGTGTCACCTATACTTCCCAATCCTTTACATCATCAATTCTACTCTTCCTCATCACAGCTTAATATTGGAGTGCTACCCAACACACGAGATGCCATTTCCAACCCCCACAAAACTACCTCTGAATGGATCTCACACCCAAAGGTTAAATGCTAAGAGCAGAACTTGTAGAAGACACTAGAGAAACTGGAACACTGAAGACAAACTCAAGTATTCCGAGTTTGGTGTCCAGCCACGAGGATGATTCTGCACAAGAACCCCTGCTGCAAACGCTCTGCGCGGATGCGATCCCCTCAGTGAAGTGACTCAGATGCCACCACTGGTTCCAGCGAGAGCTCAGGACCACAAGGTTCCTCCCCAGGGGCCGCCGCTGACTAGCCACTCCTGGAAGAGACCCCGCACACCAGCTCCCGCCACTCAGCCGCCTTCTTCTCCCTGCACTCACCATGCTGCAACTTCGTAGCTTGCCTCAGTTCCCTTACAGCACCCAAGCAGCGGCGGCAGCGATCAGAGCTCTTCACCTGGAACCCTGAGAACCTGCTCAGCAGCAGGAGCTGAACCCATACAAAGGCACACGGAAGAACACGCCCCCTCTCTTGACTGGCAGGTCTGGTCAGAGGCTCTGATTGGCCAGAGATTTTTGTGTAACAGGAGGGCTCCCTTAGGGTTAGGGTGTCTCCCTTAGGGTTAAAGTGTGTGGAAGGGACTCAGCCCGTTATTCCCTGACCCTGGCTTCCAGGCCAGGACCGTGCCTTCTTCAGGTCTAAGGAGATTCACATTTCAGCAGCACTAATGCCTGTCCTCCCAGCCTCGGGACCACCCAGCCCTCCCACACTTGCCGCTCAGCCACTTGCTGCTCTCCTCTGTGGGAGGGGACCCTAGGCTCCCAAATTCAAGATCTCAGGGCATGCCGGAGGCCCCACAGCACTCAGTAAGCAGTTCTCTTTCTTCCTCCTGGTGGATCAGGCTTCCTTAGCCCATTCCTCAACTGCAGTGGAGTTACCCATCTGTTCCACAAATGGAAGGTGCCCTTGAATATTAACAAGTAAAGAGCATTTTTTAATTATTTATACATTTTATAATTAAAGAACAAAATACAAATTAAGGTGAATTCTTTATTAAATTACCATGGTGTTTAAATGCTTTAGCAGTAATATACATATATAATATATAGTATAATATAATATAATATAATATAATATAATATAATATAATACATAAAAGGTAGGAATCACATACACCAAAAAGCCCCTTCTTGTGAGATGATTAATATGTCTAGAGAACATACTTAGTAGAATCAAACAATGCTGACAAAAATGATTGCAGGATTCTTAAGTTATGCTACATCATATTCATCTTGGGTGAAATGTCGAGTTTACAGTGATTTACAAGTACTACAGAGGAGTTTATTAGGATTTATAAATGACTCCCACAGGAGTCATATAGTCTTCTCAGAGAACAATATGGATTGTGTTTTGTAATAAATGCAAAATGCCCTCTTCGCAAAAAGTGTAAAAGCTGCTAACAAAATTTGGGTTGAGACTGAGTTCCTTATACATTTCATTTCTGAATATAAATGATTTTTTAACATTTTATTTTTTATAATATTCCAAGTTTATTCACTCTCTATCCCATCTATAGGCCCCTCCTTCAATCTCTCCCGATCTCACCCTTGCTCCCTCATTTCCATCCGTGCCCCACTCCATTTTTTCTGAGATTTATTCTCCAACCAAGGACTATGCATGGAGATAACCTAGAACTCCTGCTCAGATGTAGCCCATGGCAGCTCAGTATCCATGTGGGAACTCTAGTAAGGGGAACAGGGACTGTTTCTGACATGAAATCAGTAGTTGGCTCTTTAATCACCTCCTCCTACGGGGGGGGGAGCAGCCTGACCAGGCCACAGAGTAATACAATGCAGCCAGTCCTGATGAGACCTGATAGGCTAGGGTCAGATGAAAGGGGAGGAGGACCTCCCCTATCAGAGAAATTTCAAGAAACAATATTTTTGTTTTGTGGCTTCATGCTGGGCTCAGATAACTGCACCTAAGTTTCACCTGGTACCTGTGAAAAACCGTGTGCCCGCAAGGACCAATGAGAGAGGTTGTGTGTGTGTGTGTGTGTGTGTGCATGTGCAGGTCTTGGGGAGGTTTTCCCTGCAGATAAAAATTATGCACAAAAAAAGCCGGACACTTTTCTTTATTTGGTGAGGGTGCTTTGATGGGGAACCATGAGAAACCAGAACTTAAGGGCTGAAGACCTGAATGGCCTTATCTGATTTAAAAACTCATGGGTGGGTGCTGGAGAGATGGCTCAGTGGTGAAGAGCATTGGCTGCCCTTCCAGATGGTCTGGAGTTCAATTCCCAGCAGCCCACATGATGACCCACAACTGTCTACAATGGGATCTAGTGCTCTCTTGTTTCATACAGGCATATATTCAGACAGAGTGCTCATGTATAAATAAATAAATATTAAAAAAAAACAACTCATGGGTTTCTCTTTAAGGTTTAAAGCTTAAAACATATGCTCTGTTTGGTGCAGATCCAAAGAATTTGAAGGGAGCCAGTATGCTGGTGAACCACTTAAAAGACAGGCCTATCCACAGCCAGGTCAGGGTCACCTTGGCTCCCAAAGTACAAACCTTCCAGAAGTTCTTACCAGGGGCTGTTCTGAAAACACAGTCCTCACTTAAACTGAACAAGATTATATTGAACTTTGGAGGGGAAGTCGAGGCCTGTAATCTGAAAAAAAGTTCTCACCTCAATGTCTCCAAAAGGAAACAGTGCAGATTCTGGCTGTGGAGGAGGCACTTAATGAGACGGTTTCCCTTGGAAATGGACATGTTTGAGGAAGGTGCAGGAACTGACTATATGGGAAGGATATGGGCCTTGCATACCAGTTTGATTTTTGCAGGAAGGATATTAAGTCACTAGGTGAACTCTTGGTTGTGCAAGGACTCGCTTGAATGGAAACAAAAATGTTTCCTAGTGGCCTGATTTAACAATGCATTCAGCCAGTAAAAATACACAAGAGCAAGTTCGGCAGCACATAGACATATATGAGACGTCTCCCCAGTCCTTAAAAGACACATTGATTTAAGTCCTTTTGGGATAATGGTGGTTTTGGTTGAGTTGCCCCTGGAAGTTGGTCCTACTTCTATATGTGTCCAGTGTCTCTGTCTATTTTGGCTTTTGCATAACTAGAACCTGGGTGGCGGCCTCCTCCTTTTATTCAGGGTAACAAGCCTGATTGGAGTCAAATGGGTTCCCGACAGTTGGAGGCCACAGTGAGGAGACAGAATGGAAGTGCTGGGAATGTTGTGTGAATTTGTTTCCATCTTAATCCTGAGTGTGGGATTTCAGTTTGCACATAGTTCATCCACACCTATTAATGGTCTCTCAGGACATGGCTTTTTGACAGCTGATAACAGGCCTGCCTCGTGCACTGAGAGGGCCTCTGAGCACATCCTGGAGTAGAGAGAAGGTGGCTGTATCTGCAGTTGATGGGGACTGATATGGAGACTCTCAAAGGACCCTTGATCAACAACAGCCCAGAGAAGTAAAGCGGTCTGTTTTACCTATTCCCCACAATGGGGAGGCTGAGGCTTAAACACCCCCAAATAAAGCAGAATTGTAAAAAAACAAAAACAAAACATAACAAGCACTTATAAGAAAATAGGAAAGAATTGCTACCCTCCCATGATTCAGAAGTTATGATGTGTTAATATTATAAAGCATTCAGTGAGCAGAAGCATAGTGATTTTTTCTTAATTGGGTTTACAAAATTTATTTTTAATATATTATATATATTAATATAGATATGTGATATATTATATACTGTATAACATATATTTATATGTAATTGTATATATATTATATATTTTTATATATTTATGGATTGTTATTTTATATAAATATATTAATATAGTTATAGAGATATATTTATATATATTATGTATACCATATATATTTATATATAATTATATATTATATATTTATTGATTGGTTTTTATATACATATATTTATATAGATATATTTTATATATTTATGGATTGTTTGTTCACACAGTACCCTAGTAGTGCAGGACACCAGACTTATGTTACTAAAAAACAAACCTTTAATCGTCAGATGAGAGTGCATATAGAGTTGACACAGCCTTACACTCATGTATGCACATCTTGAAAAGTTGGCAAAATCACAAGGCTCTGCTTTATACATTCCAAAGAACCACTGGATAATGTAATCCATGGTTATGGTTTCTCGTTGCTGGTGGGAAGACTACAGAGAGGAGTAGGTTGTTGGCCCATGACCTCATTCTAGTGAGCTCATCATCGAAGGGCAGGGACATGATTCATTGGGGTGCGGGTGGCAGGGAGGGAAAACAAGGGAAGAGAAATAATGGAACCCTTTGATGCCGCATCAGATCAGAATTGAAACCCAAGCCAGGGATGAATCCAAGGCTGCTTGGCTCATGGCCGAATCGTTTCTCTTGCCTCTGATGCAACTGCTCTGTAGTGAATCCTATCTAAAAAGAGGTTCAGTTGCTGCCCTTTCCAGCCTGTCCTTATATGATTCAACTGTGAAATTGTTGCAGAAGAAATAGAAGAGAAATAGTACTCACTAGGACCTCAGCAGTTATTTTCCTCAGTAGGAGGCACTGGGGAACAGAGAGAAAAGTGAGTGTGGATGTGAAGGTTGAGTTAAGGCCATGACAAGATAGAAGCTGGGTTTATTTCCTAAATTTTATATAGTAAAATACATACAATTTCAACTTCCCATAGCAGCTGTTTGTGTTTGTCTGTTTTGATTTGTTTTGGATGGTTGGATTTTGTTTGTTTGCTTGTTTTTGTTTTTCTAGGCTGTCCAGGACTCTGTAGACCAGGCTGGCCTTGAACTCACAGGCCAGGCTTCAGTCAGATCTTACTGAAGAAAGGAAAAAGAGGCTCTATGTCAACAGTCTTTCACTACAGTGGCAGTTTCCCGAACTTGGCTTATGGGAAAGAAATATGATTTCCATTGTCATATTGTAATGTTCTCTGTGTTCCTTTGTGTCAGTCATTCTTCAAATACAAGAATAGGAAACTGAGGGACTTAAACAGAACTCAAGAAAGACCCATGAAGGAGCCACAGCATCTCAGCCCATGTGGAGGTCAGGCAGTGGCTTCAAATTTTTTCTCAAGAAATTGGCATAGTGAATTCAGGTGGCACTAACCGCTCTGGTGACTGCAGGGAATTCAAAACTCCTCCAGAACTCCTCTCGTCCAAGGGTTTGGATGAATTCCTCTGCGAAGGTTCCTATGTGTGTCTGAGCTTGGAGAGCATCCCTGAAGAGGAGGAGAAGGTCTTCCTCCCATCACCCTTAAATGTCTCTCATCATCTACCTGTGCAGGCCTGACCCAGGTGCATTTACCATTTATAAAACCATGAGGGTGTGCATTTGCGGCCTGTGGTCTCCTTAAATGTCATAATCACTATGACACTGTTCTATCCTATTCTATTCTGATTACTGTAATCCTAGAGAAACTTCTTTTTCTCAGGGGTCCCGATCTGATTGTGAAATTGTTGTCATATGTAGCCAATATGGAGGAGGGGATGGGGTGGAGTGGGTAAGGTGTGTCTATGCAGGCTCAGAGTAAGATTTCTTTCCCTGATAAGAAACTGAGAATTCAGATAATCTCACAGATGGCTGGGGAAAGCAGTGGAAGTTGATTGCTTTGTTTTTAATGGCTGAGTATATGCTTTTGTGTAAATGTGCCACGGTTTCTTTATCCATTCTTCAGTTGTGGGACATCTAAGTGGTTTCCAGATTCTGACTATTACAAATAAAACTGCTATGAATGTAGTTGATTAGGTGTCCTTCTTATAGAGCTTCTTTGGGGGATATATCCATTAGTGGTATAGCTAGCTCTTTCCAAATTTCTGAGAAATCGCTAGATTGATTTCCAAAGTGCTTGTAAAAGTTTCCACTCACACTAGCAAGGAAGGCTTGTTCCCCTTTGTCCTCATCCTCACCAGGATCTGCTACAACTTGAAATTTTTGATCTTAGCCTTTCAGACTGGGTATGAGATAGAATCTCAGAGTAATTTTGATTTGCATTTCTCTGATGATGATGGAAGGTGAGCATTTCTTTAAGTGCTTCTAAGCCATTCAAGATTTCACTGTTGAAAATTCTTTGTTTAGTTCTGTAAAATTATTTAATTGGGTCATTTTTTATTGTAGTTTGATTTCTTGAGTCCATTGTATAGTTTCGATATTTGTTGAAAATAGGATTGATGTGTTCTTTTCCTAATGTGTAGATTGACATTTAGTTCCATTGATAGTGTTTACTCCTTATAGATCTGTTGGTGTTCTTTTCAGAAAGTTGTCTCCTGTGCCAATGAGTTCAAGGCTCTTTCCAGGTTTCTCTTCTAACAGATTTAGTATTTCTGCAGTTATATTGAGGTCTCTGATCCACTTGGATTTGAGATTTTTTTTTTCAGGGAGAAAAATATATATCTATTTGCATTTTTCTACATGCAGAGATAGTTAGACCATCATGGTTTGTTGAAGAGGCTGTGTTTTTTCCATTGTACGGTTCTGGCTTCCTTGTCAAAAATCAATTGACCAAAGGTATGTGGTTTATTTCTGCATCTTTGATTCAATTCCATTGATCAACCAACCAGTCTATCTGTATGCCAGCACCATGCAGTATTATTACTATTGCTGTGTGTTGTAGCTTGAAGTCAGGGATGTAGATAACTCCAGAAGTTCTTTTGTTGTCTAGGACTGTTTAAGCTGTTCTGGGTTTTTTTATTCTTCCATATAAAGTTTAGAATTGTTCTTTCAAGATCTGAAAAGAACTGCATTAGTATTTTGATGTGATTGCATTGAATCTGTAGATTGCCTTTGGTTAGATGACCATTTTCACTATGTTAATCCTATGGATCCAGGAAATTGGGAGATCCTTCCATTTTCTGACATCTTCATTTTCTTTCTTCAGACCATTGAAGTTCTTTTCATGCAGGTCTTTCACTTATTTGGTTAGAGTCACACCAAGATACATTATAACATTTGTGGATATTATGAATGGTGAAGTTTTCTTAATTTCTTTCTTAACACATATGTCCCTTATGTACAGGAGGGCTATGGATTTTTTTAAAACATTAATCTTGTATCCAGCTACTTTGCTGAAGCTGTTTATCAGCTATAGGAGTTCTCTTGTGGAATGTTTGGGGTCGCTTACATACACTGACACCTGGTCCGAAAATAGCAATATTTTGACTTCTTCCTTGCTGATTTGTATGCCCTTGATCTCCCTTCATTGTCTTATTGCTCTAGCTAGAACTTAAAGTACTATATTGAAGAGGTACAGAAAGAGTGGACATTCTTCTTCTGTCCCTGATTTTAATGAAATTGCTTTGAATTTTTCCACATTTATTCTGATACTTGCAATTAGCTTTCAGTATATAGTCTTTATTATGTTTAAATGTAGATATTGTATCCTTAATCTCTCTAAGACTTTCATCATGATGGGATGTTGGATTTTATCAAGCACATTTTCTCCATCTAATGAGATGACAGTGATTTTTTCTTTAAATTTTTTAATGTGGTGGATTACATTGAAGACATTTTGTATGTTGAACCATCCCTGCATCCCTGGGATAATGTATATGATGTGTCCTCAGATTCAGTTTGTATTTTATTGAGTTTTTTTACATGGAAGTTCATGCATGAAATTGGTCTGGAATTATCTTTCTTTGTTGGGTTTTTATGTAGTTTAGGTTTCAGCATGACTGTGGCCTCATAGAATGAATCTGGCCATGTTCCTTCTGTTTCTATTTTGTAGAGCAATATGAAGAGTATCTGTATTAGTTCTTTTTTGAATGTCTGACAGAATTCTGCACTAAAACCATCTAGGTCTGGGCTTTTTTTTTTGATGGGAGGTTTTTGATGATTCCTTCTATTTTCTTAGTGGTTATTGGACTGTTTAAACTTTTTCCTGATCTTGATTTATCTTCGGTAGGTGAAATCTATCCAGAAAAATCCTTTGTTTACTTTAGATTTTTTTTTAGGGGGTTAATGAATACCACTTTAATGGGAAGACAAGACATACACATTTCAGTCTGTATTTAGGGATATTGATTTGAGCTTTAAGGGGAAAGAATTGGGACAGGCTCAGCTTCATTCACTTCCATGAGGTGTCATGGGGGTAATTGTTCCTTATTAGTGGGGACAGTCCAATCACAAGTATCTACTCCAAAACTCACTCCTGGATCCAAGCTGACTACAGGCTTATCACAATGGAGGCTTTCCAATATTGCTCTCATGGTGTATAACAGTACATCTTAAAAGCAGAATACCTTAGATACTCTTATTGGTACCTTCAGCCTTGAAAGGTTTAGGCAAATTGAACCAACCTTCTTTTTTTCTTTCTTTCTTTCTTTCTTTCTTTTTTTTTAATTTTTTTTATTTTATTTTATTTTTATCAGTTACATTTTATTAACTCTGTATCCCAGCCGTGTCCCGATCCCTCATTCCCTCCCAGTCCCTCCCTCCTTCCCTCCCTCCCTCCCTCATCTCCACCGTGCCCCTTTCCAAGTCCACTGATAGGGGGGACCTCCTCCCCATTCATCTGATCCTGTTTTATCAGGTATCTTCAGGACTGGCTGCAAAGCCCTCCTCTGTGGCCTAACAGGACTGCTCCTCCCTTCGGGGGTGGGGAGACCAAAGAGCCAGTCATTGAGTTCCTGTTAGAAATAGTCCCTGTTCCCCTCACTTTGGGAAACCAATTGGTTACTGAGCTACCACAGGCTACATCTGAGTGGAGGTTCTAGGTTATATCCATACATGGTCCTTGGTTGAATGTCAGTCTCAGAAAAGACCCTGTGCCCAGTTATATTTGGTCCTTGTGGAGCTCCTATCCTTTCCCCATCAGACAAACTCCCCTTCTTTCTTATGATTCCCTGTACTCTGCCAAAGGTTTGGTCATGAGTCTTTGCTTTGAAAACACTGCTAGTTAGAGTCTTTCAGATGCACTCAGTAGACTCCTGTCATATGTTCAATGCACATCCCATCTGTCTTTCTAAATGAGGATTGATCATCTTACCCCATGTCTGCTCAATTGATTATCTTTTTTAGGTGTATAGATTTCATTATATTTATCATATCTTATTGGTCTATATAAGTGAGTATATCCCATGTTTGTCTTTCTCCTTCTGGGATATTTCACTCAGAATGATCTTTTCTAGATCCCACCATTTGCCTGCAAATTTCATGATTTCCTCCTTTTTGATTGCTGAGTAGTATTCCATTGTATAAAAATACCACAATTTCTGTACCCATTCCACCGTTGATGGACATCTGGGTTGTTTCCAGGTTCTGGCTATTACAAATAGAGCTGCTATAAACATGGTTGAGCAAGTGTCCTTTTTGTGTACTTGAACAAACTTTGGGTATATACCTAGCAGTGGTATAGCTGGGTCTGGAGGAAGCACTATTCCTATTTGTCTTAGAAAGCGCCAGATAGCTTTCTAAGAGTGGTTGTACCAGTTTATATTCCCACCAGCAGTGGAGCAGGGTTCCCCTTTCTCCACAACCTCTCCAGCATGTGTTATCGCTTGAGTTTTTCATCTTGGCCATTCTGATGGGTGTAAGGTGATATTTCAGGGTCGTTTTGATTTGCATTTCCCTGATGGCTAATGAGGATGAGCATTTCTTTAAGTGTTTTTCTGCCATTCTATATCCCTCTTTGGCTGAGGGACATCTAAATTGTTTCCAGTTTCTGGTTATTAAAAATATACCCTGTATAAACATAGCTGAGCAAATGTCCTTGTTGTATGGTAGAGCATATTTTGGGTAAATGCCCAGGAGTGGTATATCAGGGTCTTGAGGTAGAACTATTCCCAGTTTTCTGAGAAATTGCCCGCTTGATTTCCAGAGAGGTGTGTAAATTTCCACACCCATCAGCAACGCAGGAGTGTTCCCCTTTCTCCACATCCTTGCCAGAATGTGTTATCACATGAGTTTTTGATCTTAGCCATTCTGACAGGAGTAAAATTGAATCTTAAAGTCATTTTGATTTGCAATTCTCTGATGGGTAAAGACATTGAGAATTTAAGTGCTCCTCAGCCATTTGTGATTCCTGCTGTGAATTCTCAGTTTACCTTTGTACCTCATGTTTTAATTGGATTATTTGATATGCTGATGTTTGATTTCTTAAGTTCTTTGTGTATTTTGGATATCAGCCCTCTCTGTGATGTAGGGTTGGTAAAGATCTTTTCCTAATCTGTAAGCTGCTGTTTCATTCTTTGATTTCTTTGGTTTACAGAAGCTTTATAGTTTCATGAGATCCCACTTATTAATTGTTGATCTCAGAGCTTGTTCTATTGTCATTCTATTGTCTGCTATGCTAATGAGTTCCAGGCTTTTCCTCCATTTTATCTTCTAATAGATTTAGAGTCTCTGGTTTTACTTCAATGTCTTTGATCCACTTGGACTTGAGTATGTGCAGGATGATACATACAGGTCTATTTGCATTTTCTACATGCAGACATCTAGTTAGACCTTCAATTTGGTTCGGCTGATCAACCTGTCTGTTTCTGTGCCAATACCATGCAGGTTTTATTTCTATTACTATGTAGTATAGCTTGAATCAGGAATGTTGATACTGCCAGAAGTTTTTATTATACAGAATGTTTTTGGCTATCCTGGGTCTTTTATTTTTCCATATGAAGTTAATGGTTGAACTTTCCAGGTCTGTAAAGAACTGTGTTGGAATTTAATGGGAATTGCATTTAATCTGAGGATGGCTTTTGGCAGGATGACCATTTTTAGTATGTTAATCCTAACAATCTATGATCATGGGAGTTCTTTCCATCTTCCAAAATCTTCAGTTTATTATTTCAAAGACTTGAAGTTCTTGTCATACAGGTCTTTCAATTGCTTGGTTGGTGTTACCCCAAGATATTTTATAGTATTTGTGGCTCTTTGTGAAGTGTGTGTGTGTGTTCACCTACTTTCTTTCTCAGCCTTATTGTTGCTTGTGTACAGAAAGTCTATTGATTTTTTTTGAAATAATTTTATATCCAGACACTTCACTGAAATTGTTTAGTAGCAGTAGGAGTTCACTGGTAGAATCTTGGGGGTCACTTATCATCTTCAAAGAATGATACTTTCAGTTCTTCTCTTCTTGTTTTATATCCCTTTGATCTCTTGTTTTATCACTCTAGGTAGAAATTAAAGCACTGTATTGAAGAGATATGGTGCAATTGGCAGCCTGGTCTTGTCCCTAATTTTAGCAGGAATGCTTAAAGTTTTTGTGCATTTAACTTGATGTTGGTTATTGGCTTGCTGTATATTGCCGTTATTGTGTTTAGGTATGTGTCTTGCCTCCCTGATTGTATGATGTCTCTTTGAAAATTTAAAATTATTATTATATTCTATATTCTTAGCTCTATTGTGATTGTGAGCTTGTGTGTGACTGAGCACATGTACTTGTTAGGGCCACACTCAACACTGGTTATCTTCCTCTGTTGCTCTCCCTTTTATTTTTAAACCGGTTATCTCTCTGAAACCTATGCTTATGGTCTTGCTGTATTCAGTGGAAAGCATATCCTTGAATTTCTCACTGTCTTCATGACCACAAAATTTCTATTACAGGAATATATTCTACACCCAACTTTTCTTTCAATCCCTTCAGGATGATCAGTTCAGGTATTTATGTTCATGTGACAAGAATGTTAAATGCTAAATCATCTCTTCAGTCCAATTTGATTATTTTCAGAAATAAACCACTACTTAACTACTTCCTGCAGATTCAATTAGATGAAGTAAATTTAAATGTGTGTTCATTCATGCTGCAGTTAATGAATGAGTGTTCATGGTTATATAGGTGTGTAGGTGTGTGGTTTATGTGTACATACACATGCATATAAATGTATGTACATATTGACATATTTATTATACATGCATGATCATGCTCAAGCGTCCTTCCATTTATACAACTATACTCAAGCATCCCAATAATTTTGCACATTTGTGAATTAGCGTGAACAGAAAATAAAATATGGATTTTGATAGAACACTTTTCTGTAACAAATGTATATGAGTTGCCAGATATGTGTGCCAGGAACTGAACTTATATTTCTCTGCAAGAAAAGTATGAGCTCTTAACTGGTGAGCCAGTTATGCAGAAGTATATTCCTGTTAATATATTAAAATTTATGAGATAGAAAATGAATCCAAATAAAGGCAAAAAAGAGGTCTAAGAATAGATAGAAATGTTTGTTCCTGTCCTACACAATTTTTAACATATAACAAACTAAAGTTGTGCTAGTTTAGTAGTTAATGTGATTAACTAAGTGCAACTGGTGAAAATCCTATGTAACAGTGTAACTAATATTTAAAAAGAAAGAAGTATTCCTAGCATTGGGAATTAAAGGTAAAAGTCACAGTAATAGATCATAATTCACCAATGACCAAACCATCTTTCATGAGAAAAGTAAACTTCCTTTTGCAGCTGAATCAGAGTGCATGGGTATTACTACATGATTGGAAATGTAAAGGTAGAAATAGATGAGGAAAGATGGACTGGGTTTCTGTCTGACAATCCAACTGTTTCATAATCCATATGAAAAATGAGTTCTGGCTTGCTGCCTCACAGGAGAAAATATATGGACATTGTACACATTTCACAAAGGCTAGGAAGAAGTGAGTCACAGATTAGTCACCATAAAAGGATGTTGAACATTTAGCATTGGAAAGTGTGCTAACTTCAAATTTCCATTCTACACTCTTGTATTAAACACTCTGATTTCCTCATAAACCCATAGAATTTCCATAAGATATATGAATTTAAGTTATTTAGCCTAAATTATTTTAAATTAATGTACAATATTACTACCAGTTTTTCTGTGTTTCCCTCAGATTCCTCAATCTGTATGTTCACAGAGCTGTGGTCCAGGATTCTTGAAAGTTCCACAAGAAGAGAGACCTATCTGCTGTTTTTCTTGTGTATTTTGTCCAGAGCAGCACATTTCCAACCAGACAGGTATAAAAATAATATCTTTTCTCAAAGATATATATTATATGTTATATGTTAATATCTTACATGCTTGGGAATGTAGAATCAGAAAGCTAAGAAGTGACCATGGTATCATAATGTAGTGCTCTTCTCTATGTCTCTTTCACTCATCCCTGAATCCATTAGTAACCACTGCTGATTCCACACGATGTGTGAAGGTTTGAGTGGCAGTTCTCTTGCTATTGTGTCAAAATCAACCTACTTAAAAATGCTTCCTTTTGGTTCATGAAATGGCCATCTCAACTCTTGCAGTGATACTTGCTTTAGGCTACCCATTGAATGTGAGATATCCAGTTGTTCAAGATTGAATTATATTTCTGTAATAAACAAATGTAATGATCGGTGCCTGAAAGTAACTCCGGGAAAAGTAGATGTGTAATTGTTTCCTCAATACACAAGAAATGGAACTGCATTTAAAACACTTAAAAGTTGACATTTCAAGTACCAACAATAGCAGAAAAAGCCAGTCTTCATAAATGAAAGTATGGCTGCCTGTTTAAGGTTATTGTCATCCATGTGATAACATATACATGTAACATCACATGGAATGAGCAATTAGTATTTATTAATAAAAAAACAAAGACACAAATACAACATTTAATGAGAAAGAGTCCATGAATTTGAGAGACACTAAATATAAGTTGGGTCCTGGAGAAGGTCTGGAAAGAAGAACAAAGAGGTATAGTGAGGTAAATGTGTTATTTTAAAAATGAAAAATTTTATTAAAAAAAATAAAAAGTCATAAGGAAGAAGCATTATTATAATGATGAGAATCTATTATTATTTATTAAACTGAAAAAGGCCAACCCTTAGGCAATTTTATAAGGCTTGTCTATGCTGTTGATTTTCTCAAAGAAATCAAAAAATGGTTTTGTTGGCTCTTTGAATCATTTTGGTTTTAGTATATTGATTTTAGCACTGAGTTTGATTATTTCCAGCCATCTACTCCTCTTCAGTGTGTCTATATCTTTTTTTATTTACTTAGGGGAGATAGGCCTATTTAATTTATTTACTTGATCTTGATTTCACTTTGGTAAGTGGAATCTATCAAGAAAATTGTGCATTCTATATAAAGTTTTTGTAAAGTATAGGCTTTTGAAGTACCACTTAAAGATTCTTTTTTATTTCCTTTGTGTCTGTCCTTATGTCCCCTTTTCATTTTCAACTTTGTTCATTTCAGTACTGTCTTTCTGCCTTTTGTTACTTTGTTTCAGGGCTTGCTGTTGATTCTCTCAAAGAAGTAAAAAAAATGGTTTTGTTGGCTCTTTTAATCACTTTGGTTTTAGTATATTGATTTTAGCACTGAGTTTGATTATTTCCAGCCATCTACTCCTCTTCAGTGTGTCTATATCTTTTTTGTTGTTTTGTTTCTAGGTCTTTCAGGTGTGACCTTAGATTGCTTGTATGAGATGTCTCAAATTTCCTTAAGAAGCACCGGGTGCTATCAACTTTCTTGTAAGCACTGCTTTCATTGTGTCCCATAAGTTTGGGCATGTTGTGTCTTCATTTTCATTGAATTATAGAAAATCTTGGATTACTTTATTTCTTCGATTGCCCTGACCCTCAGGGCTTCAATGGGGTTCCTAAGGTGGATAGATTGGAAGGAATGGGGGAAAAAGGAACAAGAGAAGCAAGAAATGAAAGCCAAGTCTGTTCATCTGATCAAGGCTTCTGTTTATTAAAAATTTTTACCCAACTTATATAGGGAGAAGGCAGGAAAGGGGGAAGGTTAATCTACTGCTGCAGGAAATAGGAAGAGTGCTTTCATGGGTTAAATATTGTACCTGCAAGATACCATAAGGATGTTCTCTTAAGATATCTTACAGATGCTCTAACAAAGGATGTCCTCACAAGGCACTTCTCTATACAAGTTTCACAGTACAAACACAGACTAATGATTACACAAGTGATTCAGAGTGGGTGTATGATTTTTTTCAATTACATATCCAGGGTTACAAGTTCAGTTGCAATTTAAAAAATACAAAAGGAACAGATATTATTGTTAGCTCAATAACTCTACTTTAAGGAATCCAAAGGATGTCTCCTTAAAAGAAAACACATTTACTATATTACAGCCTGCTTTTAGGCTGGCAGTGTTTGCAGAATGATTGCAGTCTGATTGCAGTCCAGAGATACAGAAAATACATGAACTTGTCTTTTATGAATAGAAAATAATAATAAACAACTCCTTTTACTAAATGTATCATCATCTATGCTATAAATTAGATTTAGTCTATTTTAGTCAATTCTTATTTATTAAATTTTATTTCATCAGGAATGTATGCTCCATTGCCTCATATCTTTAAACAACATTTACAGGGAGTTCTCAGCCTATAATAAAAGAAATATAAATTTTAACACAAATCTCTTGGCTTCTCAGGGTTTGCATATTGTCTTTGTTTACCCTGCACCAATATACTGTTTAGGGGCATATAGCCCAAGAAAACTCCTGAAATGATGGCCTCATCTCTCTATCTGTTTGTCTGTGCTTAATGATCTCCAGGGCCTATAGAAGATTTCCAAACAGTGGACAGATATAGTTAAGTTTAGGCTTTTCATAAAAAAGACTCAAACATAACTTTTGTGTAGGAAAAACAAACAAACAAACAGAAATTGAATCATATTGCAGAAAGTCCCCTGTAATACAACACATGGAAAAAGAGTTAGATATAGAATAACAGTGATCCTAACAATCTGGGATTGTGTCAAGCAACTGTGCTGGCTTCATGACTCTCAACAATTTCAGTGAATATGGCTGTGTCATTCTCCCTTTTTGATTTAATATTTATAGATTTATGGCACTATTATATGACATGTAGGTCATTTTTCAGTCTTCAGAATATTACTGAAAGAACAAGACTGAAAATTAGAACAATTCCCAGGATTATTTTGGAATTAATAATGAAATATTAAGAGTCCTGTCCTGAGTCAAAGGATGTCAAAGACTATAGAAATTTATTTGCAACTTCCACATCTGAGATAGGTACTAGTTGATCTGAGCAGATAGCTGCTCTTTGTTGATGCAAATGTTGTATATTTACTGCCAAATCAGAATTGCTCCATAGTCTATGGAGGTCAGATATAACTTATTCCCATGTTACCTTAGAAAAATTATATAGAAGTGGGGTAACAAATATCCATTAAAACTGTGAGTAACAAGAAAATTGAGAAGAACCCACAATGGCACAATGGTGGAATTAATGAAGTATATTTTTATACATGGAAGTGCTCAAAGTACTTTGTATTGTATACATACTTAGAAACTCACAGTATATAAAAAAGCATTTGAAGGATTGCTTGACAGTGTTACTGCATCTGAATATGAGTAATATATATTTCACTGCCCTAGAGAAATTGATAAATTCTTCAGCAGAAAGTTTATTGTTAATTAAAGAAGATAAAGAGTAAAAATGGGAATTATAAAGATTTCCTTCCTTGGCAGTATCAGAAAGCAGAATATGCCAGGCTACACTTATCAATGGAAAGCACTCTCATGAATTAAATGTGCAATGACTAAATAATTGTAAAAGCTTAAATGTTGATTCACTTCCTCCCCTCAGATCAGCAGGTGTGTATCCCTTGCTCAAGTCAAGAGTACCCAAACCCTGAGAGAAACTATTGCCTGCCCAAGAGATTGACCTTCTTGTCCTTTGAAGATCCTCTGGGCATGGCTCTAGCCTGCACAGCTCTATGCTTCTCTGTCAGCACAACTGCAGTTTTGGGGATCTTTCTTAAACACCGAGAATCACCCATTGTTAAGGCCAATAACCGGACTCTCAGCTACATCCTGCTCATTTCCATCCTCCTCTGTTTCCTCCGCTCTTTTTTCTTCATTGGCCGTCCAAACACAACCTCCTGCATACTGCAACAAATAACATTTGCACTTGTGTTTACCTTGGCT
Source organism: Meriones unguiculatus (assembly GCF_030254825.1). Classification (NCBI taxonomy): domain Eukaryota; kingdom Metazoa; phylum Chordata; class Mammalia; order Rodentia; family Muridae; genus Meriones; species Meriones unguiculatus. Next base: position 698,910 of record NW_026843580.1, on the reverse strand, counting down.
ATTTCCACCGTTTTGGCAAAAACTATAACTGTAATTCTGGACTTTAGAGTCATGAAACCAGGGAGAACAATGAGAAGATTCTTTGTCTCAGGTGTCTGTAATGCTGTCATTCCCATCTGTGTCCTGATCCAACTTATTCTCTGTGGAGTCTGGCTGGGAACCTCACCTCCCTATATTGACACAGATGCACACTCTGAAAATGCTCAAGTCATCATTTTATGCAACAAGGGCTCAGTAACTGTTTTCTACTGTGTGCTGGCCTACTTAGGGTCCCTGGCCCTAGGCAGTTTCACTGTGGCTTTTCTGGTGAGGACCCTGCCTGACACATTCAATGAGGCCAAGTTCCTGACATTCAGCATGCTGGTGTTCTGCAGTGTCTGGGTCACCTTCATCCCTGTCTACCAGAGCACCAAGGGCAAAGCCATGGTGGCTGTGGAAGTCTTCTTCATCTTGGCCTCCAGTGCAGGACTTCTGGGATGCATCTTTTTCCCTAAGTGCTACATTATTCTCTTAAGACCTGATATGAAATCTTTGAGATGTATTAAAAACAAAAAATGGCAAATAAAAATTGATCGTTTTGATGTATTAGTTTTCTAATAAACCCATTAGTATACTAAATTTAAATTATTTACATACTTTTAAGTAACCTTTTTCTGAAATGTATATTTAAACAAAAATAAGAGCTCCTCACTTTGTCTCACAATCACAGACATTCTATTTCAGAATAGAAGCTGCTGCTGAAATAATTTTAGTAAGATATTCATGTTACTTATTAATTTGTGGACAATATTAAAAATGTAATTACATGATAGTAATTTAGATAAACAGTGCATGAACTAAATACTTGTTTTATTTCTTATTTTTGGGAGTATAACAGGGCTTTTGGTGGTATTTGAGATTCTTCTATAGAACAGGCATGAAAATAGATCTCTGGAAAGGGGGAGGGTCTTTTAAACAGTTCAGTCATTCCAAAAATCAGAGTAGAGAATTTTCTAAAAGAAAAAAAATAAATCTACTACCTGGCCCTGCTCTCCTTTCCTAGATTCAGCACCCCACTCTAGAAATACTTGCTCAGTCACCTTCATTGCTATTGTGTTCACAATAGGTAGGAAATGGAAAATTATAAATATGTTTAACATGATAAATATCATACACATAATTAGTTGTAAGTAGAAAAATTATAATTTAGGTAACCCATATCCAGAAGACAAATATCTCTCATTCTCTATACTGGGGCATCTAGATCCCATGTTTCAGATGTGAGTATCACCATGTAGAAACAAGAAAAAATGTTGGGCAAGCAATAAATGGCAGGTACAATTGATCTGATTGGGATAATGTGGGGAAGGTCCCCTAATTATCAAGGTGGATAAATATGAAAGAAGGAAGCAGAACAAATAACAGTAAATATTTGTGAAAGGGTTTTAAGCAATCATACTGGGAATTTATCTACATAAAATCCCTATAATACATGTAAGTCCATGCATGAATATGTTACATGTTACAACCTAAATATTTTTAATAATGAACACAGATAAGTATAGTTCACCACTGTCAGAAGAAGCTTTTCTTTGCAACAGCAATCATGACTGAAGAACACAACCAATCACAAGGCAGAATTCTGGAGAACACTCACACCTGATAAATCTACAAAACAATTCCCAGATCTAAGGCTCAGAGATTATGCAGAACAGATGATGAAAAATTATATAAGGCAGAGGATCAGAGTATGTTCTGGTAGTGTGTCTCCTAATAATACCAGAAGCTACACCCATAAGATGAACCAATATTAAAAAAAAAAGAAAAAGAAAAAAAGGCTTACCAATGTACCTGCACAAACATGAAGTGAAAAATGGAAAACGCCAATAGGCATGCAAAAGTGGTCCAGGAAGAAACCGTTGTCTTTAATCCTATGTAAAAAAAAAATATGTAGGGAACTAATAAAAGCTGCGAGTGTGAGAAAAAAAATCTTTCCAGGAAAGAGCATAAAATCAGTTAGTTATTCAACACCAAACAATCAACCCTGAAAACATACAGGGGACCCAGAAATATCCTGAAAAGCCCTTTCCAGTTGCCACATTGCACACAGAGTTTCCCCTGGTTCCCGGTGTCATGTAAATGTCCCCATCCTTCACCACTGGCTGTCTTCAGGATCCAGAGCTTTCAGGGATTCGGGATTCCTGATGCCATTGCCCCGCCTATCTGCTTTCGGAAGTAAACAGGCCCGGATGCTGGAAGTCTCATTTGTGCGAAGGAAAAATGTGCCCTTTGATTTCTCCTGATCTGACATAGTCCGGCTGGTCCCTGGTCCCTGGAGAAGGGATTCTGGGGTATCTGCCCCCCTTTTTTAGTCATTTTGACTCTCCCAGTCAAAACAGAGCTGGTCTCTGGAAGGCAAAAAGGCACTCACACAGATAATAAATCTGTTTTAAAGATTAAAAAAAAAGCTGGAGGCTGGAAAGATGGCTCAAAGGTTAACAGAGCTGACTGCTCTTCCAAAGGTCCTGAGTTCAATTCCCAGCAACCACATGGTGGCTCACAACCATCTATAATGTGATCTGGTGCCTTCTTATAGTGCACAGGCATAATGCTGGAGAATGAATGAATGATGAATGAATGAATGAATGAATCCAAAAAAAATAAAGAAACAAATCACAGGACTCAGTGTCTCATGCCTGTCATCCCAAAAGCCAGGGGGCTCTCTGAAGCAGAGAATCCCTCTCTCTTCCCTAGGTGCCTGGTTCTATCCCCACGGATCACAGCGTCATCTGTCAAGGGATGTGGTGCCCTCTCGTGGCAAGCATGTGTCACTTAATAACGAGCTTTACATAGATGCTGTAATTAATTTAATACTATGTATTTATTTCAATTTAATAAGAACAGAGCAAGGAATGTCTCCAGAGCCGGCCTCCTCCTCGAGTCCTGTAGGGTTGGAACTCAGGAGGATTCTATGCTAGATCAAAACAGGGCCTGGGAACCACCTAACTTGAGTCCACCCTCTTCTGCTCTCCCAAACGTGATGGTAAGATTCTATTGCTGAGAACAACACCTCCGTTCATTGGACACAGAGAATCCCAGCTGGCACCTACCTAGAACCTTCACCTCCTTTGGACTACTGTTCATGATACTGGAACATTCACTGAGTGCCACCGGAAGAGAAAGGTCCACACCAACCCAGCCATGCAGCCTTTGCTCTCCAATGGTGACATGCCTACAAGATTTGCTGGTGCACTTGTTGTACAAACATCATGGAAGTGACCAACTAATATCTGGTTGGGTGTCAGGAGGCCCACGCCATGAGAAGGAACCTCGATCCAATACTGCTTGGGTACCCAGGAGCCTGAGTCTACACATGCCAGGAATATAAGAGAAATCTAAATGCTACAATTACTCTAAAGGAGAACAGCCATAGTCACAGATCTGTGCCTTCTTTGGACATCATTGGGAACTTCCTCCTGCAGCAGATGGGAACAAATAAAGAGGCCCATGTCCAGTCGACCTGCAGAGAGAGAGAGGCCTTGAACCATCCCACCCTAAATGAGATGTCTCCAGCAAACTCTCACCCCTAAGGGCTCAAGGTACTCTTGTGTCTAGAGTGTAAGTGCCAGAGGGGATGAAGGACAGGAGGGTAACAATGCCTTGTAAACACTTCAGGACCAACACACATAAGAATGCACCCTGACCCACAAGCTATCTTTTCTATCACTTTCCCCTTTCAGGGCTACCTCACCAGGCCACAGGGGAAGAGGATGCTCTCAGTCCTGATGTGACTTGATATGCTGACATGGGTGGACTTGGGGTTGGTGGATCCCATTCTCTGAGGAGCTAGGTGAGGGGTGATAGGGGAAACAGGGAGGGTAGGCCTGGGAAGAGAGGAGGAAGGGGTCTACGACAGGGAAGTAAAATGAATAAATAAAAATAAAAATTAAGGGAGCTGGAGTGATGGCACAAAGCTTAAGAGCACCAGCTGTTCTTTCAAAGGTTTGGAGTTCGATTCCCAGCATCCACGTGGCAGCTCATAATCATCTATAGTAAGACTTGGCGACTTCCTCTGGCATGCAGACAGAATACTGTACAAATAATAAACAAATCTTCTATAATAAAAAGAACTACACCACGAATCATAAATAAAGATTCACTCCAAAAAGAACACTCTTTATCTCTTTAAATACTACTACTAATAATAATAATAAATGAAACACTTAGTTTTCTCCAAGAGAGTCTCATTGGGGCAACAAACCAGACTAAAATCCTAGGTCCCATGAACAGCAACAGATGGCAACAGAAAAGCTCAAGGGTATACTTGTGGTTTGTCAATGCTTTATATGTATATAAACACACACACACACATATATAAACATATATATATATATATATATATATACACACACTTCTGCCTACATACATACACACACACACACACACACACATATATTTATATACTGTTCCTTTGTGTACATTATGGCTTCTGGTTTCATGCTTTTATGGTATTTCTTTGTGAATGGACATCTGTATCTCTGCACCCACATGTATCCCACATGTTCTTTCTTTGCTGTTTTATTAATTACAATAGACATGTAAATCATTTTAATGATTTCTGGAAAACTGGAGCCTAACAATTTCCTCTTCATGAAATAGGAAAGTGTGTGTCCATGAGATAAAGCCACTTCCCCAAACAAGTGATCTGCCCCACCTTTTAGGGTCCTCTGGTTATCGCTTTGGCACAGCTCTGTTGGTCTTTGTTATCACTGCTGTGGGTTCCAGTCATTGTGTAGATTACTAAGCCTTGACCCTTTGTTGATGGTCCCAGAATTCTAAGACATATCTTGATTATCTGGTGCTGCTGCTGCTTCATCTGCAGTGATGTGATGATGTTGGTTTGTCCAGAGCCTAATAACGATTTGTGTTGGGCCACCTTTAGCCCTTATTGGCCATTCTTTGCCAGCCTCTTTGGTGGACCTACTCTACTAGGACTGAGGAATACCTGTACGGTTGTGCTAACTGTAACACAAACTTCTACCAGACCCGGAGTTAAGAATTTTACCTGATGGCACTGGAGGCCCATAGCTGAGTTTTCTATGCTCTGCCATAACCCACTTTTGTAAGGTATAACTGAGAGAATTTATGGCTGTTCTTATAGTAGAAATACTTCGTGTGACTACCTCAGATGTGCTCAGTTCATGAGACCACAAAAGACCACCAGGAGTTGAATCCATTGCAGAACACATGAGGATCATTTTATTACAAGCTATAGGGCCCATACCCTCACTGACTCAGCGGTTGAGAGTAGAGTACCTTGTGCTTAGGGTAGGCAGACTTGACTCCTTTCTGTTACAGAGTGCCAACTCTCCTAGTCAAAACAGGGCTGGTCTCAAAAAGGCAGACACATACACAGAGATTATAAATCATTTTTAATGATTATAACAAGAAGCCAGGTGTGGTGTCACACACCTGTGACCATCAGTGGGGCAAGCAGAGGCAGGTGTCAGTTCCAGGACATCCAGGTTTGTAAAGCAAGGCCAGGACATGGAAGACCACACAGAGAAACCCTGTCTCCAAAAACAAGGGCTTGCATCCCCTGCCAGCTCATCACACTCACATGTCTAGACATGTTCTAAGTTACATAGTATGACTTTAACCAGGCTATAAGAGCCTGCTGCCAAGCATGGTGGCACAGAACTTTAATCCCAGCACTGGAGCGGCAGAGGCAAGAAGATGTTTCTGAGTTTGAGGCCAGCCTGGCGTACAGAGCAAGTCCAAGACAGCCAGGGATACACAGAGAAACCTTGTCCAAAAAATTCAAAATATTATTAATATTAATATTAAACCAAACATCAGAGCCATGCCTGCAGGCAGTTTGCACGGTTCCTTTCACAAGGAAGGCACACAGTAGAGTTAATAGAAAAAATGGCAGATGGAAGAAAGATTTAAATCTTGATTTTATTTCAATATTTAAATCTCCATTATAAGAAATTCTTAATGGGTTGAAAACAAAAGAAGTCAAAGATGGCAGGAGAAACTACAGAAGACCCATGGGGCAAGGGCTAGAGGGAGACACAGGGTTCTATTTTTATTTTGTATAGAGAACATGTGAACACCTTCTACTGAAGAAGAATGGTATGAAACACTTGAGGAAATATTCTGTGTGGGGAGCCGAGACTCAGATGCCACTAGCTGGCGCTGACATCTCGCCCTCAAAACTTAAACCTCCAGGGTGCATGCGTAGATGCGTATACACGCTAAAGATTGCGTGAGCACGCTAAGGATTGCGTAGGCACGCCGGTAAGAGTGAGCAGCCAACCAGGGTATTGACACGTCACAAGGCCGCTAGCATAATGGTCCTAGTCATCAGGCGGGGTAAAAGTAAGCAGCCAGTCAGGGTATTCACACGTCACTCAGGTGCGACCCCGGCTTATATAAACAGCGCTACTCCGGGGCCAGTCCTCTCCTTCGATCTCTTCCTTCCCCGTTTCCCCGCCCGGGGCCGCGGCCCTCGGGAAGCCGCCCGCGCCCACGAGGTGGCAGGGCGGCCTCTCTCCCCTCTTCATCGCGTGACTAATAAAGTTTACTGCGGAAGGATTCCTGTGGTCGCGTGCGTTTCCGCCGGCGAAACATTCACGCGGCGGCTCCCAACATCTGGTGCTGAAACCCCGGAACATTGCTGGGTAAGGAGGGCCCCCTTTAGCGGGGAGGAATTCAGAACCGCAACATTAAGGTTTGTCCTGAAAGACATGTTCGATCTCGACTTATCCCGTTTCTCATTTCGGCTAGCGGAAGCCCTTATGGCCTTCTCTGCTGTGATAGCCGCCATAGCTTTCCTTTTTTTGGTCTCGTGCAAATTCAAGGACTGCCTCGGGAGAAAGAGGAGTAACAGAAGGTTAAGGATAGGGGGGTTGCAAGACAACATGCCAGAATCAGGACGTGAGATGAGGTTAAGGGTCCCAATGGATAGAGATAGGGACGTCTCTAAGAAAAAAGGCCCTTCTGTGGACGTTAAAGCCACGGAAGAGAGAGGTCAGGGAAAGGACGCCCTGGTAATAAGAGGTAAAAGAAAAAGAAAAAACCCAATAAAAAGGCCTCTTTATCCTATAAGATTAAAATTCCCGCTAAATGCCTGGGCGCAGCCATCTTGGCTTTCATCAGAGGCTTCCACGTGGCTGGCAACTGGGCGCAGCCATCTTGGCTTTGGGAAAAATGGGCGGGACCTTGGGTATGTCAGCGGTCCCCACGTGGCCGGCGCCATCTTTGATTCAGGCTAGGAGGCCCCTGCCTCCCATGTGCTCTCCATATAATTCATTTAAAAGACTGGTGATTGTTCATTACAAAATGTTTTTATGCTCTTTTAAGAAAAAAAAAATTCTAGCTAATAGGTTTGATATGGCTAAAATAATTTTTACAGTTTAAAATTGTTCTGTTAAGCAGTTAATTTTAAAGCTTGTTTAATCATTAAAAAATTTTGGTTGTGGGGGATTATAGATGCTCCACAGTGTTTACTGTATCAGCAACACCTAGTGGCTGTACTTGGTGTTGTCAGTCGCAGCCTGCTAATGCTAACACATGGCCTGCCGCCATAATGGTTCAGCAATTAAAGGCACGTAAAGCTGTAGTTTGGCTGCCATGTTTGTTTAGGGTTTCCAGCTAAGTTTAGGGTTTCCAGCTGAGTTCAGTTACACGTGGCCAGCCACCATACTGGTCCGGAGATAAAGAGGGTAAAGCTATGAGTTTGCCACCATTCTGTTCAGGTACTGTTCAATTTTATTTAAAGATTCCTTCTGCTAAATTAAAGCCCCTATTTGATATTTTGGAAGGGGATGTTCATATTTCTTCACCCAGAGCCTTAACACCGGCTGCAAGCCACGCTCTGCGAGTGGTAGAAAATGCTTTACAGGATGCCCAATTAAAACGTGTAGATAAAACTAAGGCCTTTGACCTGTGTGTCATTAAAACTAAACATTTGCCAACTGCTGTATTATGGCAAGGTGGGTCCTTAGTGTGGGTTCATCCCAATGCCTCTCCTACAAAAATTATTAAATGGTATCCGGATGCAGTCGCTCAACTCGCACTTCGTGGGTTAAAAACAGCCATTACATACTTTGGGAGGGAGCCAAAGTCTTTAATAGTGCCTTATACGGCTCATCAAGTTCAGGTATTAACTGCTACCTCTGATATTTGGGCGGTGCTGGTTACCTCTTTTAGTGGTTCAATTGATAATCATTACCCAAAACATCCTATTTTGCAATTTGCCTTAACTCAGGAGGTAGTCTTCCCGCATGTAACGTCCCAAAAGCCACTTCGGGATGGACTGGTAGTCTATACAGATGGGTCAAAAACAGGAATAGGAGCTTATGTGGTTAATAATAAAGTTATTTCTAAGCAATATCATGAGACCTCGCCTCAAATTGTGGAATGTTTAGTGGTGTTAGAAGTTTTGAAAAAATTTCCAGGTCCCTTAAATATTGTTTCTGATTCTAGTTATGTGGTAAATGCAACCAAAATCTTAGAGGCTGCTGGATTAATTAAAGTGTCTAGCAAGCTTGCAAAAATTTTTCAAAAGATTCAGTTTGCCTTAATTACCAGAAGATACCCTGTTTTTATTACACACATCAGGGCTCATTCCGGTCTACCGGGGCCCATGTCCCGTGAAAACGACCTGGCAGATCGAGCCACAAAGATGATTGCATTTGCCCTCCTTTTAAATTTAAAATTGGCTAAGGAGTTTCATAAAAGATTTCATGTTACAGCTGAGACATTGCGTAATCGATTTAACATAACTAAAAAAAAAGCTAGAAATATTGTTACCCAATGTCAAAATTGCTGTCAGTTCTTACCTGTGCCTCATGTTGGGATTAATCCCAAAGGAATCTGTCCACTACAAGTGTGGCAGATGGATGTCACCCACATTTCATTTTTTGGTAAACTTCAATACTTGCATGTTTCTGTTGATACTTGCTCTGGAGTTATGTTTGCTTCTCCCCTGACTGGAGAAAAGACAGCCCATGTTATTCAACATTGCCTGGAGGCATGGAGTGCCTGGGGAAAGCCCAAAATTCTAAAAACTGACAATGGGCCAGCCTATACTTCTCAAAAATTTAAACAGTTTTGTCATCAGATGGAAATAACCCATCTCACAGGGCTCCCCTACAACCCCCAAAGCCAGGGCATCATTGAACGTGCTCACCGCACCCTAAAATCCTATTTAATAAAACAAAGGGGAGGAGTCCAGGAGGCTCTGCCCTCAGTGCCACGAGTGACGGTTTCACTGGCACTCTTCACTCTCAATTTTTTAAATTTGGACAGTCAAGGCCATTCGGCTGCTGATCGCCACTGTTCAGGGCCTAACAGGCCCAAGGAGATGATTATATGAAAGGATGTCTTAACTGGACAGTGGAAAGGCCCGGATCCTATTTTAATAAGATCCAGGGGAGCTGTCTGTGTTTTTCCACAGGAAGAAAACAATCCATTCTGGGTACCGGAGCGCCTCACGCGAAAGCTCGTGACAGCTGAAGATGATCTTCCAACAGACACACCTGCTACTGCTGAAAGAATCAAGGACAGCGAGGAGGACCACTAATTCTACTCGAGTGGATTCATTGCCCACAGACTGGCTTTACCCTGGGTTTCTTCTGCCTTTTCTTACTTCAGATTGGGTGGGGGTCGGAATGTTTGGTGTAGCATTGTGTCGTGGCTTAGTGTTTTTTACTCTGGTTGTTCTGCAAACTCTATACCCAAAACAAACGTGACTAGGTCGCAATCGCGCAAGCACTAGCACCCTTGGAACAAGGATCGTCTCCCAAAAATTTGGTTATCCATGTTAAAAAATTAAAACAGACTGTGACACTCAGTCGATGCACCTCAGGGGTTTCACCCATTGCACTGAGTCGATGAGTGATCCAGGTTAATGTTGCCTTTGCCTAAACGGTTATGGTACCTAGACAGGAGGGTGACAGCTCTTGCACTCCCTGGAATTTTATTCCATTGCACGGGAATGAGTGTCACCTCCTTTTAAAAATCTTCTCCCCTAGCCCCTGCACCCAGAGGACTTGTTTCCATTGCACCTGGTGGGGTAAGGGAGTAATCTAAAGCTTTTGATCGCTTACTCCCCAAAGAAGGAGTTTGCTTGATCGAGCTTAGGGCCCTCTTGTACCGTGCTTATAGGCTTTTAGGCAGTTTTCATTTATTTATTTATAACAAAAAGGGAGATGTGGGGAGCCGAGACTCAGATGCCACTAGCTGGCGCTGACATCTCGCCCTCAAAACTTAAACCTCCAGGGTGCATGCGTAGATGCGTATACACGCTAAAGATTGCGTGAGCACGCTAAGGATTGCGTAGGCACGCCGGTAAGAGTGAGCAGCCAACCAGGGTATTGACACGTCACAAGGCCACTAGCATAATGGTCCTAGTCATCAGGCGGGGTAAAAGTAAGCAGCCAGTCAGGGTATTCACACGTCACTCAGGTGCGACCCCGGCTTATATAAACAGCGCTACTCCGGGGCCCGTCCTCTCCTTCGATCTCTTCCTTCCCCGTTTCCCCGCCCGGGGCCGCGGCCCTCGGGAAGCCGCCCGCGCCCACGAGGTGGCAGGGCGGCCTCTCTCCCCTCTTCATCGCGTGACTAATAAAGTTTACTGCGGAAGGATTCCTGTGGTCGCGTGCGTTTCCGCCGGCGAAACATTCACGCGGCGGCTCCCAACAATTCTGCACATTAAGGTCACATTATCACGGTGCTTCTCAGCTACATCTCTTCAAAATGTGCTTTTCTGGTTGTGATGCCGATTACACATTTACTTTTTAAAAGACACATTTGTTCATGTGTGTGTGTGTGTCCCTGGAGGATAGAAGAGGATAGTGGATTCCCTGGAATTGGAATTTCAGTTGGTTAGGGGTTGCCTGACATGGCAGAGTGATACATTTTAATATCTTATTAAATGTGTGAGACATATTAAACATATCAAGTTTGGAAATCTTAAAAGGTGATAATCATCACAAACAGATAAATATACCATCTGCTTCAGTATTCTTACTTTAGTGGCCCAAGCTTCGAACCCCAGCATTCAGAAGGCTGAGACAGGAGGATCACAAGTTCAAGGTTGGCCTCCCCACCTCCTGATGAAAAGGCACAATTTACTCATCCATCCAATTAGCTCAGCTAAGGCAGCATACAGCCTCCTAGTGGTCATGAGTAAGAAACACCATCCTGAAAACACAATGATAAATTTGATTCACCACATGGTGATATAAACTGTTGAGATATACTCGACAGTATTCAAATTTATGTGTGACCATAGTAAAGAATCATTAAGACATCTGTTAATCATCTTTTCATTTTCTTCCTTGAAAAAAAAATGCCTCCTTCTACATATGTTCATGACACATCATTTATGTTTTAGAAAATTTAAGTAACATGAAGTAAGGAAAAGTGAGACCAGGGCTAGAGAGGTAGCTCAGATGTTAAGAGCATTGGCTGCTCTTGTAAAGGTCCTGACTTCAATTCCCAGCAACCACATGGTGGCTCACAACCATCTATAGTGAGATCTCATGCCCTCTTATGGCTTGCAGTGGTACATGCAGGCAGAACACTGTAAAATAAGTAAATAGATAGATAGATAGATAGATAGATAGATAGATAGATAAACTAATAAATCAGAAGAAAGAAAGTAGGAAAGAAAAAAAGCACCATGAACAAATTAATACCTTAAATTCCTTCTTAATGTTTTTGGATGATGCTGGAGAGGTGGCTCAGAGGTTAAGAGCACTACTCAATATTCTTCCAAAGGCCATGAGTTCAATTCCAAGCAACCACATGGTGGCTCACAAGCATCTATACAGAGATCAAGTGTGCAGGCAAATGTTGTATAAATAGTAAAAAAAAATCTTTAAAAAGTTTTGGAAATGTGATCCTCCTGCCTCTGCCTCCTGAGTGCTTACCTTGCAGGTGTGTTCCCCACACCTAGCCTTACCAGGCCACAGAGGAATACACTGCAGCCACTCCTGACTAGTCCTTATAGACTAGAATCAGAGGGAAGGGGAGGTGGACATCCCTTATCAGTGGACTGGGGAAGGGGCACTGCTGGGAGAGATGGAGGGAGGGTGGGGTTAGGAGGGGAGGTGGGAGGGAACTACAAGGGGGATACAAAATGAATAAACTGTAATTAATAAAAATAAATTAAAAAATTCAAAAACATGATGTAGCCTTGTAGGAGAAATGCTAATTAATAGACATAAAGAAGGGGAGACAATTAAACAGATCAACTGTGCTTAGCCCACCTCAGAGAAATTGTATGAACAGTTCCTAAGTATAAAAACAATGGGTAAGCTGGGTGTATTTTGTCATGCCTTTAATTCCAACAACCCTCAGGAGGCAGAGGCAGGTATATCTCATAGAGTTGGATGGTAGCCTGGTCTATGCAATGAGTTCCAGAATAGTCAGGGGCACAGAATACTCTACCAAAAATTAATCAAACAAACAAAAATTAATCAATCAAATCAAAGAACTGACAGCTCTTTGCTCAATTTTCTACACAAGTTATTCATTCCCTCTAATTATGTACATATAATCTAGAAACTTGAAGTGCCTCACTTTAAATTATAGCATTGATATGATCTTCCTAAAATGAAATCTATATTTAAAAGTTACAAATAACAGATGAAAGCATCAGCAATGTAAATGGTGATCAAAAATAGGCAACATAGGGCATGAGAGTTGGCTCAGCAGAGAAGAGGTTTTGCTGGTCTTGCAAATAACTAGTCCTGATTGCCAGTATTTACATAAATATGGAAATCAGGAACCATGGGGAACTGGAATGAGTGGCAACAGGGCCCATGCAGAATCCTGGGAATCAAACACCAGAGACAAGACTAAGAGGGGCATATCTAACTTTATTATCCATTGTAACAGCCTGTAAATGACTGAAAGCCCAATCAGAACCTCCCATGCTATCCTCAAGTACCAGGAACAATCAATGCAGTTGGTTCAACTATAAGGAAAAGTGGGAGTTGAGTGGAGAGGCAAGGTCATGTTAGGAGACACATTGGGAAAGAATCTTCACCAACCCTTTATCTGACAGAGGGCTAATATCCAGTATATATAAAGAACTAAAGAAGCTGAAAAGCAGCAAACCAAGTAATCCAATTTAAAAAATGTGGAGCAGAGCTAAACAGAGAACTCTCTGTAGAGGAATATCAAATGGCAGAGAAACACTTAAAGAAATGTTCAACGTCATTAGCTATTAGGGAAATGCAAATCAAAACGACCTTGAGAATTCACCTTACACCCATCAGAATGGCCAAGATGAAAAACTAAAGTGACAACACATGCTGGAGAGGTTGTTGAGAAAGGGGAACCCTCCTCCACTGCTGGTAGAAATGTAAACTTGTACAACCACTCTGGAAATCCAGCTGCCGATTTCTTAGACAACTAGGAATAGTGCTTCCTCAAGATCCAGCCATACCACTACTAGGCATATATCCAAAAGAGGCTCAAGTACACAATAAGGACATTTGCTCAACCATGTTTGTAGCAGCTTTATTTGTAATAGTCAGAAGCTGGAAATAGCCCAGATGCCCCTCAACTGAAGAATGGAGACAGAAATTGTGGTACATGCACACAATGGAGTATTACTGTGCAATGTAAAACAAGGAAACCATGAAATTTGCAGGTAAATGGTGGGACTTGGAAAGGATCGTCCTGAGTGAGCTGTCCCAGAAGTAGAAAGACACACACGGTATATACTCACTCATATAGACATATAACATAGGATAAACCTACTAGAATCTGTACATCAAAAGAAACTAATTAAGAGAGAGGATCCTGACTAAAATGCTCAATCCCCATCCCAAAAGGCAAACAGGATGGACATCAGAAGAAGAAGAAAACAGGAAACAACCTAGAAACCTGCCACAGAGCGCCTCTGAAAGGCTCTGCCCTGCAGACTATCAAAGCAGACACTGAGACTTACGGCCAACTGTTGGGCAGAGTGCATGGAATCTTATGTAAGAAATGGGAAATAGTAAGACCTGGAGAGGACAGGAACCCCACAAGGAGAGCAACAGAACCAGAAAATTTGAACAGAGGGGTCTCCCCAGAGACTCATACTCCAACCAAGTACCAGGCATGGAGATAACCTAGAACCCCTGCACAGATGTAGCCCAGGGCAGTTTAGTGTCCAAGTAGGTTCCATAGTAATGGGAAGAGGGACTGACTCTGACATAATCTGATTGGCCTGCTCTTTGATCACCTCCCCCTGAGGAGGGAACCAGCCTTACCAGGAAACAGAAGATGACAATGCAGCCACTCCTGATGTGATCTGATAGACTAAGGTCAGAAGGAAGGAGAGGAGGACCTCCCTTATAAGTGGACTTGGGGAGGGGCATGGGTAAAGAAGGAGGAGGGAGGGTAGGACTGGGAGGGGAGGAGGGAGGGAATTATGGGGGGATATAAAGTGAATAAAGTATAATTAATAAAATTAAATTAAATTTAAAAAATTCAGGCTTGGCATGAACACTCACTTTCTGGGTTTTTACCCATTTTTATTGAATAAAATTCCTAGGGTTTAGGAAGATGTGCTGCTATTCAGATGAATTAATTCCTGATTATATAATTTCTGATTTGATTCAAACAATTGTAGAAGTTAACTTGCTTAGAACTTCTAAAACAATTTTACAGTTTTATGGCTGCAATAAATACTTTTGTGGTTCTCCATAAGCCTCACTAAGAGAAGGGCTTGAGACTAATTGTGGCTTCAGATAAGCTCTCACTCTAGGGATAGCTCCATTCATTCTTGTATACAGCAAAAATATAGGCAAGTTTACACTTCTAAAAATGCAAATTATAATGGGGCAACCAAGAAATGACTAAATTAAATACAAAACTTGATGTCAATATATACGAATTGTTTCACTGTAATTCCTATGCCTTGTCAGCTTATGGCATAAAATACTGTCAGTCTAAATTCACTTTGTATCTTGGAATGGAAGACAGATAAAATTTTGGCCCTGAACTCACTACAAACTAAGAGATAGCTGGATAATGTGTAGCCAGGTCAGTCCTAATTGAGCAGACATATATCTTCTTCTAATCTCTTGGACCCTGTTAACCTTTAACCCCTGTCAACCATTGTCATTCTGAACTCGCCATGAAATTCTATAATGGATACACAAATACAAAATATTTAGTTTTAATGAAAATACACGTAACCTGTTACATTTTTTAATTCCTCTTTATCTGTAATCAATTACTTTTTTGATTATGAATTTATTCCTTTGTCTCAGAAATAAAAAAAAAGCTAAGACCAGGCCATAAGCAGGACTGAAGCCCCCTGGAAGTTGCTTCATCCATGAGTTGTAAATATATAAATATGTGTATTGATGTGTTTGCATGAAATATGTCTGCTTTTGTACATGTTAAATGAGTGTATGTCAATTGCTGCCTGTAAGGTGCTCCTCTTTTGCATCATCCATGGAATATGTGCATAAATATGTACAGGTTTATATATCTGATCATTTGTCTATGTGATTGTATGTGGGAGCCAGCCATAACTGGTGAACAGGGAAGATCTTCTCCCAAAGGCAGCCTAAATTTGCTGCAGTTTATGCAGAGGAAATGCTAGCTAAAACCAACACCATCATCATTATCATATGTAAGCTTGTGGGAATTTGTTTGAAATGTTTCAGTGAGTGTGTATGCCTGAGACCTCTTTCTTTCCTCTCCATTTCTCATTCATCATTCACAGAAGGACAATGGGACCCTAAACCTCTACCAGCCCTGGGAGCCTACCTCAGAGAGAGGACAGAGGATGGCCAGTGAGCCCATAGTGTCCTGAAGAAAGTGTCTGAGTAAACAAGCCTGAAGCACTTTGTCAGTCTAATTAAGACCACCTGTTGTTAAGCAATAACAACATTAGGGAAAGAGTAATTTTGGTGGGAGGGAGACCAAAAAGCCTTAAGTGGCTCAAATGGTAAAGCACCAGGCTCCAAGTAAGGAGACTGGGGGTTAACACCTAAATAAAACTACTTTTGACTTCCTCATCAAGATGCTCAAACTAAGTTTAGGTATACAGAAAGATACAAATATCAGTCTCTGACCCTGAATTCATGTGCCACAGTCTTTTCACCCTCAGTATTTACTTCTGGATATTAAAATTTATCAATTATTTTGAGTCTATGGTTTCATCACAAAATTTCTTCCTTCCTTTTTTTCTCCCTCCAGGCCTTTCCACATACCCCCCCACACATACTCACCTTCAAATCAAAGACTTCTTTCTTCATTGTTACTTCATGTGTGATATATATATATATATATTGAAATACAAACTGCTTATTTTTTACAATGCTAACTATATGTATGTTTTCAAGAATGAACATTTCTTTATATAAGACTAAGATCAGAAAGAAGGAGAGGAGGACCTCCCCTATCAGTGGACTTGGGGAGGGGTATGCATGCAGAAGGGGGCAGGGTGGGGCCGGGAGGGGAGGAGGGAGGTGCATATGGGGGGATACAAAATAATAAAATAATAATAAAATAATAAAGTGTAATTAATAAAAGTTAAAAAAAAGAAAAGAAAACTAAATATTCTAAGTGATTGTACTTATAGTTAAATACAGGAATGAAAGTAACCAATAATAATCAATTTTAAAAAAACTAAGGAAACACCAAAATGAACAAAATAATGGGAATTTATAAACATCTTTCAGTAAAACCTCAGTAGTAAGAGACCCAATCCTACAACAAAGTGGCAAAGATTGTTAGACAAAACAATTAGAATTTTTGCTGCATTCAAAGTTTAATACATCAATTACAGTGATTTTATTTGTTGTTTTTATTATTTTTTATTTTATCAATTACAATGTTATTTCAAGCATAATGTAATTTCATCATTACCCTTCTCATTCCTCCTTTGAAACACTCTCATATACTCCTCATTGTTCATTTGCAAAATTGTGGTGTCTTTTTTCATTGTTATTACACACACACACAAAACAAACACACACAGTTTTTGAGCATAGCATTAGAAACAATAACAAAGAAAAAATATCAGGCTGGAAAATGCTTGCTTAAAAACTACCCCACACTCAAGAATAACTGCCAGCACTCACAATTCCTGAATGAAACCTCAGAGGCTGAACTAAGTCCAGAAATTTATACACTGAAACCCCACAATATGTCCTCCAGCATATCAAGCCACTTAAAATCCCCAGCCCCTAGTACTACAGCACAGATTCTCCACTTCTTCCCTCAAAAGACTAGCACATCAGTGTTCTGACTGTGAGAAAAATCCTGCTTCTGGAAATACCTGTCTTCTCTCTATTAATTCCGTGTCAACTGCATCAATTTCGATATAACAGACACTATAGCATGCATTGAGGCAAACAGGAATCATAGGTTCATATTTTAACTCTTCTTTCAAATAAACATTCAAATGTAAAATATAAATTGGTAGAGTTCTACATGTATAAAATCTAACAAGATTAAATCAAGATGAAGTAAATTATTTAAACAGACATATAACAACCAAAATAGAAAAAGTAATTTAAAATTTTCAAATAAAAAGAAAAAAAAATAAAAGAAAGCAAGCATAGGTTTAGATTCAGCATGAATTCTACAAAATTCTCAAAGAACTCACTGCAATACTCCTTAAAGTATTCCACAGAAGGGAAAAGGAAGAAACACTTCTATATTTTGGTAAGACACCAGTATTATCCTGATAACAAAAAATCAACTCCTGAAAATTAGTAACTAAACCTAATACTGTGATAACTAATTCATAACTCATGTTATTAAAGAACTACTGTATTGGTATACAGTTATCTGAACAAGAGACATATTAACTTACCGAACATATTATGACTAGAAGCCATGATTATAGACTATGTCAATATCTATGTCAAATATTACTTATTCCCATAACACTAAGTTACACAGTACACTAAAGATTCAGAGTTCATCTTGTATTTACCTATCATTGACTGAATGAAGAGATCTTGAAGAGACTTGCTCAACAATATTCTTGATGATACCCTATTTGGAGGTGATCTCCAAGGCTTATTAAGTGTAAATGAGTCCTAAGTTTATATATTGTCTGTTTAAAATCCTCATATTACATTTATCACCAATACAATGAAATACGTCCCAGGCTCAAGAGCACTGTCTGTATTCCAAAATTTCATAATGGAAGCAGTTTTGGTTTCAACTTCATCTTACTTTACTAATACTAAATAATACAAAATACTAAATTAAAATTTGAAAGCAAATTACTTTTCAGTTACTGTTGACTCTAGGACAGAGTATTTATTGTCCATAAAGGGATGTTCTTATGTCTTGTGTCATAAATATAGATTGTAATTTTGGTGAAATGGCTACTTTGGATATGATCCCCTTGTTTATATCTTATGGTGTTGGACATATTCCATGAAATATAAAAAAAAATTGTTACTGAACTTGCTATATTTTTGCAATGATTACACTTACAACTTACAGAATTTTATCTCACATTGGAGAAACATTTGTTGAAATATATTCAAATTTAATGTCTTGAAATTGGTGCTTTCAGTCTCAAAATCATGTAAGATAATTATATTCATACATGCATACATTGTAAGTTCCCTTTTCCATTTGAACTTATACTTTTAATTAGAAGATGAAAATGTTTTATTGGCTTGACCACAGTAAATAACTTACCAATAATGTAAGATCCTGGTGCTTCCCTTGCTTCTGAATGAGGCTTACCTGCCCTGATAGAAGTTCACCCTTGTTTTTGTCTTATTTAGATCCAATTTTTTTATTTCCTCAAAAGCATTTCATGGACGGTATAGGCCACTGCATACACTACATTCCATATAGAATGGCTGGGCTCAGAATTGATCATTACAGCCATTTCTTCTAGATTAATCTTCATAGAAATATGTTCTGGGTATGGATTACAATTTCTACAAAGCAAAGCTGGATGCGAGCAATCAAAATTGTCAATCCAGGATTTATGGAAGTAAGAATCTCCTGGGTACTGGGAAAGTCTCGGTGCCTTGAGAAAATGCTTTAAGCGAGGGATGGTTCTTGTCTTTGAATATGTGAAGCTTCCTCTGAAAGTTCATCAAATCATTCTAATTTGATACAGACTCTAAATACAATGTGCTGCTTTGCCATGTTCAACAACTTCCTTCTAGTTGAAAATGTTATTTGCCATGAGGAAAAACATCAATTATTTATATAACTATAGAGAACGTGAACATTTTCCTATGTATTCTGGTTCAAGTTCAGCAAATTAACACCAAATATTACCCAAGTTTCAAATAGGTGGGAGTTTTTTTGAAAAAAAAAAAAAATCACAGACTGATCGATCTTTCTTCTTTCTTTCCTTCCTTCCTCCTCCACCTCCTCCTTTTTCTCTTTGCCCATGTGTGTATGCCTTCAGGTCAGCAGAGGTGGCAGGATTCTTATGTACTGTGTACCCAGCACCCTAACCACTAAGCACAGAGCAATTTTCCTACTCAGCCCCTAACTCCCTAAGCGTTATTTACAGTGTCCTGACTGCTCGGGCACCTGCAAGACAGCAGAGGGCGCCAGAACACCCTTTACAAGGTCGTGTACAACCTCAGCCCTGGCAGGGGTAAACCCATTTCCCTAGGATGCACACAGGTAGAGTGGGAGAGGCTTGTGCCTCTCTCTTCCCGCCATCCCCCTGCCTGTGGTCGGCCCCACGCACGAGTCGCTCGAGGACTCTAGGCAGGCGGGCGTTGGACTGGGAATCCCGCAACCTCCTGATTGTGGAGTTCTGGCGAAGAGCTTGCATAAAGATGCTGACCTGGAAAAACCCGCAAAGGTACTGGCGCACCTACTGCGGAAGTCCCACTCCTTCCGGCTTTGTTTTCGAATCTGCCCTGCAGAGAGCAGAGACTTCAGGGCTTGGAGGCTCTGAGTCCCCTCCCCCACCCCCTTTCCACTTCCCAGAATCTCCCTGGCCTCGGACACAGGTTCGTAAATACAAAGCTTCTAGTCACAGACCAACCATTGTCATTGGTTTCCCACTTGGGAGCGCTCACTGGTCAGTGAAGTAACAACAGTCCCAAGATGCATCGCGGCAGAGACCCACCTGCTTGAGAACTACAAACATGGCTTCGGAGCAAAGACTTCTGGGATTGTATCTGAGAACTACAAAAATGGCGTCCGGTCGCGCGATGCCTTCTCCCGCATACACCGTTGCCAGGGTACCGCCTACAAATCCCAGAACACCCCGAGTGCTGTACCCACCATCACATGTTGGCGTTCCTGGGCTTAACTCTCGGGTGGTTAGGCGAGTAGCCCGGCAGTAGGCCCAGTAAGCCTCTTCACCATGCCGATGGCCGCTGTGGCATAACGTCGTCCTCAAAGCCCACAGAGCCTTTCCCCTGGTCGGGGTGTATGTAAATCTCCCTGCCACCCCATACTGATTCTAGCATCACGATTGGTCAGAAGCTTTGTGATGTCACCGCCCCGCCCCCTGTCCCGGAATTTAACACACTTAGCAGCTGTTTCTGCTTCTGCTGCTGCTGCTACTACATACAGTAATAAAGGCCCAGGCCCTGGTAGCTGGAGAAGGAGTCCTTGGGTCTCCTTTAATTACGTCATTGGGAGTCAGACACAGATATTAATTCTCTTTCAAATATTAAAAAAAAAAGATGGATGAGGCGGCACACGCCTGTCATCCCAGCATTCTTACAGGCAGTGGGAGGAGCGTCTCTGAATTTTATGCACTGCAAAAATTTCACTATCTGATGAATTGTACCATTTTGTTTGACAGTGATTGTACTATATTTTTAAAATTACATAATGAACAGTGGATAAAGCAGTGTCTACTCTTCGAGGTGAACCTAGGTTCAATCCCTAACACCTACCACTATCTGTGAATCCAGATCCAGGGTATATCACACCCTCACACAAACAGGAAGGCTGAGAGATATTTTTTTTTCTAAAAATATAAAATAAAATTTCTTAGTCATGAGAATAAAAGCTCTGCTCTGAGAAGGACTGTGAGAAAGGCAGCAATGACTGATTTAACATCTATGCACCCACAGACACACACACTGATAATAATAATCAGAGGTCCCCTCATTCACACACTCAGAAACTTTTTAAAAAAGATTAAGATATATGAATCCCTCCCTTAAACAAATTCTTAAAAGTCTAAGGCCCTGCCAGGTGTGCTTGCACAAGATTTTAATACAGGCACATGAGAGGCAGACACAGACCAATCTTTGTGAGTTCAATGTCTGTCTGGTTGGCAAAGAGAGTCCAGGATAGACAGGCCTACACAATGAAACCCAGTCTTAAAAAAAATAAGATTAAAACAAAAAAACTGAGCCAGGCATGTTGGCACATGTCTCTAATCCCATCTCTCCAGGAGACACAAACATGCTGCTGTATGAGTTCAATGTCACTGGGGTCCACAAAACAAGTCCAGGACATCATGGCTACAGAGAGAAACCTTGTCTAAAAAAAAAACAGGTTCCTTTGCACCCACACAACTAGATATGTCTGAAATCACATAGTGTGCCTTGGCTATAAGAAAGTCTTGTTAGGCATGGTGGTACACATCCTTTGTCCCAGCACTTTGGAGACAGATGAAGGTGGGTCTCTGTGAGTTCAAGGTCAGCCTGGTTTACAAAGAGAATCGTGGACTGGCAACGATGCACTGAGACACCATGCCTCAAAATTAAAACACATTAAATTAAATTAAATATTAAATTAAAAGAAAAATCAAAGCCTGGACTGATAGCAAATGCTTCTAATACCAGCATTATGACTGGCAGAGGGAGATGGATCTGTGTTAGTTCAAGGCTTGCTTGGTCTAGAAAGCACGACAGGTCAGTCAAAGCCATTCAGAGAATCTCTTTCAAACAAAAAAACATCCTAAGATGTAAACAAAAACATTCTAATGATGAAAGATAATTTCCTTTCTTCACTTTTTAAAAAATTATTTATGATTTTATAAATTACAGTTTATTCACTTTGTATCCATGTGGTAACCCCATCCTTCTTCCTCTCTTCCTCTCTTTAACCATCCTTCCAAACTTCCTCCCATTCCCACCCCCAAGTCCACTGATAGGGAGGTCCTCCTCCACTTCCATTTGATCCTAGCCTATCAGGTCTCATCAGGACTGGCTGCATTGTCTTACTCTGTGGCCTGGTAAGGCTGCACCCCCCTGAGGGGGAGGTGATCAAAGAGACACTGAGTTCATGTCAGAGACAGTTCCTGTTCACATTACTAGGGATCTCAGTTGGAGACTGAGCTGCCATGGAATACATCTGGGCAGGGGTTGTAGGGGTTCTAGGTTATTTCCATGCATGTTCCTCAGTTGGAGTATCAGGCTCAGAAAAGATCCCTGTGCTCAGTAGTTTTTCATCTGTTGCTTTCCTTGTGGAACTCCTGTCCCCTCAAAAGTCTTTCTTAGTTATCAGAAGAAAATGCAAATCAAAATGACCCAGAGATTTCACATTACACCAATCAGAATGAATAAGATAAAAAACTCAAGTGACAACACATGCTGGAGAGGACGTGCAGAAAGCAGAACCCTCCTCCACTGCTGGTGGGAATGTAAACTTGCACAACCACTTTGGAAATCAATCTGGCACTTTCTCAGAAAATTAGGAGTAGCGCTACCTCAAGATCCAGCACATGTCCAAAATATGCTCAAGTATAAAACAAGGACATTTGCTCAACCATGTTTGTAGCTGCTTTATTTGTAATAGCCAGAATCTGGAAACAACCCAGATGCTCCTCAGTTGAGGAATAGTTACAGAAATTGTGGTACATTTACACAATGGAATACTACTCAGCATTTAAAAATAAGGAAGTCATGAAATTGGCAGGCAAATGGTGGGATCTAGAAAATATCATCCTGAGTGACTTATCCCAGGGCATAAAGACACACAGGGTATACACTCACTCATAAGTGGGTATTAGACATATAATACAGGATAAACATACTAAAATCTGTACACCCTAAGAATTTAATCACGAAAAGAAACATTTTTTGATCTGTTTTTCATCATAGCTTTGGAGGAAGTAAATTATTTACCATGTTCACTTATAATGTAATGGAGGAGGTCACCAATTGTGGTTTGTGTGCTATATTTTGAAACATTGGTGTAGGTATTGAAGTTTGCTGTATGCGTATCAAATCCAATCACAGAAGCTTATTAGATCTTTCTGATATTATTTCTGTGGCTGTTGTTGATATAATGCATTTCTACTTGGTGATAGGTATTTTTCTCCTGCAAAGTATAGAATGGAATTCCCATCATCTATATAATCCATTGCTTATTAATATTAGGTAGAGTGTGATCATGCTTTTCAATAAAGGGTCTCTGAGAAAGTGTGGTGATTTTTTTTCATTTTCACAAATTCCTCTAAGATGTCTGTTTTCAAGCCTGATTTGGATGTCAGTAATTAGGCAAAGCTACATTTGAAATCTTGATTATCATGTGTCAGCCATCTGAGTACACGTCCAAGGGTGGAAGATGTTCCCCAATGTGTTCTATTTTTACCAACATTAATGTTAAAATGCTTAATAGTGTGTATGAATGTATGACTGTATATATATATATATATATATATATATATATGTGTGTGTGTGTGTGTGTGTGTGTGTGTGTGTACAGTTTGAAGTTCCATTCTTCTTCATGTTCCCTTTAGTTACTATATGGCACCTAATGTTGAAGTACTGCCTTCTGAATGAATTAGCTAGAGGTGCTAAATAATGTAACAGCAATTATATTTATTTCAAAAAAGGACGTTATGGTGTGTAATGTTATTATGGGTTCTTAGGCCATGACAGATGTGTGAAGACCTGGTGACAGCTTTGTGGGGCTTATTTTGGTCATTGTTATATGATATTCAAAGTCATGTTGCCAGTTTTGCTTACCACAGACATTCTCCACTGATTTCATTGATACTCAAATAACCTTAAATGAAATATTACATCAGTAAAATATTGTCTTCTATCCAGATTATAAACTTATTGTTATATAAGGATGGAATAACATGAAATAATTTGAATAATAAATGCTATTTCCAAATTAAAATTATAATCCTTTTGTGTTTTGGAATATGTTTGTTCAGTCTTAGGAGTAAAGACTTGCTCATGACACTGTCTCAGTTCTATAAGAGAATGTCAGAGAACTGTCTCAGTGGAAATAGTTGGTTGTTTCTGAGCCTGATAATTTGAACTCAGTTTCTGGGTAGCCCATATTACTCCTATAGATTTTTCTAATATTTCTATACTTGGTCACTTGTATATACAAATTCACACACCAGCACATACATAAATCATTTTTAAACCTAAATAAGGGCCAGTTTTTTCACTGGTCAAAAGACTCTTTGGGTTTCAGGTTGAAAACTCATATATGGGATGCAAACAGATAGCAAACAGCAATAAGTTGTCCTCTCACTGGCAGATACGTACTCAAACATTTTTCAATGTATGAAATTAAAGTAAAGGAGAAAACTCACCTATTGACAACATCAGAAATGATTTGCAATTGTAAATAAATGTAGATATTGAAGACTTATTACTGTTCATTAAAAGAAAAATGGTAGCTTTGTACATCTTATTTTATCCTTTCATTCCTTGATTCAAGAATAGGTCATTAAAAATATCTTAGCTTGGCTCAGAGGTGCATCCCTGTCATCCTAGACCTGGGAGTCCATGGTAAGCTAATCTTTCTGAGACTGTGGTCAGCTTGGTCCACAGATTGAGTTCTCTTTGGGTTTGTTCATTAGTTTCTATATTTGTTTGTTTGTTTGTTTGTTTGTTTAGACAGAATTTATTTGGTGTAAGCTTGGATGTCCTACAGTCACTTTATAGACCTGGCTGGACTCAAATTCAGGCCGCTTCCTCCCTGAGTGCTGGAATTTCAGGTGTGTGCCACCATGCCCAGCTCCAAAGATTGAGTTCTAAAACAGGCGTGCTATGTAGACATATCATGTGTTTAAATGATCCACCAAAATGTACTCTATATCTCAAATTATAGGTCCCCCCCTCAGGGATAGTGCCCAAAATGCTGGGTCTTGGTACTGATCCTGGTCCTTGACCTCAGATCCTAGCCCTAGACCCAGCTGTGGCCCCAAAAGTCTGCTGTCAAGTGCTGACTCTGTTGGGCTTTCTCTCTGGGACTCAATCTATCCTAGTAGACCCCCTGGGCACCAACTACACACCTGGCAGCATCGTCTATAGATGGATGCACATGCCCAATTCACAGGAAACTCTCGACAAAAACAGGCTCCATACCTCTTGGCTTAGTCAGGAACACAACCCAGGAATGGCTCCAACCACTGTGGGCAAATGGGGAGGCCCCATCTCCAAATATATCACTTAAGATGAGTAAGCAACACCTTTTTAATAATAATATGAAACCAATAACAATAATGCAACAGTGAAAAACAGCAATTTAAAAATATACAAAATTAAGGCAATCTTTTCTCTAATGGGAATAGGCGCTGGGTGTGCTCAGTCGGTGATTGTACCAACTATATGTCTACCTTGGGCAGTGAGTACACAGGATCAGGTGCCCCCAAGTGCACCACATTGGAGAGAAACAGTAGCTCACTCTCCAAGTCCACAAGGGACTGTGTGTCCTCTGATACTAAAGCTGGAGGTTGCACTGGTCCAGGTTCTGGCAAGACTGGAGGTCCCGCATAGTCCAGCAGCCACCTCACAATGGCCAGTTCCGGGGCTCCAGAGAAATCCTGGCGGAATTTCTGCAGCCACTGGGACAAGAACGAGAAGATGGCACTGTGGGTGAGAGCAGGGCAGAGGGACACAGGGTTGGGAGCCTGGCCTAGCTTCGCTGCTGCGGGGGGTGGGCATTGGTATCCTTCCTTTCCTGTCCCTCCCTCTGCTGCTCAAAACCCAGGAGCCTGGTGGGACAGTCCCTAGGGAGAGAACCCCAAAGGTGAGGCTCCTGGCCAAAATTGGCCCTCCACCCTGGCCTCAAACGTCCCTTCCCGCTCACCTCCCCCTCCACCCCAAGCTCACTCACATCGTTGTCTGCTGGTCCCCATCACAGTCTGACCTGAAGGATCTATACCTGTGACAGTCCACGGGGGTGTTACCCCTAAGGCCCTGTGTCCCCAACCCACCCAGACATCTAGAAGAAACTATTATAATCTTCCAGGGTGGGGTATAGGGGTGCTAGGGGCTCCATCCATAACAAACACTGCAAATGGGGTCCAGAATCCTTTACACAAACGGGGAAAGTACGCTCAGGGCATGAGAAAGGGTGGTGTCTGACATTCCCTGGGGAAGGTGAATGGCACCTGCTAGAGCCCCACCTCTGTCCCAATTGCCATGTATGGACATGTCACTTTAAAGGGCTAGGCCCGGCACCTAGGCTGCTGCAACTCCGTCGTCCCGGTTCTGTGTGGGCACAGGCCCTAGGAAACAGCAGGAGGAGGACTGAGGGCTGCCTCCCTGGTGTAGCCGCTCAACTGCCTTTTCAGGATCAGGTCCAGAACCACTCCTGTGGTCGCAAACTTTGGATAAAGGGCCAGAAAGAATGGTGGGCAAATAGGGGATCATCTGCTCCACGAAGTTCACGCCATCATTGCTGAGCAATGGGGATACCATGCTGGAAGGCTCGCTTCCTTTCTCTCTGAGAAAGGACCAGGGCAGGAGGTAGGCGTGAAGTGTGCAAACCCCGAGGGGCACCAATGACTTCTTTGCCTACACCAAAGCGGGCTTGAAAAGTGTTCCTCAGTGACCCAATAGAAACACTTGCCCAGGCCGCGACCACGGTGGATAGGGGGTGAGAGTGGACCAGAAAGCTCCCCCACCACATAGAGGCCGTGGTTACCTTGGTCTCCCGGTGGGGAACAGGCCAGAAACGTGTCAGTGAGCGCACCATATGTCTCCAGCAGCGGCCCAGGCGACCACCGCTGACTTCCAAGAGACCTGAGACCCTGGAAGTCTGGAAGCAGAAGAACAGATTCATCTCTCCAGCTCCTCTGGACCAGCTGGTCTGTCCAGGCAGCTGTTGCTGCTACTGGCTTCTGGTTACCTGGCAACCAGGGTTCCGAGTTCCACCTGGAACAATGCTGAGGAAGCATGGTCACTTCCTGGAGTCACCTGCCCAAGCCTCTCCCTGGGAGCCACCAGCCCTGCAGGCTCTGCAACATTTCCAGAGATAAATGATGGAGAAGTTGCCTCCCATCACCACTAGAGGGCACAGAGGCACATGAGAGGGTGCAAGGATGAAAAGAAAAGCAGCAGCAGAGAGTGATGGCTATCATCCCTCTTTAATCTTTTGTCATTATTATTATTATTATCATCATCATCATCATCATCATCATCATCATCATCATCATTATCATTCCTTTCTTCTTCCCTAGTATACTTCAAACAAATTCACCTTCTTTCATTTCCCCTATTGAACTAAAATGTTCTCATTTCTCAGCCTTTGAATATGTATGTTCTTTATCATTTCTGGGGTGTTAGGTCCCTCTTGCTTTCCTTTAGGTTTCATAGTGTAATTTATAGTGATGTAAACATTTCTATGCATGGTCTCTGGGTTTGTTTATGGTGGATTACCCAACAAGACTGTAAGCTTATAGAGAAAGAGTGGTGTTTACATCAATCATTTTTGTGTGTTTAGGACTTAGCACAGTATTGGGTACCTAATTCACAATTTGTCCTTCTGTGGAAGGACAAATAACCTTTTAAACAGTAAATTCCTTTAACAAAATCTTCATAATCTCATAGTACTACAGAATTCCCACCTAAAGGATGGGAGCATGTAGCATCTTATTTGTTAATTCCAGCCATTGTGCCATCTGTAAAAAACTTTTCCTCAAGTCTTTTTATCTTGTTCTGTTACTGCTGTTACTAGGACAGCCTCCTCTATCCCTGTTGCCTTCTCTGTGTTCTCTTTAATTTATCCCATAATAAGTTACTTCCTCTAAGCTTTAGTGAGCTTTAGCATCTGGGTTTATTATATCTAAAGACTATCTGTTTCTGCCTGTTTTGTACAGAAGGCAGGAATACAACTCAGAGGTAGAACATTTGCTTCACATATAGAAGGTAAGGAAGGAGAAGAAAGGGGAGGAGAAAAAAAGGAAGAGGAGAAGTGAAACATTGCTTTTCTTTATGCAGATGCATTTCCTTAAATACAGGGGTTAACAGTCTTCTTGTCTCTGCATTCCAAATAAAGTAGAAATTCCAGATACAGCAACAGTGATACTTATTTGGTGTTAGTTTTTAACCTGATCCTTCTCCTGACATTTACTCTGTACCTGCTTTATATGTAGTTGGTTTTATGTACATGTTCATTTTCTGGGAAGAATCATTTTTTTTTCATTAGGTTTTATGAGAAGTCATATCCTCAGAAAGTGTCCTGGGCTTTTAATCCTACCATACTTATCCCTAGGAGACCATATCTGCAATGGTGATTATGTCCTATCTGTACATAATTTGATGTTATAACTTCAGGATGCATCTTGAACCTTTTTTTCAAGAGAATGTTATAAACAAGCCTTAAGCTTAACAGGCATTTGTGCCTCATGAAAAAAATTTTCATCATAAAATGTCCTGTCTGAAAAGAACATCTGAGATCATTGTAAAATGCACTCTGTTACTTTCATTTTAGTCATTAACATTATTAGCACTATTTACTGTTCTTCATTATTTTGTTAGAGATCCAAATATGATGACTCAGGTGTAAGAGACTGTGTACACACTGTTAACTAAAAAAATAAAACCACACATTCAAAACAAGTAAAACCTCCAAATATTGATAAGAATTAGGTTTAGATTTAGTACCCAAAAATAATTCAGTTGAAATGTGGGAAAAACATTGAAACACCATTATTCAGCAAGCATTTAGAGTATATATGTAGATATGGTGAAAGGAATGTACACATAAACACAACTTAAAAATTCTTGGCACACGGTATATACTCACTCATATAGACATATAATATAGGATAAACCTACTAAAATCTGTACATCTAAAGAAACTAATCAAGAGGGAGGATCCTGACTAAAATGCTCAATCCCTATCCTGTAAGGCAAAGAGGATGGACATCAAAAGAAGAAGAAAACAGGAAACAAGTTAGGAACCTTCCACAGAGGCCCTCTAAAAGGCTCTGCCCTGCAGACTATCAAAGCAGATGCTGAGACTTATGGCCAACTGTTGGGCAGAGTACATGGAATCTTATGAAAGAAGTGGGAAATAGTAAGATCTGGAGAGGACAGAAACTCCACAAGGAGAGCAACAGAATGAGAAAATTTGAATACCAGGGTCTTTCCAGAGACTCATGCTCCAACCAAGTATCATGCATGGAGATAACCTAGAACTCCTGCACAGATGTAGCCCATGACAGTTAGTGTCCAAGTGGGTTACATAGTAATGGGAAGAGGGACTGCTTCTAACATAAACTGATTGGCCTGCTCTTTGATCTCAGGCCACAGAGGAAGACAATGCAGCCACTCCTGATGAAACCTAACAGACTAAGATCAGAAGGAAGGAAATGGAGACCTCCCCTATCAGTGGACTTGGGGAGGATCATTCATGAAGAAAGGGAAAAGTAGGTGGGATTAGGAGGGGAGGAAGGAGGGGTTTATGGGGGGATACAAAATGAATAAAGTGTAATTAATAAATGTTTAAAAAATTAAACAATATTTAACACAAAAAAATTAAATAAATAATAAAAAAAATTCTTGGGCACACATACAAAAAGTGGGACTTCATTAAATTTTTTTTTCATTTTTGTTTTCTTGACAGGAAAAGTTTGAACATGTTCCTCCCCTGTCCTCCTTTTTATTCTCCTCCCCTCCCCTTCCCTTCCCTGCCTTCCTTGCTCAGTGTGAATTTACAAACATTGCATTTGAATGGATGTAGTTCTTAGAAAGCATTGCCAAAAGGACCCCTGCAGCCTCACTTCTAAACTTTGAACCTCAAATGCATTCTAGCTATTTTTTTTCTTGCATTGGTGATTAAGTAAAGCAACTCATTTTCTGGGGCGTAGGGGTAGATACCCAGACATGGTGAATTCCTCATCTACCCCTCCCCATTCCCCATGCTTACGTCCTTTAGCACTTTGGGGAGCACATTGATAGAGGTTTCCCACCCATTCAAACCACAATCAAACATGTGCTTTCTAATATTTTCTAATAAAATTCTTTTAGTTGCCAGTATGAGACCTTGACTAAAAAAGAATTGGCTTCATTCTCAGGTGACAATCTCATAAGTACAGCCAGGCTAATAAGTGACATCTCAAGGTGCTCAGGTGGGTATTCTGTGTACAGTGCTAGTACACAGGCTCAGACCCAGGAGCTCAGTGGAGCCAAGCCTTCCCTATTTGAGTTCGGTTCACTTCCTTGTTGAAGCCACCTATGGGTAAAAAAAAAAAAAGAAGTTTGTGGGATTGGGATTGTAGCTCAGTTGATAAGTGGTGAAGCAGAAGAATCAGAAATTCAAGGTCATCTTAAACCAGTTTAGTTTAAGGCCAGGCTGGGCTACAGAGGACCCTAACCAAATAATAATAATAATAATAATAATAATAATAATAATAATAATAATAACTACGATACGTTTCAGCTAAGAGCATTATTTGGCGCTCATTGTTCCAAGCCAGAGCTATCCTCAGATCACCGACCTTCCTCATAGAGATAGCAAGGAGGCAACAAGGTTGAGCCCAGCAAGATTTTCTGTACACAGACCCCTCTCCAACCGAGCCTTCCTAGCCAAATATGTGGAAATATGTGTTCCCATTGATGACCAGAGGTGCCCCAGCTTGTAGTGTTGGGAACATGGGGAAGGCAAAGTCACAATGGAGCACAGCTGTTTGATCACCAGCCCACTGAGACCATCACAAGCAAACAAAATCACAAAAGTACAACAAAGGAAAAAAAATGTACTGGGTATAATGTGCTCAAAGAGTATGGAAGAAGAAAATACCAAAACTCAAAACAGTGGCCTGTCTCTCTATGGGCCCTCTAT
The DNA here is from genome assembly GCF_030254825.1 of Meriones unguiculatus. Lineage (NCBI taxonomy): Eukaryota > Metazoa > Chordata > Mammalia > Rodentia > Muridae > Meriones > Meriones unguiculatus. Next base: position 667,947 of record NW_026843580.1, on the reverse strand, counting down.
CCTGTTCCATTAGTGGTGACCCACCCCCAAATCAGGCTCCACCCAACTACAGCCGAGTTTGGAATGGTGACCTGCATTCAGCCAGACCAGAGAATGGAGCAGCAACATATCTGTTGATCTCTGTCTACCAGACCACAGGCCAAAGCACCAGCCAAACTCTGCCAGACCAGAGACCACAGCAGCAGGAAATCTCTCCGAGATCAGAGTCCAGAGCAGGGGACACGCTCTGCCAAACCCGAGGCCAGAGTAGTGGATAAGATCTGCCAGACCAGAGACCAGAAAACATTGGCAGAGGTGCCAAGCTTGGGGCTCTACATACTGTATCAATCCCTTGCCACCTCCTTGCCACTCTCACTGGAACTTATGAAGCATGGCTTAAGCCTCCCTGAAATGGGAAAGAATCAGGTCTAGGGGGATAGAAGGATTTTGTCCCATGTCCTCAGTCAGTCCCAGAGACAAAAAAAAAATGCAGTGAGAGTCAAAACAGTTAAACAAGACACAGACTAGATCCCATTGCTTGTGAAGCAGAAAAATACACAGAGCCAGACAGCAGATCCCACCACTCCTGCAGTGGAAAAATGAAAGTAGGATATCAGTGAATCCCTGATGCAGGAGCTACCTGCATTGTCCTTGTCCAAAGATCCAGAGATCACAGAAAACTGGGTACTCTACCACCCTTTACAGATAGGGGCACATTCATCCTCTCTGAGGTCCAGAGAACACAGAAAAGTGGATGCTCAACTCCCTTTACAGATGTGGCCCTTCAAGGGGGGGTCTGGATTGTCTTCCAGGCTCCCTGTGGCCCACAGTTGTCCAGAGCATCAGCTCTAACCTTTCTGACCACATAGATGCATTTTGCCCCATGGCCCGAAAAAAGAAACTAGAGAAACACAGAGACAGACACAGACAGATACAGACAGAGTGCTCACTTACTGGCTGTTGTTCAGTTCCTTGTGCCCGGGGTGCTTGGGAGACTTGAGGATCCAATATGAGACCCCACATGTTATGCGCAGATCTTAGGGTCCCCAAAGATCATCAGGAGCTGGACCACATATGTAAGAGCAAAGAATTT